>NC_133903.1:19043057-19343057 GCF_964199755.1 Larus michahellis | reverse complement strand
CCTGACCCTTCCCAGCCCTGCACTCCGCTGATGGCCATGCCCTGCTAGGGGTGGGCAGTGCCAGCAGGAGGAGATGCCTCTTCCTGGGAGACTCTCTGGGATGCAGCTCCTCAAAGCTGGTGAGCAGGTTGGAGTTGCTCTCAGAACAACCCTGCAAAGGCTCTGAGCCTCAAGCATGGTTCCCCAAGCCCCCACAGTATGCTGGAGAGAGGGGCAAAAGCCGCCCACTGGGTCAGCTGGCAGGAGAGTCCCACGGGCACAGCAGAGTCGCAGCATGGTTATGGGAGCAAGTCTCTGCCTCCTGAAGCTACCTGCCGGGGCAACCCTTGAAGGTGGAAAAAATCAAAGAAGATAAAAAGTCCTTGAAGATTAAAAAAACTTGAGGATGAAAAAACCTTGAAGATGAAAAAAATCCGCCCGTGCACATTTGCCTTCGCTGCGACTCCCTGACACAGCCCCTTTGCCAGGGGAGGACGGTGTGTGCGTGGGTGCCAAGCTGGGGAGAAGGGCTGGGCTGCAGACGCAGTGTGGCAGGTCAC
Organism: Larus michahellis; assembly: GCF_964199755.1. Classification (NCBI taxonomy): domain Eukaryota; kingdom Metazoa; phylum Chordata; class Aves; order Charadriiformes; family Laridae; genus Larus; species Larus michahellis. Next base: position 19,342,518 of record NC_133903.1, on the reverse strand, counting down.
CCGGGTCCCCTGGAGCCTCAGCACAGACATGTCCCTGGGTAGCAGTACATGAGTTGGCACAGCAGCAATCCAGCCTCTGCAGAGCCGAGTGTGCGTGACCAAACCACTCCAGTACTCCCTGTGCATCCATGAGGGTCAGCAGCCAGCATTGAACCCTGTCCCAGCTGCCACCTGAGCTGAAGCTCCCTTGGGTCCCTCCATCACACATCAGCTATAGCCACAACCCAGTGCCCCGGGGAACATCATCGCTGTGGTGCTTCCTTTGGCCTCAAGCTCACCACGGCGGGACACGGGCTTGCACCCAGGTGAGAGCCTGGAGCACGTTGGCTTGGGGAGAGGGCCTGAGGGCAAGCTGGGACTGCTGGGACCCAACCTGCTGGTGCCATCCAGGAAGGAGAGCTTGAGCCAGCACTTGGGGCAGGCTGGAAGAGGCAGCACAAGGAAAGTGCTGTGTCCTCCAGCAGCATTTGCTGGGGGATGGATGTTTGCAAGAAGAGATGGGTGGGGAGTGGGCTGGGGGTGAGCTGTAGCTGGATCTTTGGTCCGGCTGCAGTCGAAGGAGATTCCTCCTTGATGGGTGCATTGTGCAGGGCTGCGGTTTGTCCTCTTCATCTGCATGGCAAGAGTTCCCATCGCCGGCTGCCAGCTCTCCCCGCTTTTCAGAGTGGCACAGGGCAAAAGGCAGAGCTTGGCAGAGCGGAAAGGAAGGGGTGGCAAATTTGGCAGTCTTGTGCCACCAGGTTGGCCTGGGACTGGTCATCTGGGTTTGGTTTACACTGGCAGCAACGCGTTCTCCCTGGAGACTGGCTCGGGAGTCCCTGATCCAGAGCTGCTCCCTGGCGTGGACATCCTTAGTGGTGGCCACGTCCCCAAGACGTGCTCTAGCCCTTTTTATTTGGGACATTTTCAAAAAATAGCTGCCCTGAGCAGTTCTCTGCCTTGGACTAGTGTTGACAGCGACTGCCACGTACAACATGACGTGGCAGCATTGCTCTGTGTCAACACATGTGGTGACAGATGTATGCCAAGCGGGCAGAAATCTCAGAGCTCCATGTTGTTGTTTTTTAATGTTGGCGGGTGTCCAGGGATCATTCCTGGTCTCTCTGCTGAGGAGCATTCCTCCAGGTCCCCTGGGAGAGAAGAGCTCGCCCTGGCGAGTTTTCGAGGACTCCATCCTGACATCCCGGCTTCTGCCAAGCCCCCCGGGCTGTGCCGCAGGCACTTCGGGCTGGAGGGGGGTTAGGAAGATCAAACTGCTCCACCGGGGACTTTCCTTCTGCAAATTCCCTCGCTGGAGGCTGAAATCTCCTGCCCACGAGCGCTGGGCCACAATGACTGATGCACGTGGATATTTACAGGGTGAACGACATCAAGACTACTGCTGGTTGCAGTGAAACAACCCTCCTTCTTCCTTCCTGCAGTGCCAACACCGGCCCAGAAGGAGCTGTGCAGAGGACACCAGCCTGGTCAACATGGTCCATCAGGTGGCAAGTGTTATAGTCACTATGAATGGATTGAGAGGAACCAAACCTTTCTCTCAGAGCAGCCTTCTCCACCACCCTGGGCATCACCCGTCCCAGTTGTCTGGGGCCTGGGCCACAGCAAATTGGACATAATCAACCCCAGGCTGTAAGGGAAGAGGGAGGAAACCCCCCCTTGGACTTCTTCATATGTAATGGTGGTAAGGTAGGTTTTTCTGTAGCATTTAGGACATCTGGCACTACTGGAAATGCGCCAGGATTTGGGTAGACTGTTAACTGGAACCGGTAGAGCAATTGCTGGGCTCTCAGGGACGGCAGGGAAGCGGGGAGCTGGAGTGAGCGGTATGGGGTGCAGGAGACCAAGGTGCTGCAGCCAACACACGGCACAGGCATCTGCAGCGCGAAGGTTGAAGTACAAGCTCCAGGCAGCTGATGGGGACAGTCAGGTACAGCTCACAGAAAATAGGGAGACACACAGGGCCAGGCACACAGTAGGAAACCACTTTGGATCGCAAATGGGTGAGGCAGCGAGGGATGGGGCACAAAACCACGGTGCCAAGAGGAAGAAAGTCACAAGGAGCTTGAAAAGCAGAAAAAGTACCTCGTGATAAGGACAAAAAAAAAGGAGGCCAGGAAGCTCAGAATAGCAAAACCACCCTACTTGGTATAGAGAAAATGTATTTCTGAGGCACAAGTAATCCCCTCCCTGCAGCTTCAGGGGTGTTTTCAGTTTCCCAGCAGCTCTTTGGCACATCTGAAGGTGGTGCAGGGTAAGTGCCGGGGTGGCGCTAAGAGCCCAGGAGCAGGGCTGCAAGGTCTCTCCGGGGTGCTGTCAGCTCGGCTTCTCAGAGGACACCTTTCCCAAATGCCCCCCCACAGCCCCCCTGGGGAAGGGCAGCCGGGGGGGGTTGTCAGGGCCGGTGGCCCATGGCTGTGGAGGATGGAGATGGGGGGGAAGAGGGCAAGTACGAGACCTGCAAGATTTAAGCCCCTAAAGCAGAATGTGGCTGGGCCACCTTTCTTACCATCCCATTTCTCTTCCCGTTCCATTCCTGATGGGGTGGGAAGAGAAACCTGTGAGCTGGTGACTAACGTCATTAATATTGGGACTACTGAACTGCTTACAGAAATTAGCAGCTCTATGATGGACATGAGAAACATTCTGTGTGTTTGCCTGTCCCTGTGTCCCATCCATTTGACCCTTACAGTGACATTTTTGCCCTGGGGGAGTCCGGCCGAGCAGGGACACCCATCTCCAGCCCCTGAGCCCCACTGCGCAGAGGTGGGTGCCCAGACCCAGCCAGCCCCGGTCAGCTGCGTGGGCTTCACTCTCTCCCTCACCTCCACCAGGTTTTGGGGCCCGCCGGCTGCTCGCAGCCTCCGAATTCCTCCTGCTGCTCGCAGCAGCCCGCGGGGAGCCCTGAGCCCATGAGCTGCTGCGGGAGGCTGCACCGTGGAGCCCAGCCAACCACTTGCCATGGCATACTTTGGGAACCACTCCTTTAGACACACTGACGAGAGCAGGGTAATGTATTTCTACTGGAAAATAAACATATCTCTAATGAAAACCTGGTGCACCGACGTTTAGTCCTTTTTGTTGTTGTTGTTCCTTAAGTGAAAATTAGGGCTTTTGTCTTGTCAGACCCAAGCCTTTCCCCATACTTGCCGTGCCAGCCCATCAGCATTATTTCTCAAGCATAAAGAGAGCCTGGAAAACTTAAACAAGCAAATAGAAAGCAACAGAACAACCCAAAAGAGACAAAGGATGTTTAGCTGGGAGTTCTTCTCTTCTCTTCTCTTCTCTTCTCTTCTCTTCTCTTCTCTTCTCTTCTCTTCTCTTCTCTTCTCTTCTCTTCTCTTCTCTTCTCTTCTCTTCTCTTCTCTTCTCTTCTCTTCTCTTCTCTTCTCTTCTCTTCTCTTCTCTTCTCTTTTCTCTTCTCTTCTCTTCTCTTCTCTTCTCTTCTCTTCTCTTCTCTTCTCTTCTCTTCTCTTCTCTTCTCTTCTCTTCTCTTCTCTTCTCTTCTCTTCTCTTCTCTTCTCTTTTCCCTCCCCTCCCCTCCCCTCCCTCCCCTCCCTCCCCTCCCCTCCCCTCCCCTCCCCTCCCCTCTCCTCCCCTCCCCTCTCCTCTCCTCTCCTCTCCTCTCCTCTCCTCTCCTCTCCTCTCCTCTCCTCTCCTCTCCTCTCCTCTCCTCTCCTCTCCTCCACTTTTTAAGTTCCCAAGCTTGGGCTTCCAGGTCTCCTGGGTTGGGGAAGCAGCTTTTTCATGTTTTAAGGTGTGGATTTGAAGTTTTTGTGGGTACAGCTGAAGGAGTAGGAATGACTTTGTAACAAAGATAATTTTGTTCTGTATCTTCATCTCTGGCTTTGAGTTAAGTTAGTGCTGCCCGAAATAAGCTAAAAGATAAAAAAAACGTGTCAGTTGAATAGCGGTGTTGCTAAGACAGTACCACTGATGTTTTTCTGCTACTAGGAATTTACTTGCTTGTGGAACCTTCCAGTGAAAACAGAGTAGACACCGCCTAAGTTTCAAATGTGAAATAGAAATGCCCTTTTTCTTTTGTCTCAATTTTTTTCAGATCTTCTTTAGATGGCAAAAGGTTGCCAGATAAGGGAAAGAAGCAAAAGTAAGCAGTTTGCAAATGCTTCAGTGTTCAGAAGGTGCCTTTAACATCACATCTTTCTTCTTACACAGAATTATTTTGATAAGGCTTTTCTGTATGTGATATGTACCCTTTCCAACTTTAAATCCTTTAATTAAGGGCTAGATAGTGAGTTGGGCTGTGTGCCCGCAGAGAGCAGTGAGAGGGAAGGTATATGAACACATAGTACTGTTCAGCCCCCAGTTCACGCATGCGGCCTTTAACAGGATTTTGCCCCAGTGCCTCTGGTCCCTAAAAGATGAGAATGGGAAGGGGCTGGAGAAGGAGCCTTTGGCTGGTGGACCCTGTGGGCAGAATTAAGCCTTAAATTTCCTATCCAGGGGCTTCTCTTTATTTCCGCCCTCCCCACACACACACCTTGAAAAGTTCAGAAGAACGCCAAATTAAATGCTTCACGCTGGCTAGCACAAGAGCACGGCAGCTAGCCCACTGCGGGCTGCCCACTAGGAAGGCTGTGAGAGTCTTCCAAGCCCCCTGCAGACCTTGGTGCCTTCCCCCTGCTCCCACCCTCTGGCCTCCGGGACATGCCAAGCACCGCTTTCCAGGGATCTTGCCTCCGAAAGGGGAACTCTTCTGCAGCCCACCCTGGAGAACCTCTCCTCTCCCACGGAGGACCTGTCCAAGTGACGTGAGCATGCCCAGAGCAAAGCCATCTTCGCCTGGTGCGGGATGATTAAGAAGCATATTTATAAAGTCCAGGAGACAGCTGAAGGAATTAAGTTACTTGAGTGCTTTGGGATCCTTCAGGATGAAAAATGCTGTATACATGTCGGATTTTATTATTACAGTTACAGTCAGATGTTAATCCCCTCACCGGGATTTACTAAGGCAGCAGTGCCAACAGCAGTACACCTCGCTGAGTAATTGCCCCGTTCCTGACTCTTGGGTGTCTCTGCCCTGAGCTGCTTCTTGTTACTGTGTTTGCTTTAATTCTGACACCGCTGGGAGACCCGCGTTTTCCCACCCAGCAGCGAGCAAAGGCAGAGAGCGCATCTGCCTCTGCATCCAGGCTGACTTCGGCTCAAGCATCACATGCGTATTGGGGTCAGAAAATTGGTAATGAGAATATTGGGGGATAACGAGACGCATCTCTTTTGCAAATTGTTTTGAGAGATAATGAGAAAAGAGCTGGGGAGCAGCATTGTTGCATGACTCTGATTGCAGAGGGTGTGTGAGCCAAAGGAGTGGAGGAAGGCTCAGAGTTCAGCAAACCAAGCGGGGATCATGACAGCAGAAATCCACAGCAAGGGAAGAAAGGCTGGATACGTTTAAACCGTGCACTTTAATCCTGCGCACTGTAAATAACCAGGACGCTCCGTGACCGGCTCCTGAGCCGGCACGCGGCAGCTTTGTCTCCCTGAAGAAGATGCTCTGACTTAATGCAGACTCAGTGCAGGATCTCTGACCTCTCTATTTTTGGGGGTGCGTGTTTTCTTTTCCTGTCTGAACCCAACATTTGGAATTTCTGGGATAATGAGGAGACAAAAAACAGGGGGAAATGTTCTACTAGTTAGTTTGCTGAGCGAACCCGGCTCTGCACACGCCCAGCGTTCACCAGTGGGGTGCCTCTGGCTGCCCTGCCACTGCAGCCCCTTGCGTGGCTTGGTGGGTCAAAAGCACATCGCGGTGAGAAACTGGCCCCACGATCTGCCTCATTCCCTCCGCGCCCTGCCTTGGCCCCAGTGGGTAGCTGGTTATCTCATGCCTTTGGGAGGGAGTGACTGGCATGGGCAGGAATGTTCTTACACACTGTCAGCCTGGAGGAACCAGCTGTGTGTCCAATTTCTGGACATGGTTCAAGTGTGAGCTCAGCGCCGAGCAATGTGGAGGTAAAAGAGGTGAGAAGGGTTTGGGTTTTCGCTGTATTGACACACACCAGGCTCCCACCCTCTGTTCCTCAAAGGTTGTGGGTCCAGCTCTCCACCAAAATATTGAGCCCCACACTCCTGAGAAAGGGGTGAAGAGACAGCCGCTGATTTATCCCGGCTTTCTATCATGCCATGTCACGCTGAGGGATGCGGGGACACTTTTGAGCGAGAGTGATGCTCCTGGAAGGCTGTAGCCTCCTTTTGCTGAAGGTGCCGAGATGGTGATCCTGGAGTGCCACACTCCGGTGTGCTGCCTCAGGGTCCTGCCCGAGAGGGGCTGTTGGGACATGGTGCCCTTCTCATCCTTTAGCTCTGTGGGAAGCTGGACGAGTGCTCCGAAGGTGGCGTGGGCTGCGATGGGGCAGCAGGGTGGCCGTGGAACGCAGAGGCAGAGCCAGGGATCGGCCGCCCGGGAGCTCTGCGCCGGTGCCCGGACCGCCCCGCCGCAGACAGAGGATGCCGAGGGCAGGCGAGGGCTCCTTCTGCCTCGTGGACCAACGCCACGAGCCCAGCGCTGGGCTGGTGGCCCCGGCGCCTCCCCGTGCGCGGCCCCCCCCGCCCCCGCGCCCCAGCCCGGGCCAGGGCCCCGAGGCCACCGTTCGTCCCGGCGCTGCGCGGCGCCGGCCGCTCCCGGCGGCGGCGGCAGGACCCGGCGGCGGCCGCGGTGGGGGTTGGGGGGGGAAACGGGACGGGGGGACGGGGGGGACGGGGCTGTCACTCAGCGCGCGGCGAAAGTGACAGCGGGGGCGGGGCGGCCGCGCGCCGGGCGCGTATTTAACTTGGGCGGCGGGCGGCGGCGCGGCAGTGCGCGGCGGGCGGGCGGTGGGGGCGGCGGGCAGGGGTGTGCGGCCGCACCGCACCGCACCGCACCGCACCGCACCGGGCTGAACCGCGCCGAAGCGGGCCGGAGCGAGACCCGCCGGGTTGGGCGGCACCGCGCCGGGCCGGCGGCAGCAGCAGCAGCAGCAGCAGCAGCAGCAGCAGCGCAGGGCGCGGAGCGGGCGAGGCGCAGAGCCGCGGCTGGATGCGCTGAGCGCGGCGGGGCCGAGCGGGCCCCCGGAGCAGCGGCAGCAGCGGCAGCAGCAGCGGCAGCAGCGGCAGCATGGGTCGCCGGGGTTGCTGAGAGGCGGCCAAGCCCGCCCCTGCCCGCCGCCGCCGCCGAGGAGCCGCACGGAGCGGCGGGCGACGCCAGGGACCGCGCCGGGAGCCGGTGCCGGGGACACCCCCCCCACACCCCCACCACCTCCACGCCGAGGATGCCCCGGGGCGCCGCGGGCCGCCCCAGCCGCTCGCCATGAGGAGGAGCCCGGCCGGGCCGCGGGCGCTGCCGCCGCCGCCCGCCGCCGCCTGAGCCCCGCGCCCCGGCGGTGGCCGCGCAGGGGCCGCCCGAGCGGGCCGCGCCGTGACCCTCCTCCCCGCCCCCTCGCCCGGCTCGCCCGGCTATAAAGGAGGGTTTTATTCTCGGGCTCCGGTCTCACGCCAAACCCTGTCACACCGTCTAGACAAGCTGTCGTGGGGCTCGGCCCAGCTGTCACCATGGCGATGGAGACGAGTCCGCTGTGAATTTTGGGGGGGAGCAAGCGAGAGCGGCGGCAGAGGAGGAGGAGGAGGAGGAGGAGGAGGAGGAGGAGGAGGAGGAAGGCTCGGCCGCCGCCGTGCCCTGCCCTGCCCCGCCGCCGCCCGCGGGGGAGGCACGGACCCCCCGGCGCTCTCGGCCGCGGCTGGAGCCGGCCCGGCGGGGAGTCCCGGGGAGCCAGCGGCCGCGGGCGCGGAGCGAGCCTCAGATGCGTCTGTCACACAACCCCGGCCGAGCTATTTAAAGTAACGGGCCTCGCCGGACTTTTGTCTCTGCCTATTTATGAGTCCCCGGGAGCTGGCAGGCGCCGCCGGGCAGCGCTAGGAGCCGAGCCCGCAGCGCCGAGCCGGGGCCGGCGGGGGCCCGCCCGGAGCATGACGGCGATCCGGGCGCTCCTGCTCTGCTCCTGCCTGGGGCTGCTGCTGCGCCCAGGGGGCGGGCAGCCCTTCCTGCGGCTGAGACCCTCGCCCAGCGACAACCTGCCCGTCAAAGACATCGTGGAGCACCCGGATCCCGAGTACGACCCCAAGGAGCAGGACCTGGACGAGAGGACTCTGAGGAAGAAGCTGGGCAGCCATTTCGATCCTGGTTTCATGGCCGTGGCCGTGCCGGGGCCGGCCAACGCCTCGGGCGCCGAGGCGGCGGCCGGGCGGGGGCGGGCGGCGCTGCCCGCCGAGCTGCGGCGGCTGGAGCTGGGCCCCCCCCAGGGACCGCGCCTGAGGGTGGGCAAGAAGGCGCGGAGGAAGGTGCTGCAGTGGCTCTGGGCGTACACCTACTGCCCCGTCCTCTACACCTGGAAGGACCTGGGCGTCCGCTTCTGGCCCCGCTACATCAAGGAGGGCAACTGCCTGGCCGAGAAGTCCTGCTCGCTGCCCGAGGGCATGTTCTGCAAGCCCGTCAAGTCGGTCACCAAGACCTTCCTGCGCTGGCACTGCCAGGGCTGGTCCAGCCAGAAGTACTGCACCTGGATCCCCGTGCAGTACCCGCTCATCTCCGAGTGCAAGTGCTCCTGCTAACGCCCCGGCCTTGCGCTGCCGCCGCCTCGCCTTTGGAGCATTTCGGGGGGTTGGGGGGTTATTTTTCCACGTCCCCACCCCCCCCCCACCCCCCAGCGCGGGGTTTGGGGGGGGGGGAGGAACTGGGATTTATTTTTATCTTTTGTTTTGTTTTTTGGTTTTTGTTTTTTTTTTTTTTGACTTATTTTAATGTTATTTTATTTGAGAGGGGAAAAGCGAACCCAGGAACTGCAGGGCAGGCCAAAGGCACAGTAAAGCACTACAATCAGATGTCTATTTTTATACGTATATAGCCTTCTAACAAAAGGAAAATAAAAAACTAAAAAAGAAAAAAAAAGAAAAAAAAAAGAAAAAATTACCAGCAGTGTAAATAGAGAGATTTTAAAGGAAAGGGGGGAAATTGCAGCTGTTTTTTTATTATTATTATAATTATTATTGTTATTATTATTATTTTAAAGACATAGGACCACATTTTAAAACCATCCCCACAGAACCTGAGCACTTCCCTGCTGAAGGGAAGGGCAGAAATTTCCCGTAAAGATGATTTTATCAAAAGGAGAAGGGGAGGGGGGCGGGTAAAAAAAAAAAAAAAAAAAGAAAGGAGAAGAAAGAACGGCAGCATCCCCGAAGATGGTTGTTTCTCTGTGCTGTATTTTTTTTTTGTCTTCTTCAGACCTTGTCACTGATGTTTGAACTAATTTGCCAAGCTCTCTAGGGTTTGTTTTTTTTTTAAAGTGTATAACAATTAATTAAGGAGGAAATTTTAATGAAAAGTACAAATCTATGAAAGAGTGGAATCGTTTTGTTGTGTGGGAATACATATAGTCATGTAGAGATGTTAAAGGAAATTTTCTGTGTACAGTTTATTTATTTTTAACGTTTGTGTATAGGAAAAAAAGCTAGAGATTATGCCAGAAACTATTGGAAATGTTTACTTGAATATTCCTTTAAAAACATATCAATGTAAATATGAGCTATCACTGATCAAAACATTTTTAGCAATAAACTCTATCTTTGAAGAAAAACCCCGCGCTGCACCCCAGCTCCCTGGGAGACCAGCGGAGACTCGAATTCTTGCTCGGAGCAGGTGATGAGTAAAGGGCTTTGGCTGGGCAACGCTGGTGTAAGTCACGAGACGCCCCGAAGGTTGGTAGAGCTCCACCAGTTTACGCCTCTCCTGGATCCCGCTCTGGGTTTTCTTTGCGTATATAACTTGTTGGGGAGAAGAAAAAAAAAAAAAAAAGACACGAGAGAATTGGCTCGTAACGCATGAAAGAGCTGCGATGTCCCGGACAAGGAGGTGTCATCTGAAGTCCTTGGGAGATTCCTGCTTCTTGTCGCCCATCCCGGGCTCCCGCATGCTCTGTGGCTCTTGGATTCGGCTCTCCCGCTGGCAGAGGAAGCGGTCGAGGTTACTGCCCCGGCCATCAAATCGCCTGACACAGCTTGGCAGCCTCGTGCGTGTCAGAACAAATGTTTTTTCTCGGCTGCCGCCACTAGCACAGGAGGGAAGGATGGAGACGAGCCCTGTGCCCAGCCCCATTGCCGTGATGGAGCCCCGGGGCTGGCACCTCTGCTGGGTGCGTGCTGGGGTCAGGAGGACACGCCAGTCCTGCAACAGTGCTGCGTGCCCTCAGCTTGCCGCCTGCCTGTGCCAGGGCCAGCAGCACCCACGGCTCTCCCGCTGGAGTTCATGGAGCCAGGGCGAGGGAGAGACAGGATGGCTCCGCACGGGCAGGCTGCTGGCAGTCTGGCCGGCTGGGGAGGAGCCCGGCACTGGCGAGCGGGGGCACTGGCAGTGCAAGCCCGCTCCCGACGGAGATCTGTCTGTCTGTCTGTCTGTCTTGTCATAGGACTTGGAGCGGGGCCCTGACAGGCTGCCAGGCCGTCCCCCTGTGTGCTCCGCGTGGGCTGCCGGTGCTGGAGGGGAAGGTTTGGCCGTTCCCTCCGGTGTCTGAAACGCGCCCGGCATCCCCGAGGAACAAACTGCTGCCGAAGGCCCTTGCCAGCGAGGAGCCGAGCTCTGCCAAGCCGTCTGCAGAGAGGCAGGGAGACCCCGTCCCCCTCCAGCTCGGCAGGCAGCAGAGGAGAGCAGCATGACACCGAGCCCTTGGGAAGGCGCTGGGACCCTCCGAGGGGTCTGGCTCACATCCCTCCATCTTCCTCCGGGGGGACCGCGCTGCAGCGAGCCCCCATAGAGCAGGCTGGCAGAGCCCGGAGGTCATACACAGATTGAGGCCGAAACAGAGAGAGGGCTTTCCTAAAGGGCGTGGTGGGGACAAGGCGAGAGGGACAGTGACATCCAACAGCCGATGTCCACGCAGAGCCCTGTGGCCATCCACTCAGCCCCGCACGAGGAAGCAGGTTGGCCTTTCCACGCCTTCGTCAGCGAAGGACCAGGGAAGGGGGGGACGCGAAGGGCAGGGTGAAAAAGAGACCTCGGTGAAGGCAATGTGCAAAACATCAGGGGCATTTGGGAGAGGAAGGGGAAAGCTCATTTTGCAAGAGGAACAACATCTGTGGTGTGGGGGCCGAACATCTGTAGGAGGGAGCATGGGGGGAGGGCATTCTGGGAAAATATTTCTGACATAATCCCAACAGTATCTGGTGTGTTGGGATTTGGTTACAAATGGCCCTCTAACGTCTTTGTGCGTTTTGTTCTGCTGGTTCCAGGGGCACACAGAGACCCCTGCTTTGTGCTAACCTGGGAAATAAACCATTCGCTGGACTCAATGGCTGAGTTCAGTTGCGCGGGGAAGGAGGGGGGTGGGAATAGGGAAGGCGAGATTTGTGTGAACTCCAGCGAAAACCAGCCTAAAAGCCTCCGTGCCATGTGCTGGAGGGAGGAGGGGGGCTGCCTCCGTCTCTGGGGAGAACTCAGTGGTCCCGCTTGAGATGACGGCTTGTCTGGAGGCGAAAGCAAAAGGCCCGAGTGCCGAGGCATTCAGTGCTGGCAGAGGGCGGCCCCGCGGGGTGGGGGCCTCCACAACCTGCCGCAGCGCTGGCCCGCGGTCACCTCGTGCCAACACGCGGTCGCCTCGTGCCGAGGCAGCCCCTGCTCGGCTGCCCTGGGAGGCGATGAGTCGGACGTGTGACGGCCAGGCCGTGGGCGTGATGGCTCGCCTCGTCTGCTGAGCCTCAAAGGAGCCAAAGACAAAGGGGAACAAGCCTGGTTCTTTGGTGCGGTTATTTCATTGTCTCCCCAAGCTGCTTGTGATTAAGGGACAAGCTTGGGGGGTGGGGGGAGAAGGGGGCAGAACAGGCAGAACCGTCAGAACCCCGAGATGTGGTGGGTGCCAACTTCTGAAGATGTGGGTCTTTCCCCTTGTGCTCTGGGGTGATGGCCTCGGAGGTGGGCCCGGAGCACCGAGGAAGGGTGGCGTCCTCTAGGTTGGGTCCCACTTGTCATCACGTTGTCAAGAGACACGCACGGCCATGGCCAGACACTGACAGGCACGTGCACACCCGCTCCTGGGCACCCAGACAGTCCCTCCGTTCGCCCAGTATTTGCAAGGGGACCGTGTCCATGCCCTGCGAAGCTGCAGTGAGCCACACGCTATGCGGTCTCCCTTCTCTGCGCTGAAGCTCAGGGGTTAAGCAGAAGGTGGTCAGCAGGAGGATCAGTGCTTTAACCCCTTCTTCCTTGAGGCAGGGCGGAGCGCAGGTGGCAGAGGAGGCTCCATGGGACCTGTTGGCTGCCCCACATCCTGGGAGCATGCATCCACTGGCACAACGGGGGAAGCAAAGGCAGCTTTCCCCTCCACAGCCAGCGCTGGCCAGAGCTCGCCTGTTCCGACACCACATGCTGTGCTGGGGCAGCTCCCTTGGCTGGATCACATCCATGTCTCTTCCTTGTAGTCCCTACAAAGCCCGACTTGGAGCAGAAAGCCCCTCTCTTGGGTCCGCAGAAGTCTCCATCTCTTCCTTCTGCATGTCAAGGCCCTTCTATCACCTGGGGAATTGCTCTCCCATGGACGAACCCAGATTTAGACGATCTTGTTTGTTTTGGGAGAGCGCGAGCTCAGGACGGCTTCTGACATTTGACTGAGTGGTACTGAGGCCCTTTTCCATTCTTCTGTCACATCCGGGTTTGGCCTTGACACCAGCAGCAGGTTAACTCTTTTGTCTCCAATGCCAAAGCGTATTTCATCCCCGTTTTCCCTTGCTGCCTTGCCCCATTTAGCTCAGGTCCCCTCAGCTAAAGCTGGTCTCCAGGAATGCAGTTTCTGTTGGCGTGCCGGCTCTGTCAGGGTGACCCAGATTCACGGGGCCAGAGCTCGCAGATGTCTAATGCCAGCTCTTGAGATATCTGACTCAGGCCCGGGTGATGATCTAAGCCCATCACTCATCATTCCTAGAAAGGCAGACGAATGGTCTGAAGGCAGTGATTGGCCTCCTCAAACTTTCGAGCCCAGGTTAAACCGGGCCTTTTTCCAATGTGCAAAATTGTGCTCGTCTCCTCCCCTGGTGTGAACATTTGCTGTCACTCGCCTTCGCAGCCCAGCATGGCCACCGGGAGCTGTTGGGGAAAGCCAGTCCCCCTGCACGCCCTGCTTGGTCCACCAGCAGGTCCCTGGTGAGCCCGTCCTGCTGACCGCTGCTGGCCAAGAGCTCCAGCTCAGCTGGACCTGCTCCCTCCAGACACCCCCAGCTCCTCATTTGTTACAACGATTGAAAACGTGCAACAACGCTCAGGGTTAACAGCGTACAGGCCAGGGTGGACCATGCTGACAGCCGGCATGCCCCATGGGGTAGGCAGAGGTGAGCTCTTTTCTCGCCATCTCCCCAGGGCTGCTGGGTGCGAGGGTGGGGGATCTGCTTCCTCTGTGCAAGCCCCACCTCAGGCTGCCTTTCTCTCCCTCCCCTCCTGTGCAGTTCTCCTTAGCTGCCTGTGTCTCCGTGTACAGTAAACCCAACCACATGCCTAGTTGCTGCTCGGCGGAGCTGGGCCCTGACCCCTTGGCAGCATGCGTGTGAGGGGATGCAGGGAGTATCTAGGGCTTTACTCACTGTCACTCCAAAGATGTCAGACGGACTGCTGGTTCATCTGCAAAAAATGTGCATGAGCCTCCCTTCCCCCTCGGTGATTAAAACCAAACATTAACAGCAGCACCATCCAGGAGACATGATTGCTCTTCGATGTTAGCTGTTTGGTATTCTACTCAAAAATGTCAGACACCCTGTCAAGGAGAAGGACCACATCATGTGGCGCCTAGGAGCCCAATCAGAGAGGCAGAGCCACGAAGAGCAAATCACGACTAGCTGGGAGGCAGCACTCGCAAGCCGACCATTGGCTAAAATGGCTCTTTCAGACGGACGGTGAATGAATCCATTCACAAAAAAAGCAGGGCTAGTTTGCAAACAGCCAAACAGTCTACATATTTTTTTTTTTTTGCACTGGATGCATCTGCCAGGGAGACACCCAAGCCCTGAAGCAGATGTGTAGGACATGGCTGGTACAGTTGTGCCCAAGCCCAGCATAGGTGCAGTGAATTCAGGGGGACCAATTCTGCCTCTCTCTGTTTGCAGGCCCTGCCATCCCTCCCAAGGATGTTCAATGCCCTGCTCAGAGAACCTCAGTCTCCTGCCAAACTCCCTGGAGCGGGGCACAGAGCACCAAGGGCCCACAGACCACCGTTGGGGTGTGGTAGGAGACCCTGCTCTTCAGCATTGCACAGATGTCCTGGAAAGGGAGAGGAGCCCTCACAGCAGCCCACACTCCCAGAGCGACGACAGAGCGGACAATGGGAAAGGCTCCTTCCTTGGATCTGGAAGCTGGGGGTCAAGGGCATTACTTTGTGTAACTGCCAGATCTGGGGCATGGTTGCTCATCGAGAGCCTGACTAGGTCAGCCATGTCATGTGCCTTGTTACCTGGTCTTTAGAAACCAGTTATCTCCCCATACTGGAGAGCAGAGAGCAAGGTGACCAGCCAAGATCACTGGATGCCCCCATGAGTTAGGATCTGGACTTTTCCCCCTAGGCAAGTCTTACAAGCCACTACAAAAAGGCAGGGCTTTGGAGCCAATGCTGCAAGAGCTGTCTGGGGGTCCATGGTGACCACTGGAGCTCCCAGGATGGCAATTCCACCAGCTGAGCAGCAGCATGCCCAGTGCACACCATGTTGCAGCTCCTCTGTCTCAGTGGTGGCTGCTGTGGAGGCAGCCTTTGGGAAGGTAGCAGGAGGCAGAGCTGAGCAGCAGGAACGCTGAGAAGGGAAGTAAATGCTGCATCCCTGGGTGCCAGGGCAGGACAGCCTTTGGGAAGCAGGCTCGAGTCTGGGGTGGGAAAAGAGAACAACAGCGAGCTTGTCATGGACGCTAGCTCACTCCGGGGAATCACGTACAGGTGTTCAGGTCTATAGGCTTCTCGGAGGGTTGTGCAAGAGCCATCAGACCCCCTCTGAGGCTGGCTGTGTCCTCAAGCGTTGTCTGGTCTGCTTCCATCCCATTTACTGCCAAAAGACACTTTCTCTCCAGGAGATGGTACTAACAAAGGACTGGGCCTCCAGCCTTGGCTCAGTTTATCTACTTTATTGGGACAGGGACCATATTTCATGCTGGAGCTGAGATTAAGCACTGAGCTGGAGTTGGTGTTCCGCTCTTTGACCGTATTTTAGGAAAGAACCTACTTCTGCCTCCTCCCTTCCCACCAGGAACCACGGCCAACAATCCTCTTGGACGCCTCTTTGAGCCGGAGAAGGCAGCGTGCGGGTCAATGCGTAGCCGTGAAGTTGGGACTTTGCCGCTAATAACGGAGGACGCCGGTGGAGATGGGTGTCGCGCTGTGGTACCAGCAGGAGGGAGTCCTCGGCCGAGCTGTACCAGGCCGTGCCCTCAGCCCCGGCTACCCACCGGCTGCCCTGCGGTCCCTCACCGGGAACACGGGGCTCTCCCTCCTCCCAGGCATTGCCCTGCAAGTGTCCCCAGCGGGGGACAGGCGGCGGTGGACCCCGCCGGCCGTGGCCAGGCCCTCCCTGCCGGGCGCTGCCCCTGAGCCCGAGGCGGGGCGCTATCGCTGCCCCCCTCGCTGGGAGGCCGGGGGGGGACCCTGGGGAGCGGCCGCGGCCGCCCCGCGCTGCGGCAGAGAGGTTTGGGGCGCTGGCCTGCCCCGTCCCCGCGGCCGCCCGTCCCCCTGCCCCATCCCCGGGGCCGGGCCGGGCCGGGCCCACCCGGGGCCGGGCCGGGCCCACCCGGCGCCGCCGCCGCCGCCGCCGCCGCGGGCGCCGTGACCCGGGAGGAGGGCGCCACCTGGCGGCCGCCGCGGGGCCGTGTCCGCCCCGTCCCGCCCGCGGGGTCGCTGCCGCCCGGACCCGCACAGCGGCCCTGCCCCGCCGCCGCCAAACCGGGCTCCGCAGGCTCCTCCCGGACGGCCGCCGCGCCGCGGGTTCCCCGGGCCTGTGGCTGTGCGCGGTGGCGGGCAGCGCCCTCCCGCCTGGGAGGGAGCGCGGCCGGCGGCCTGCCCTTGGGGCCTCGCCGGCCTTCCCGCACCGGCGGCCGCGGGGGGCGACTGGCGGAGCCCCGGCACCCGCGGCAGGGCTCACAGGGAGCAGCCGGCCGTGGGCCCTGCGCTTTGGGCACACCGAAGCCTTTGCCGGGTGGCGCGGTGGCGGAGAGGAGCTGGTCCCGCCAAGGGAGCTGAGCTTCCCCGTGGAGCGGCCAGGGCTCCTGCGGGCCAGACCTTTGAGCCCAGGCTGGAGACGTGTGTTGGAGGCGCAGCAGCTCTCCAGGAAGTGCAGCTTCTCACCAGCCACCACCGACCCCAGGGGTCCCGTTGGGCCACCCCGGCGTTGCTGGAGCTGCCTTTTCCCCTGGCCGCTGCAGCAGCAGTGGCAGCCACTGGCCCGCAAACAGACCCAAGAAATCCAAAGCCCTCCACGACTTTCCTCTGGGCTGAAGTGAATTTGCTCTTTGTGAGGAGCTTTAGCATGCCTTGAATATAAAGGCTTCCTACGGGGACTGACTAAGCAGCCCTCCATCCTCCCGAAGGGAGTGGTGGAAGAGGCACAACCAAAGATACCCTGCGTAGAAGAAAGGAGATATCCTCCGTGAATGCTCTGAGTGAAGTGGGATTCATCTAGGCCCCACCATCTCTTGTTGACTACACGCCGAGTGTCTGTACACAGTTGTTGTCCTGGTCCAGGTCCAGCCCTGTTGTCCAGCTCAGTTACTTCAATAAGCCTTCAAATTGCTTAACAAATACCACACAAATGTTTCAACGCTGAGAATTTGTACTCTGGGCTCAAAATGTGATTTATCTTCATCTATGCCTGCAAGATTTATCAGCCCCAATTTAGGGAATGGCTGCACTCTTTAAAGTGTGGTTCTAGTCAGAAAAACCAACTGGAGTCTCCTCTCAGTGAGTAGGACACAAGGCCAAACCAGAAGGGAAAAACTGAGAAATGTTTTTCTAAAAAAATCCTTGTGTTTTTTGGTCAAAAATTTTGAAGCATGGCTGAATTTAGAAACATTTGACCAACTCTGTAGCAAGCCAGGCGTCAGGAAAGGAATCGTGAAAATTCAGTCAGGTTTTTTCCTCTGTTCTTCATCAAAATTTCATATTCTGATGCCATTTTTCATCAAAAAGTGCTGGCAAGCACTACACAGCACATCTGCCTAAGAAAGGCCATCTGCAAACCTCCACCCCTTTGTAATGCGGATGGGGGATGTCTCCGTGGATACGCACACACAAGAGAATAAGAGCACTTGTTCATGTGCTCTGGGCAAGCCTGCTGAAGCATGGGGTGTGAGGACTTAATCCTGGGTGCAGAGGCGTGCACTGGTAAATATGGCAGTAATTTCTACTAACGAACCCTGCAGACTTGCAGTTCCAGTCATCGCTACTGTGCTTCTTCCTTTCTTCTTGCCGTGACACTGAGCTCCCAAGGGAGGAGGCTGGCTCTGCTACTCCCTGAGAGCCATTGGAGTGAGGCCAGGAAATCCCAATGCCATGGACAGCTTTGGAGAACGTGGAGTCTGCTTTCCTCCTTTGAAAGCCCTTCAATTCCATCTCCAACGTGCAGGCCATGCTCAGAAGGACAGGTCCAAAAAAAAACCCCAACCTCCAACAGGGTAAAACCTCAAACCAGGAAGAGCAGATCAAGAAATACAAGAAGACAGGCCATTAAATAGTTGTCACTAAGATCTAGAGAGGCCAGCATTGGAGCCAGATGACATTAAACGAGATCCATACTGTCAAATGCACCTTGTCTGGAGGTGGGAAGACCCGGAAGATGGGTGCAAAGACCCATGCCAGAAAGGAATAGCAACCAGAACTGGATTTGCTGTTGGCCGGAAACTTTTTCGGACCAAACTTATCTTGAAACTCTATTATTTGTCTATCTGTGCGATTTCCCATCAAATTAAATTGTAGCAAAAGAAGTCATGATGGGGCATTCTAGAGGTTTCCTTCAGAGAGCATCAGAGCCTTTTGACCCCATTTGAACCCCCAGACTCTGCACATTCGGTTTATCATGCTGGTGTGGTTGCCGTGACACAAGGCGAAGAAGGAACCAAAAGGTCCTTTCAGGCTGGATGGTGGGTGTGATCCTTTCCCCATAAGTGCAAGGAGAATGGTTTATTCCTCATCAACTTGTCTGAGTCTGTAAGTATTTCTCCCCCAAAGAAAATCCTTTGCAATTGAGCCTTTTCTGTGCAGTATTTGATGGTGCATAAGAAAAAGGATTTTCCTGCCTGGAGTAGCGTGCTGTTAGATGTTTCTAGCTGTAGCTCTCAGGTTGGAGGTATGGAACAAAAATCTGACCTTTTATGCCCACCATCTTTGAAGCTGGGAGGATCCCGATTTCAATCTCAGCAACAAAGGGCACACGTAAGTCTTGATTTAAAAGGTCTGAAATGACTCTCATCATCTCCTCTGGCTGCCTGTCTCATCCAGCCAGTCTCACCTCATCCCGCCTCACCTGGAGTCAGGCACAGGCAGCTGGATCCCATCCACACCGCCGTCCCGGCCAGCCCGCAGGTGAGATCATCTGGGCCAGATGTCCTGAGGTGGGGGCTCAAGGGGCATTATCCCCCTGTTTGTACCCATGTCACATAGCACGGCCGTGCAGCTGTGCGGTCCCCCAGGCCTGACCCAGCCTGGTTGTCATCCATCCCAGCCACGCGGGCAGCAATACAGGGGTGGGATGAAGTCCCGACCGACTTTCCCGAGGCTGAGCCAGACCCATGATGAGAGAGGAACCTCAGGAGATGCCCTCGTTTCCCCTACCACCATCAGCGATTCATTCTGCAGGCGAAGACCTGAGAGCAACCCCAGCCCACTCTCTGTGGTCCCCATGTCTCACCAGTGACGCCTGGTACCAGCCCTGCTTGTACTCATCCCCTTGGCTACCTCACAGAGGATGCTGAGCAGCTGCCATCCTGCTGTTTCTGTCTCGCGCACCGTTTGGCACCCAGACAGCAAGGGGCTGAGATGATGTGCAGTGACTAGCCTGTGGGGGTTAGCTTGTCATCACCTTTCTGAACAATTCTAACTAAAAAGAGATGATAAGCCACCCACTGGCAGGTGGCTGCCAATGAGCAGAGTCCCTGCGCAGTACTTCTGTCACTTGGAGTGCAGCAGGCAATATGCTCTCCACCAAGGAGCATTAGCTGGCAGTGCGTGTGTTTTTTCCCCAGATGGGGGGGATGGGGGGGTGGATCACAAGTGCAAAAAGTGCTACGGATGCTGACAGCACCTCTGAGACACCAGGTTAAATAAAAGCAGGGTCATGGTATCTGTTATCTCAAGACCTCTCCTGTGCAGGCGGGCATGTCTGGTCAGATGTGAATGATTTAAATCACACCAACAAATGAGATTTCCCCCTTACAGGATGCGTCAGCTTGGCCACTGCTCAATGTGCTCTGAGAATCGCAGTTCAGCATCATAGCCTTGTGCCTTCCGTCAGCAATCTAAGAACTGCAGCCAGGACCGCGCGGGCACCTCCCCGGGACTCCCTGGGCTTGCCATAGGGCTGTCCCTAGGGCGGCTCTTTGCCTTTGGCTTTGTTCAGCATCCCCAGGCCTTTCCTATGAGAGGAGCTGCTGGAAGTGTGAATTTCCGTGCCTCCAGACTGCTAGCCGGAGCACACGCTCTTCAGTAACCACTGGAGAAAACCGCAAGGTCTCATCCCTTGCTGTAGCTGCAAAACCTGCCTCCTTCTCGTTGCTGAGTGTCCTGCTGTGGGTATCTGCAGCTCTCCCATGCCTCCTGGTTAGGAGTAGAGCTCTGGGACCGTGAGGACACTTTCACTTTCACCTGCACATGCATGGGCAGGTTTCGCTCCTATCTGTGCTAGTTCTGCTTTTGGACAAGCCAAGGGACCGTCTGATGAGTTGTTTGGGTGTTTCAGTCCAAAGCCTGGTCCCGGGCTACAACTCCTCCAGGTTTGAGCTGCTTTTGACACATCTGCCGCCCAGGGCTGAGAAGAGGTTCCCAGGCCTGCTCAGAAGAAAACCGTCGCTGCCTGCTTGGCACCAGAGCTTGGACGGGAATTCTCTTGTTTTTCATGAACAGGCTGAGCGGTCAGCACATACCACGAGCAACAGTCAGAGGAGCAATAAATAGCCTACCCAGACCAGAAGGAGACAACCTGTTCAGTCTGGACCGCTCATCCCCTGCGCTGGGCAGAATGACTATTGCTCTGCGTCAAGGTCCCGTGCGTGCTGGGGAAAGAAAGCCTCCGGCCTGGCCCGGACTGCACCGAGTGCATCCTCCAAGAAGAGCCATGGTTACTGCTTTGCTCTGCACGTCCCAAGGATGTGGTAGGCAGCCATCGGGGTTGTCTTTGCTCCAGTGGGACATTTCCCTCCTGCTCCCGAAGCTGTGCCAAGACACGGATGCCATCGCTGCAGGCTGACTGTGGACTGCTCCTCCAGGGCTGGTTCCCGTTTGGGATCACACCCAACCATAGTCCTGCATCCCAACGAAAGACCCAGCTTTGCTTGTTCTCCAGGAAAAGGAACACTTTGAAAATGTTAAGTGTCTGTAACTCATCCCAGGAAAACCCTGTTTTCCCAGATTTTGTTTCTTTGCGGTCTTACACCACTGTAAGGGAGCAGGAGAGGTCCCAAGCAGTCAAGCACAAGGCCGTCACTTAGTGTTTCCCTTTTTCCTCTTTAAGGTCCGCAACAGAAGCGGGCGTGAAGGGTGTTCCTACTGCCACGGGCCAACATTTCCTCCTAGTTACCTCATGCCAAGCATCAAATCTGGAATAACCAGGGGTTGTAAAGTGCTCTGAACCTGAAAAGTGCTAACTAAGAAAATAAAGCACAACACGAGTGTTATTAATAAATGCCAGCCGCTGTTATATAACTCCTAATCATGAGCCGCGTCTTTCGGCCCCCATTGTTCCATTGTCAGGCCCCATTATCTGGGAACTCTTACCCACCGACCACAAGAAATACCCTGGGCTCTGCGGGTTTGCAAACTTTGTTGTTGGAAAGCTTTTCATGCAATTGTTTTTGCTTTGCGCTGTTGCCTTCCTTATTGTACAGATGTGGGTGTGTATCCCAGCCCACACCCTCTGTCTTTTGCCCCAGGATAACTTTGAAAATGAGCTGATCGTCTCAGTGAGTGTTTTTCCTAAGAAATCTCTTTAAAAACAACAACATTCAAACCAAAAAAACCCTTCATTTTCCTGAAGTGAAGCTTGTGCTGGGGAAGGATGCTGGCCTGCAATCCTAGCAGAATAAAGACTGCACTTTATCCTCAGAAGAGACTCCCCGCAGGACTGGCAGTGCCTTAGCCCAGGCCTGGAGGAAGAAGGGAGCGTTGGGGTAACCGGATCTCTGGGACTCGTTTGGAGCAGGGCATCTCTGTGGTTGCAGGGCTGGGCTATCAGTCCTCCCCCACTGGCCTACGAGCTTTCAGCAACGCCACTTCAGCGCTTCTTGTCCTGTTTGCCACAGCCCACGTGAGGTTTCTACCTGGGAGTCAACATGAAGCTCACCTGGTACCAGCACAAGCTCATTAGTGAGTCTCAGCTCTCCTTTACAAGCTAATCCAGATGCGTGCGAAAGTTTTCATGCCCCGATGAGGAGCATGTGGATCTTCGTGGCACCTTCGTGCTGGTCAGTGTGAGATACGCCAGCGTGGGCAGCTCTGCAGGCTGGATCACGGCTGCTGGGGTTGGTTGGGTCGTGGCCGCTCAGGTTAGAAGCGCTGTTGCTTCCCAGGGCTCAGGCTAGAGCTGACCACACCGAAAAATGGCTTTCTGCTCAAAATGAAAAATTTTACTGAACTTTGTCTGGATTTGGAAGAGAAATTATAAATCAAAACCAGAAAACGTTTGGCAAAAAGCTTTTGGTGTTCCGTTTCCGATGCCTGTATTTTCTCTACCAACAACATGTTTTAAAAATCAGTGCATTTTTTTCCTCCTTTCGCTGGAAAACCTGAAATGACACAGGAAGCTAAAAATAGTAACAATACCCAACCAACTCATTGGTGTTTTTCAATGAACTCCAATGCAAACTTCAGTGTTGGCTCGGGCAGGATTTGTTATTTTTCAGACCAGGGCCTGTATTAGGTTCCTGAATATATCCAACCAAAATGGTCTAGAAAAAGCCACCAATCCGTTCTTGAATGGTTTTCTCTGGAGCTCATCCAGCACCTCACACCTTCAGGCAGCAACAACCAGTAGAACACAGTGATGTTCTTGGGATGAGGATGGAGGTGAGGAGCACCCATGGCAGCGCTGCAGCATAACCGCAGCGTGGTCCCCAAGCCTGGGGCTCTGGGCTGGGGTCACCGTCCCTCGCCCTCAGGAGAGATGGGCTCTGGGACACTGTTCTCACAGGACCATCCTTGGTGCCTGCCTCTCCTCCCCAGGTGAGTCCCAGCTCTTCCAGGTGGCTGTCCTCTGGCACGTCCTGTGTTTTGCAGCAAAGGATGGGTGCAGAACATGCATGGCCACCACCAGACATCTTCTTGCCTCCTTCTGCCTGACCAATGCTTTCTCTTTAAGAGGGAGTGAGACGCAAGGCACAGAGGTTGTGTGTGCTGTGCGGGGAGCTGGGGCAACCCAGGAGATCACTCTCTTGGGACCTCTGCATGGCACAGAGACATCTACCTAACAATTGAGGGAATATTTTCCACCCAAAGAATCCATCTCGTGGTCCCCTCTTCATTTGTGACACAAGGGAAAATGTGAAGCAGCCAAGACGCGTGAATCACTGTCCCAAACAACATATAATGAACTCATAAAATCAAAGGCAGGGTTTGTTTCAACCCGTGCTGCCAGGGCTCCTTGGACATTGTCTGGAATGAATTTAAGTTGTTACAAAACTCTCTGTGTCTCTGTGTGTCTCTCTTCCCCCCAACCCCCCAACCCGTCTTTCTTCTCTTCCCCTTCATGCTCTGCTTTCCTATGAGCTCCTTCTCCCTCCTTTTCCTCCAACCTTTCCTCTCCCTCTCCTGCTTTCCTTCTCTCCTCATTCACCCTGGTCCCTCCTCCCCAGTCCTTTGCCCCAGCCCTTCCCCTCGGATCCCTGCTCCCTCCAGCCCTCCCTGTGCCTGGGGGCCAGGTACCCTCACCACTTTCCAGCCAGACTCATTTCCTGGACAGCTTCAGACAAAGACCTTTAGCTGATTCAACAGGACCCATAGCTCCTGCTCTATGGACATGGCCACGCCAAGGGATCCCCTGGGCTCTCCCCCAGCAGAAACTCAGCCCCGCCATCAGCAGAGGCTGGGTGGAGAGATGACCTTCCCAAGCAGTACCTGGGGCTGGAGGAGCACGGCCATGGAGAAGCAGCGTGAACCCCATTGCGAGTGCTCCAGCTGTCTGTAGGCCCAGCAAGCGCCACGCTAGGGGCTGAGGGTGGGGGGCACGCTGGCCCATGCTGGGTGCCGCAATGAGGGGCTTTGGCAATATGGCAGCAGCCATGCTTGGAAAATGCCTGCACACCCCATTTGCACATGCTGGCTTCAGGAGAGCATCGTGCTCCATCCCGCCGCTGCTGGGAGCAGGAACGTGCTCCCCAGTCTCTGCTGGGCATGATGATAATGGCAGTGGCGCAGGCAGCTGGTCCTGGCGGCGCATCAATCTGAGCAGGTGCTCACGCTCCTTCTGCTGCCTCCCAGGAACTGCCCTCATCCCTACAGACCTGACCATGTGCCAGCGCTCCGGAAGAGAGCAAGGAAGCAGGCGCTTAAATCCCACCGCCTCTTCAAAAGAAACAAGGATTTGTTTACATCACGCAAGGCGCTGCTTCTCACAAGTGAGCGTGCTCTGGAGCCTTGCAGAGCCTGCAGGGCACTGCCCGAGGCAGCCTTTGAGCAGAGTCAGTCCCTGCTGCTTTGGGAACCTGTGCTGGCATCTCTGTGCTGCGACTCATGGTCCCACCAGCAGGCTGGGAGAAGAAGGGACCCTGCGCCGTGCCCGGCTGAGCGTCAGATGCATGGCCCGAGCTGCTGAGGCTTTCTGGAATCCCAGCCCAAATCTGCCCAAACACTAAAGGCTGAATTGGTTTGGAGCAAACAAGACGCAAGCCAAACCTCAACCCCAGCCATGCCAGAGCCAGCCTAGCGAGCTGCTCCCGGCTCACACAGGACAGCCTCCATCTGCCAGGCAGGTTTGTGGACCTCTTCCCTTGATGTCTCGCTGGGAACACCCCTGCAGCACCAGGAGCGGGCTGTGCTCCGATTGCAACATCAGCAGCCGCTTTCTGTGGTGAATGCCTGCTTCTCCAGCGCTGCAGACGAGGTTTTATCCACCAGCCGGCACAGCTCAGATTCCTCCAGTGCATGAGGACATCGCCCAGCTCCTCCAGATCCCAGGAGTAAGCCCAAGGTTGGTGAGCAGCTGGAAATTGAGAGCAGACAGGAGTAGGTTCCTCAGCACCTAAAGATGCTGAGGTACCCAATGAGACTTATTAAAAGAGCTCCTTGTCCTAAAGCCAAGGTTTGCTGTGGACTTCAGGCCTGTGCACAGCGTTTGTGTCCCTTAAAAGCAGCACTCGGAGGTCAGATGAGGTGTTTCCAGCAGAAATCTTTGCTCTGCGTCCACATAACCCCGCTCAGCAGAGATGCTGCTAGCAGGCGGCTGTGCTTCCCTCATGGACCCGGCCACGCGTGGAGCATGGTGGTTCTCTGGTGGACCAGGCGTGCAAGACACCGCACAGCACCCTCCCGCTGATGAAAACACAAGTTTAGCTGCAAGCGCCCCGGGGGATGGGTTTTTCATGAATCCAGCGTACCGAGACACCCGCTCCCAGGCTGCTGGAGCCTCTCCCCGCCCAAGCCCCGAACAGCCGGGGATGCTCCGGGGCTGCGGGACCAGCGGCGGGGAAACGGCACCACCTCGCGGCTGCCCGGCCGGGGCCGCGCCGCCTCCGGGACGGATCAGGCCTCGCACCGAGCGGGGACACCTTTGGGGACGGTTCGGGACACGCGTGTCCCTGTGCCTGCTGTGGGGCAGGGACACGCCGGCTGCCGTAGCAGAGCAGGGGGTGACTAGAGAGACAGAATTGTAAGGGTGGGGTGGTGAAATTCTTGAGCCACCGGCACACACAGCCACAATGGTGATGTGGGAGTGGGACTAGTTAAAAAGGAACCGCAGCATGGCTGGAAAGGGCCAAGTTCAGGGCTTGCAGCTCAGAAAGCTGCCAAGAGAGGGAAGGAGGCACAAAATCAATTCCTGACCCCACTAACAGCTGCTGGTCTGGGGACCTGTGGTTAAGCAGGACACGCTCATGGCATTCAGCATTGCCCAGGGCATGTCTTCACTGTGGCAGCCAGCGTGAACAGGGACGTGCCTGTCCCTTCATTATGGGGCAAGGGCAGCTGCCAGGGGATAACATGGAGCTGGAGACATGCTGGAAGAGCAGAACCTGGGGTTCCTGCGGAGCTGCAGCTTGCTGGGAGAACAGAGGGTGTTTGGGGAGGTGTTGCACATCTTACCTGGCCTCTGCACCCTCCTCCCGCAGCATCCCCCCAGCCCACGGCTGGGAAGGGCGATGGCACCAGCACAGACTGTTGCGGGTCCAGCATCCCTCCAGCCTCCCCCCAGCTCCATCTCGCTGGGGAAGCTGCAGGGCAGGTTGGCCCTCGGTCTGCCCCAGCTTGGTCTTGTGCTATTAGCTAAAGCTCCAGCACCGCGCCTGACCTGTGCGATGTTAATGTACAGCATTCTCTGAGTGGGGTGGGCAGGGTCGGGGCATGGACAAATCCATGTAACGTCACTCTGCAGTGGCGTTATATGTTGGATGGTGCAGTGATGGTGCACCTTGTTTCTTTTTCCCAAGCCACATTCATTGCACACCTTTCAGCCAGCAGTCCCTGTCCTCACCAGTGTCTGCCTCTCATGTTGGCTTATGCTTGGAAACAGGTATTTATGTCAGTGGTGAAATGACTCATGTATAAATAAGACTCGATCCCCAGATGCTCAGCTTTCCCCTGACAGACTGCAAAGTCTCTGTCTGTCTGTGTTTTTCCCCATGGCAATGTCATGCCCATTTCACGCTGGCTCATAGGGGCATCCAGACTTGAAAAACTCATTGACCCTCCTGGGTGGCAGAGAAAAGTCATTATGGCACAGAGCAGTGCTGCCGGTGCCCAGGAAAGGCTCCTCTGGGCTGCCCCAGTACCCCCACGGTGCTCGGACCCCGGGCACTGCCTGCACCTGGACCCCAGGGTGGGCAGGCGGATGGGAGGTCTCAGTTCTCCAGCTGTGCAGAGGAAGGACCCAAATGCACCATGGTCGTGCTGCACCTGCAGGAAAGCTGGTGGTGAGTGGGAGGCTGAGGGCTGGAGGGGACAGACCCCACAGGCTGCTGAGCCACAGGCGAGCCTCGAGCTGCTGGTGTGATGGAGCAGTGGCAGGATGGCTTGTGCAAAGCACACCCAATGGGGCAGCGCCTTTGTACCTCTCTGCATGTCCTGGGAAGAGCACGTTTCAGTTCCTGGGGACAGCTGGGGTGACCTGCACTCCAGAAGAAACTGGGTGTGGGGACAGGCTCTAGACACAGCGTGGGAAGGGAGATGTGTCTGTCAGGAGACTGGCAGCCTGGCAAAGGAAGCAGGGGAGGTGTCCTTTGAAGAGTAAATGGCACAGAAAGAGGGGAAACATGAGAATCATGGGATCACCCTGAAGACAACCCAGTGGCTAAAATGCACTGGAGCAGGGACCTGCTGGGACCAGCCAAAGGAAAAAGTCTTCCCTTCTGGTAGCAAACCTCTTCCTTCTCCAGTGAAGAGATTAAAGAAGGACTCAGGGAAGGTGGTAAATGGTGTTTTCCCCCACCAGCAAGGTGGCAGGAGCCTGCCTGGGAACACAAATCATAGAATCATAGAATGGTTTGGGTCGGAAGGGACATTCAAAGGCCATCTAGTCCAACCCTCCTGCAATAGGCAGGGACACTTTCAACTCAAGCAGGTTGCCCAGAGCCCCGTCCAACCTGTCCTGGAATGTTTCCAGGGATGGGGCATCTACCACCTCTCTGGGCAACCTGGGCCAATGTCTCACCACCCTCAGCATAAAATTTCTTCCTTATAGCCAGTCTAAATCTTCCCTCTTTTAGTTTAAAACCATTTCCCCCTCTCCTTTTGCTACAGGCCCTGCTAAAAAGTCTGTCCCCATCTTTCTTATAAGCCGAGCGGGTGCCGCTGGGGCGGGCGGTGCGGGGCCAGCCCGGCAGAGGGCAAGCGAGGGCCGCGCATCGCCCCGCCGCTGCCGGGCACCGGGGAAGCCCGAGGTGCCGCTGGTCCCGAGCTCGCCGCCGGCAAAAAGCAAAGGCCAAGCAAGTCCCCTGCAGGAGGGGACCGGCCGTGAGTCCTCGTTGCGGGAGGGGATGTGAGATACCGGCTGCAGAGAAGGTGAGAGAGTTGGGATTGTTGAGCCTGGAGGAGAGAAGGCACCGTACTGCCGCTTTTCAATATATGCACCATATATATATGGGGATATAACCAAGATGGAGTGAGACTTTTTACCCATCTCCTGTAGCAACAGGACAAGGGGCAATGGTTTTAAACTGACAGAGAGTAGGATTGGACATAGAGGGTAGGTTTAGATTAGACATAAGGAAGAAATTATTTACTATGAGGGTGGTGAGACACTGGAACAGGTTGCCCAGAGAAGTTGTGAATGTCCCATCATTGGGAGTGTTCAAGGTCGGGTTGGATGGGGCTTTGAGCAACCTCATCTAGTGAAAGATGTCCCTGCAGAGGTGTTGGACTAGATGATCTTTTAAAAGTCCCTTCAACCCAAACCATTCTGTGATTCTGTATCTGCCCCAGCTGACTCGGTGCTGGAGCCACAACTTTTGCTCCAACAGCTCATGGATGTCTGTGTCCTTCCAGCAATCCATCGTTAAATGAGAAGCCTGGCTATTGCCAGACATCATGCCTTCATGTGGCACAAGGAGCAGGAATGAATGTGCACGCAGAACAGGAGCTTGCAGGGAGCAGTTTCCTGCAGCCACCAGGGTGACAGAAACCACACAGTGCATTCACCCTCTCCTCCTCCCAGCCCTCGTGAATTTGTCCAGGAATTAGTGCAATGTGGTGAGCATTGGGTAGCCAGTTCATGGTAATGTTGAAATGCCAAGGAACACCCAGCAGGGTCTCAGCAGTCTGATTCCTACTACAGTGAGTGTCCCATCCCTGCTGATGTCCTCAGCATGCCCCTGTTTGCCAAACCCAGATTCACATTTTTCTCTTGGGCTCTCCATCCTGCAAAGAGGGAATGTGCAGGGAACAGTGGAGACAGTTTCTGCCCTTCTCACCTGGGCTTTCACTGATGTGAGGCTTGTGGACACCAGCCCCAGGACTTGACTGTATGGTGGCCAACACCTTCAGTGTCACGCTAGGGTTCCCAGACAGGGGGTCTGACACCAACTTCTGAGTGTGAGAACAGCAGCCCCGAGGTGGTGGTGACACAGTTTCCCTGGATTAGCCAGGCCAGGGCAGCTCAGAACCATGGCTCATATCCATGGTAGTCCTTTTGCTTTCTGGTGAGGAAAACACCTTCAGGTCCATCCCTGGGACAACTCCTGCTTTGTGTCACCTCAGGATCGTGGAGCTGTATCCCCTTCTGCCCCCTTGCCTCGGTCATCCCAGCCTGTTCTCAGCCTCATGCACAGTCCTGCACTTTCCCAACCATCACTGTCCTCACTCTGCCCCACGCTCCCATCCAGCGCCAAGCAAGGCAAACACTGGCCCTGCACTTGCTTTCCCTCTGGGATCTGTATCTGCACTGCTGGCACTTTGTGGCTTGTGCCTCGGCCTCCTGGCTCTCCAAATGCACGAGTGTCCCTGAGAGAGACAGTGAGGCTGCAGGACACCCACAGCATTGGATGTAAAGAGCGTTGGGGTTCCCCTGTCCATGGCCTGGGTCTCCTCTGCCCTGTCACCTGGTGGTTTTGCCCTTGTTTATCCACGTCCCTGCTGCTGGAGTAGGGGGAAAACGCATTTTGTGCAACCAGCCTGAGAGCGGCAAACAGCATTTCCCCAGGGACTCGTGGCCAGCTGGGGTCTCCTCCTTCAGCAAGCATCTGCCAGCCGGCTGGGGAGAGCGCTTCTCCTGCAACCTGCTGCCCTGGAGCAACAGGATGTGGGTAACCAGGGGTCCTCCGGGAGCAGGGCCATGTGTGGTGGGGCCCTTGGATGTACCCGGTGAGCACCGTGCCTGCACCTTGCCCTTCTCCACACGTCCGGTACCTTCCTCAGTCCTCACATCCATTGCAAGGACAGCTATGGGAAGGATGTTCCCCAGGCCAAGCTGGGAGATGTGGGGGCTGCAGTGCTGTGAACACAACCCGAATGAGCGAGGGGATCCAGGACCAGGTTTTCTGCTGTCCCCAGTTGCCTCACACAAACGCTCATTAAATTAGTTTCACCTTTTTTCCTGCCCCTCTCGCAGGTGGCCTGTGGATATTGGGGGGCAGACCCTCCTGGGGAAGCCCGCAGGCAGCCTCTCGCAGTGGAAAATGCCCCTGTTTCTCTCTCCCCCGCTGACCAAAAATCAGAGGCCAAGGCCGGCCCCGGTGCAGCAGCACGTGAAAAGCCCCCACATCACGGGATGGAGCAGAGACTCCAACCTCCTCCGTAAGAGGAGGCTGCTCCCCGCCTGGTAAATCCCTCATTTCTTCTGCTTTGGGAAGCAGGGGGAGGATTATCGTCTGCCTTCTTGCGGCACCGGCTGAGCCCTTGGCGTGCAGGGCTGCCGCCCCGCCGTGACGGACCGGGATGACGGACACGCATTGGGCAATGCCAATCCCGGGGGTCGCGGTGGGTCTGGCCGGGCGGCAGGTGGGAGCCCGCCGCCACCGGGACCCCCGCGAACTCCCCGACGGGGAGGGCTGCCGGCCGGTGGGGCGGCCCCTTCCTCCCCTCCCGGCCCGCTCGGCCGCTGGCCCCTTCCCGCTCGGCTGCCGGCGGGGCGGCCGCGGCGGCGGGAGGGCGGAGGCAGGGCTGGCAGCGCCGCGGCGGGCGGCGCACACACGCACACACACCTCCCTGCATGTGATTAAATGGCTCGAAATCTGCTTCTGATTTCCTCGGGGAGGTGACTTTTCCCTTCTTTTCAACCCGGGATTTATTGGAGCCTTTTTACTCCGCTTCCAGGCAGCGGTCGGGGCTCAGTTTCTCCACTTCTTGCTTTTCTTTTTTTTTTTTTAAATATAATTTTTTGCTTGTTTGTTTTTCCCTTTCCTCTCCTTTTTTCCCTTCCCTCCTTCCCTGTCGCCTCCCTCCCGCAGCCGGAGCAGCCGCGGGCGGTGCGGCGGAGCGGGCGGGAGCACGGCCGGCTGCGGGCACGGCGCTGGGGACCCGCCCGCACCGCCGGGAGCAGC
This sequence comes from Larus michahellis, assembly GCF_964199755.1. Taxonomy (NCBI): domain Eukaryota; kingdom Metazoa; phylum Chordata; class Aves; order Charadriiformes; family Laridae; genus Larus; species Larus michahellis. The sequence goes on along the minus strand of NC_133903.1, from coordinate 19,312,130 downwards.
ACTCCCGCTTTGCACTATTTCCCCTTATTTTGCTTTCTCTTTTCCTCCCCGTTCTTCCCTGGCAATTTGTTATTATTGCTTTTTTGCTTTTTTTCCCTTTTTTTTTTTTTTGTTTTCTGTGTTGCAATCAGCCAAGGGAAGGGGGAGCTGCCCCCCCCACCCCCCCGCCCGCCCTGCTGCTGCTGCTGCTGCTGCTGCTGCGGCGGCGGCCCCGGCTCCTCTCGCCGCCGCCACCCCGGACCTGCCGCCCGGACCGACCCCGCTACCTGCCCGGCCGCGGTAAGCTGCTCCTCCAACTTCCCGGCGCTGCCGGCCCCGGCCGAGCGGCTCCCCGCTCTCCTCCCCACCGCTCCCTCCCGCCTTGCCTTTTATTCCTCCCTCTTCCCCCCCCACACCCTCCCTTTATTTCCCTTTCCATCCTTTCACCGCCGAAATCGGGACCTCCCCGCGGCGGGGCCGGGAGTGCCGCCCGCCCGCCCGCAGCCGGGCACGGCCGAGCTCCGCTCCCGGCCCCGCCGGCGGCTCCGCGCTTTGTCCCGGCCCGGCTCGCTGCCACCGCCCCGCCGGAGCCGCCGGGGGGACGCGGGGGTGCTCGGCGCTGTGCGAAGCCTCGCGGTGTCGCACACCCCCCCTCCCCCTCCCGGCGGTACCGGAGCCCCCCGAGGCGCTGAGCCCCGGTGCGGGCAGCGGCGGGAGCCCTGCCAGGCTGCGGCCCGCGCTGCCAGCTCCGGCTGACCGGGCACGGGGCACACACGTGCTTTCCCCTGCCCGCAGCTCCACCCGAGGCCTTTATCCCCTGGGATGGTCTCCACCAGCACAAAGCCACCGGGTGCCTTGGCAGGGTGGCTTCGTCCTTGCCACCAACCAAGGTTTGGGGCCATCGTTGGTCCCTTCCCAGCACGGCCACCTCAGAGAGACCCTTCTGAGGGGCGACTCGGAGGGTAGGTTCCCTCTGGAAATTGCTCCCGTACAGTGCGCTCGGCTGCGTTGCAGCCCTGGGGCCAGGCTGGGTGAGACCCCTCAGACCCCCAGCACCCTGCCCCAAGCCACGGCTGGGGTGGGAGTTGGTAGTTCTGGCTGGGGCATGTGCAAGCAGGCTGTGGCACAGGGAGAAGGGAAGCTGGGCTGTGTTTGGTGGGTTTGCTTTTCCTTTTCTCTCTCAGAGCTCCTGAATCCTCATTTCTTCAAAACGCTGTCCCTCCCCCAGCTTCCCTGGCCCGCTGGAGAGTGGGTGGATGGAAATACCTTTCTTAGAATAAGGAATAACTGGCGTGATGGGAGACATGGTGCTCAGCAGTCTGCTGCCTCGCTTGGCTCTCGCCAAGCAGGGTGGGTGAGGAAGGCCCCATGGGCAGGAGCAGGAGCTCCTCTGGCAGCGCGATGATCGTGCCGCCTGGCCACTCAGCCAGGCAGTGCCGGTGCAGGGACTCTCCTCTCTTGGGTGAGCTCACCCTGAGAACGTATGGGATGTAAGCCAGGCTGAGCATCCTCACGTCCGTCTGTGCCGTTGGTAGTCAGGCTGAGATGACACTGAGTGTAGACCTGGATGAGCAAACCCCAGACGGCTGGAAGTGACACAGATCCTTCTTCTCTGGCTGAGCTCCCTGTTGCCTGCTCTCCAAGGCCTTCTCGTGGAGAAGCTGGAGCTCCCTGTAACTGGTGCAGCAGGGATGTGGCTTGAGCCGTGCTCCAAAAACACCCTCCAAGGCATATGGATGGATGGAGGGCACCTTTTTTTTTTCTTTTTTTTTTTTTCTGCAATATTCCATTTATAAAATAGAGGGAGCTGCTGTGCTTTTCTGGCCACCTGGTTGGAGCGAGCTGGTGTGGGGACAGGAGGTCCAGCAGTCCAAGCGCAGGGTGGGCTGCGGGGAGTCCCAACATCCCTTCCTCCTTCATCTGCGCGTGGAAGGAGGAAGGCGAGTCAGGTCCATGCAGAGAAGGTGACTTTAATGCCGGGTTGGGAAGGAGCCAAGGTGAGTCTGCAGCCTGGGGAAGAAAGAAGCCAGGCCCAGGGATGCAGCTGATGGCACTGTGGCCTGAAGTGAGGAGCCCACCGGGAGTGTAAGCTGCTGAGAGCCTGGGCTGAGGGACTTTGCTGCTGCTCCCTGGGCTCCAGAACCTGGTGTCTTCAGCCTGGGCTGGCTGGAGCAGATGTCCCACCTTGGGTGGCAGCTAGTGGAGGTGCGGGTCTGAGCAGGCTTTCCCAGCCCTGAAGGAGGTAAGCATCGGCACAGACCTTGGGGCATGTACTGAGATGGCTTCGTCTTCCATCAGCAGGGAAGCAACCCGCCGTGCCGAGGGTGTCCGCGGCACCTCTACCTCCTGTTCCCCCACCCTGTTAGTCAGGCCCTGCTCCATAAGGAAGCAATTATTTTGTGCCCCCACGAGCCCCTCCCTGAGCCTGCGCAGGACACTTGCGCTCAGTATGGAAACGCGACAGATTTTCCATATTCCGCTTTGCCCCGTGATGTTTAAAAACGTACGTGACGGCCTCTTCCAAATGCTGCAGACTTGGCTGGCACTCAAGCAATAACAGGCTGTGTGACACCAGGGGCATGAAATATCGTACCAATAGCCAGAGAGGAGGGGGGAAAAAAATGAGATGTCAAAGTGCAGCATGTTTCCGGCCCCGTTGTCGTGAGCCATCCTCTACCCTATGTGAGAGATCTTTCAAAGCTGGCCAAATGTTGTCATCTCTGAATACCATTTTAAATATTCATCCAGACTATTTTCAACATCTGTGCCCGGCATGTTGTGAAAAGGCAACAAGGGACGTTATGGAAACCAGATCACTTTATTCCCATATGGAGTGGAAAGGGGTTGAAGCAACGAAGACTTCTGGGCCAGGACCACGCGAGTCCCGTGCAGCCACTGGGAGCAGCGGGAGGAAAACCCTTTGCATCCTGCGGGATGCTCCCGGGAGCAGTTGACGGAGCCCAGCGGTGTGGCAGGAGTGTGCCAAGGGGTTCGGGGAGCTGGGGTGGGATTAGAGTTGGGTAAAGCAACAAGTCAAGCAGTAGTAGAGGTTAATAAATAGGGTGGCATTGAGGCAGACATGCTTTCTGCTCCCGCAAGGCCAGGGGCTCCAGATGCCTCCTTGACTTGGGAGCACGAGGAGGAAATCTCCAGCTTGCGCTGGCCACGGGATGCAACAGAGTGTTGGTGCAGCAAAATAGATGGAGCCCCGCAGTGCGGAGGTGATACCGTGCTTAAATCTCCCCTCCCGGGAGCGGGACCAGCTCTACCCAGGGCTGCTGGGGAGCGGAGTGGGCACGGGGGACCCAGCACAGCAGGATGCCCCTGTGGGACGTCGATCCCTCTTTCTTCCCATGGGCAGCGTGGCTCATGGATTACCGAAATGGGTGAGTGGGGATGCATCCGAGCATCCAGCCTTTGACAGCTCCGTGCACATGGTTGAGTCGCCTGGGGACTGTTTGCTTCACGGTAGATTTCTTTTTTTTTTTTTTTTTTGGGTTGTTTTCGATAACCTAGGGAATCTGGGCTCCGTTTCTGCCTTTTGTAACGTCAGGCTGCAACTAATTCAAGCCAGGCCAGATTCTGACCACAGGTATGCCAGTGTAAATTTGAATGGAGTCACTTACGTCTTGGTTTGGCCCGATCTGAATGGAGTTACTTCTGGCTGATGCCAAAGGGGCTGAGGTCAGAATCTGGCCCATCCTTTCCTGCGCGCAGTGTAATTTGTATGCGTCTCCTGGCACCGCTGGGGTATCGTATGGCTTGTGTAATGCTGGCTCTGGCCTGCCAGAGTGCATTGCAATATCTATCGCCGGGAGTGCTTGCTGCAGGAAGAAGCTGCCCTGTAATTGCCCGCATGAGCTGCGCGTACTTCGGGGAGCAGGGGCTGAAAGCCCGAGGGGCTGCGCAGAGCAGTCGGCTCCATGGATGTGGGTCTGTATGCTCTTGGAAGCTTCTGATATTTAAATATCAGAAGAGAGGAGGGAGCTCATAAAGAAAAGCGAGGCATCTCCTTGGTGCCATTAGCTGCATCCCAAGTGGGCACTGGTTGCTCCATTAGCAGCTGGGAAGGTGATTACCACTGCCCACCCGCCGCATCCCTCCGGCTTCTCCCCACCACGTACGCTCCCTCCCACTGGAAAGTCGAGCCCAGTCCCAGCGCCTTGGCTGCGTGGGGTTTTTCCTTTCATTTTAAATACTTCTTGGTTGTGTTTTTTTGTCCCAGCGACACATGGAATGATTTATCCACGGACGGAGCACGGTTTGGTCCTGATGCATTCTGCTTGTTGGGCGGCGGGAGGAAAGCATGCATCCCCCAGCTGGCATCGGTGCGGTGGGCGAGGGACCGGTGCCCGCCGAGGGGAGGGAGGTTGTGGGGACCACGGCAGCTCCCCATTCATGGGGCTGGGGCAGATCTGCAGTGGGTCGCCCCCACAGCACATGTGGCAAGGGAGTGGGGATGCTGTCATTAGAAAGGGCCCATAACAAGGTGGGAACGTGTGTGGTCCAGTAACAGATGCATCCCGGTTAAGGGACTCGCTCTCATCATCTGCTCTGAGCTTTGGGTCCCCTCCTGTCCCACCAGTGCCCTCCTGCTTGGAGGGCACCTGAGCTACTGGTGGGCTTTACTGGGGATGGCACAGCTCAGGGATGAGCAGTCCTCATGGATCGGCCCTATCTGAGCACTTTGGATCCAGTTGCTGGATGCCCTCAAGTTCTCGGGTCCTTTGGTCCTTCCTGGGCTTTTCTGCCCCCTGCTACATGGCTGTGCCATGCCATGAGGAGCCTTTTGATGCCCTATGAGGGTGGGTGGCTCCATCCCTGTCCTGTGCTGGCACCCAGGACCTCATCCCCATGCACAGGGTGATGCAGCACTTTGTGGGGCCCAGGCATCCCCATCCTAACAGGTTCTGAGTAAGGCCATGGCCTGTCCCTGGGGGATGTGAGCACCCCACATACCATGCTGCCCTGGCCCGGAGGAGAAACCCAGCCCACTGCACCATGCCAACGGCATTGGAGAGGACCCAGGGGAGCGGCACACGTCCTTGGCAAGGAGGGAAGCACCATTTCCCTGCCATCCCTCGGGGCTTTCCCCTTCCCCTCCCCAGCAGCGCCGGCTGCTTGGCTTTAGCTGTGGCCTGCCCTCAAAACCCACGGTTTTCAGTGGCCGGGCTGCGATGGAGCACTGCTTGGGCGGCTCACACCTTCCCCCTCTGCTTTAATTAGAGAAGGCTGATCCTGCGCCGCAAAGGTCCTGGGATCAAATCTGGCTAATAACCCCCTCCCCTCCCGCCCTGTGTTGTTCCACTTAATCCTGTAATTACCTCTGCAAAGCTGCCACTGCCCCGGTCTGCTGGGTGGTGACCCTGGGCCTGCCGTCGGCACCAGCATCCGTATTTGGGGAAGTTTGCTCTCTTTGCCCTGGCTCATGTGCTGCACCTGCCTCATGTGTTCAATTCTGGGGACCAAGCACTCACCCGATGGCTTGGCATCAGGAGACCCAGAGCTCTGGGCAAGTAGCTGTGCCCAGCATCGCTCTCGGCAGCGACGTCTCCCAGGAAGGAGAACCCACAGCGGGCTGGAGCATCGCCCCAACAAGCCTCCTGCAAGGCGGGGAAACGCCACTGGTCGCCTTGGGAAGCGTGTTGCTGTAGGGAGAAGGGGTGTGGAGGCGTTGGATGCAGTAGCTAATTTTTTTAAAGCACTTCTGAAGCGCTACGTCGGCGTGACTTCCTTCCAAACCGCACGGCTGTTAGCATTCCCCAAGCGGAGGAGTGAGGAAATCGCCCACCTCAAAAATGCAGCCGCTTCTGGGGAGGAGCCGGGAGGGCGGCCGCTTCCTCGGGAAGGGTGAGCCCTGCCACCATGTCCCCCCAGCCCCGCCAGAGATGGTGGTGGCCAGGAGCTGCCGGCCACCCGAGAGCCTCTCTGGGGACACCTTCAGGATGCCATCCCTGGGAGATGCACCCGGTTGCTTATGTCCCTCCAGGCGGGTGCTGGTCTGGATTCGGCGCTGAGAGGCTCGTCCCATCGCTCCCTGCTTAATCAGCAGCGTCTCCATTTGATCTGAACCGGGAGCAGCGAAGATGGAAGTGAAAAGGGGGGGCAGATGGGGGCCGGGGAGGGAAATACCCACTCCCGGGCCTCTCTGGCAGCTTGCCGGCAGTCCCGGGGTCACACTGAATATGCATAAAAGGGAGCAGATTGCAGCTTGCCGTCCTCTCCGATATGGAGGTGAGGCCCGCGGAGACCACCGGCCCCGGCTCTCTTTCAGTGGGATAATGGGGTGAGCCGAGCGCGGAGCGTGCGTGCCTGTGTGTGGTCTGGTGGATGATAATGATTTCCATTCATGCCCTGCCTCCGCAGCGCCGATGTGCCGCTGGGCGAGCGTTGGCTCCCCGGCAGGAGCAGAGCCCCCAAAAGTCGGGCACCGAATCTCTGGGCTTGTGCGTTGGCATGGCTGGTGGGAGGGACGGAGTTTCCCATCAGGGCAGGGAGGATGGACAGGAGATGCTCGTTCCCCGTGTGTCCCAAAAGCAGCAGTAACCCCAGCCCTGGTCCCAGCCCTGCTGCCCCAGCGCTGCCCATAACACCTTCGCCTCTGGGCTCTCCCCTTGCTGCTGTTGGGTGTTGCTGCTGTCTCTCTCCCCTGGGCAGGGACCTCCCAACACCTTGGTGACTTACCAAATGGGAAATTAAAAGGCCTTTGCAGGTGGCACGCCTGAGCACGTCCCTACTCCTGTCCCTTTACTGCCATGTGGCAGGAAGTGGTGGGTGGAGGAGACTTCTCTTTGGCAGGGTTCAGCCTTGTCGGATGCACCCTGAGTCACCCCTGGGTGGATGGATGCAGCTGCTGAGGCATCCCCAGGACTTTCTCCTCTCTCCTCCCAGTGTAGAGGTCTTCCCACAGGGTTGTCCCCATGCTACGTGCTGCCCCGGGGCTGGTGGGATGGGAGGTGATGGTGGCTGCACCCAGCTGGGTCCCTCTCTGTGGGGTGTGCGGTGGGATGGGGATGACGGCGGGGCTGGCAGCATCACTGGATTGGAGGAGCTGTGCTGAGTGTCCGCAGGTATGCGCGTGGCCAGGGCTCACCAGGCATTGCAGCCTGTCAGCATTTCACAGCCCGCAGTGCCGGGTGGGAGTACAGGAGTGGGGCTCTGCCTGTGGGCTGGCAGGGGCTCTGCTTCACTGCCTGCTGCTTGTCACCAGGCAGTGGTGACACTGGGGATGGTTCCATCGGGATTGCGTTGGGGGGGTTAACCAGCCACTGCCTTTGCTCAACAGCTCCTGGATAGGCAGACTCAGGGGAGCTCGCCCAGGAGGCAGCTGCCTGCAATGGGGCCGGGGCTCCCCAGGGGTTGCTCTTCACAGCTTGGTGCTTGTGGCATGGTGCTTCCTCTGCTGCGGTGGCTGCTGCGTTCCTGCATGCCATACTCCTCGAGTAGGGACTTCCCGGTGCTTTGGGTGCTCCAGGGACAGCATCCCTTGTCTTGCTGCCTGCCCAGCCATCGAGCCATAGGCTGACATGTCCCCGAAAAGCTCTGCAGCACTGCCGGGTAGCGGGGGATGCAGAGACCACCAAGGGAGCCACCAATTTTTCAGCAGTGAACATCTCCTTTTCCATCAGCAGAGGATTAAGCAGTGAGGAAACAGCACAGAGGTGGCAGGGCCAGGATTTGTTCTGGGGGAGTTGTCCAGGGATGGGCTGAGACCCCTGTCCCCGCTCCCCCCTCGGTGGGCACGGGTTCTGGTGCTGGCTGCCCGGCTGAGCGTGGCTGGGAAGGGAGGAGCTTCCCCCCATTAGTGGTTTGGCAGCCTGGAAAGAGGCAGCTTTCTTCCACAGCCACGGCTCCGTTTTTTTGGCAAAAGGGGAAAAAAAAAACCCAACAACAAAAAAATCCTGGATTATTTGAAACAGGCTTTCCCCTGCCAGCCTCCTTTGGCCGGAGTGGGCAGTTGGACAGGCAGGAGCGGGGTTGGGGGCTGTAGATGGGCAGCATCTGCTGGGTCATGCTGCCAGCGCCGGGCTTTGTTCCTCAGAGCGAAGTGCAAAACCCAAGTCATCCCATAAGGGTTTTCTAGTGGGAGAGGGGATGATGGGGGGGATCCCCTCTGCCTGCCCTGGCTGTGGCACAGGCTGGTGGAGGCCGGAGAACCTGGCTTGTTGGCTGGGACGGGCAGCAGCTCATGGGATGGCAGGGCTGATGCCATCCTCCCAGCCGGGCAGCTCAGGGGTCTACGGCCAGCTGGAGCACCCGGGGCCCTTCTCCAGTGAATGGGTGAGCTGGAGTGGCTGGCGCGATGCTCAGGATGGGGCGTGGCTGATCTGCAGCTTGCGGGGGGTGCTCCTGCTGCAGCCAGAGCTGGCAGGAGGGGACGTGACCTCCAGTCCCTCTTCCACCCTCCAAGCCAGAAGTGCAGGAGATGGGCCGTGTCCCCTGGGAGCCACCCAGCGTCCCCTGGCGCTGTGCTGTGGCTGCCAGGAGAGAGGCCCAGCCAAGCCCTGCATTTGGTCCTTTCTTTTGCCTCCATTAACAGACAGGCCAGACCTAGACCTGGGTTTCTTGGAGGTGAGACTACAATAACCTCCTTTTGCCAGTGGAGGTGGCGTGGTGGTGGGACGTGGAGGGGATCCAACCCCTGGCTTCGAGAAGCCACCATGCCCATGGCCAGCGGGATGCTGCTGGGGCTGTGGCACAGCAGGAAAAGTGGTGCCAGCCCCAGCTGTGCCCTGGGACTTCATCCTGGCGGGTTCCTGCCTGTTGTAAAATGTCCCCACAAGGTGTTTTCGCTGCTGCCCCTTTCTCCTCTGCTGCTGGGGGCTGTCTCAGGCTGCAGTTGGATAACTTGGGGGTTGAAGCCACTGTGGCAGCTGAAAGGTCTCCCCAGCTCTTCCCCGCCACCTCTCCTTGGCAGCTGTGTGGTGACAGGGGTCTCCGAGCTGTGTGTGACAGCCGGGGCTGCTGGCAGGCGTGAGCATTCATGTCCCTCCTGAGACAGTTTGTGAGAGGCCAAGGAAGGGCTGGACTCTCATTTCAACCTGCTCCTCCCAAACCTCAGCTCCTTCTGCCATTTCCCACAGTATTTTTGCTCCTGCTGATGAGGAGCAAGGGGTTGCTGTGGATAAGGCACCACAACGTAATCTCCTCCCTGCCCTGCTCCCAGGATGCTGCACCAGTAGATGTGGGGTGGGAAGGTGGGCACGGGTTAAGGGCCGGACATGGGGTGTTCCCCATCCCGTGTTCCCCATCCCCGTGGGGCTGCCAGCGCCATTCACTCTTTGCTCTCGCCCCAGGGAGGAGCCGCTTCCCTCGCCCCGGGAGGATGGAGGTCCTGCAGCTCCTGCGCCTGCTCCTCACTGCCGCCATGCTGGGCCTCTCCCAGACAGTGAACCCCTTCGTAGCCCAGCAGAACCCCCCAGACCCTTGCTACGACGAGAGCGGCGCTCCTCGCCGCTGCATCCCTGAATTCGTCAATGCCGCTTTCGGGAAGGAGGTTCAAGCCTCCAGCACGTGCGGGAAGCCCCCCACGCGGCACTGCAATGCCTCGGACCCCCGCCGAGCCCACCCGCCCGCCTACCTGACCGACCTCAACACCGCCTCCAACATGACGTGTTGGCGGTCAGAGACCTTCCACCACTCGCCCCAGAACGTCACCCTCACCCTCTCCCTCGGCAAGAAGTTTGAGGTGGTCTACGTCAGCCTCCAGTTCTGCTCGCCCCGGCCCGAGTCCACCGCCATCCTCAAGTCCATGGACTATGGCAAGACCTGGGTGCCCTACCAGTACTACTCCTCCCAGTGCCGTAAGATCTACGGCAAGCCCAGCAAAGCCACCGTCACCAAGCAGAATGAGCAGGAGGCCCTTTGCACTGATGGCCTCACCGACCTCTACCCCCTCACCGGCGGGCTCATCGCCTTCAGCACCCTCGATGGGCGACCGTCCGCCCAGGACTTCGACAGCAGCCCTGTGCTCCAGGACTGGGTGACGGCCACCGACATCCGCGTGGTCTTCAGCCGCCCGCATCTCTTCCGTGACCTGGGCAGCCGGGATGCCGGCGAGGAGGAGGGGGGCACCAGCTCAACCCCCTATTACTACGCAGTGGGGGAGCTGCAGGTGGGCGGGCGCTGCAAATGCAACGGGCACGCGGCGCGCTGCGTGAAGGACAAGGAGCAGAAGCTGGTGTGCGACTGCAAGCACAACACAGAGGGTCCCGAGTGCGACCGCTGCAAGCCTTTCCACTATGATCGCCCCTGGCAGCGGGCCAGCGCTCGCGAGGCCAATGAGTGTCTGGGTGAGTGATTTTTTTTTTTTTTTTATCATTTTATTTTTTTCTGGGGCTGAAACCACAAAACAAGTCACTGGGGGAGGAAATGGTGGGTGGTGAGCCAAAGCAATGGAGCATGCTTGTCCGGAGATGCTGGGAAGCATTCTCCTCGCTGGAGGGCTGAGAAAGGCTCAAGCATCTGCCCTGCCTCTCTTATGGGTGCCCTCCCTGGAGGTGTGGTGGTTTTGACCATGAGCCAAAGTGCCAAAACCCTCTGAAAAATCACTGGTGTCTTCCAGCTGGTCGGCAAACCTCGCCGTGGGATGTGGGATGCCCGGCTGGATGTGTTTCCCTTGGGCAGCAAAAGAGCTGTCCCTGGGCTGGGAGGGGGAATCGTGGCGGTGCCCTGCGAGATGTGCTTTGGGGCAGGGAACAGGTGGCAAAACCTGGAAGAGACTAAGGAAACACTTGAGATACCCCAGTTCCACACTTTATCATTCACGTTCGGTGTGACACAGAGCTTTGTGTGGTGGTTTTAGATTGTCTGTCCTTGCAAAGGTTTCCACGAGTTAAAAATACTGTCAATGAAATGAAACATTTCCAAAACATCAAACTGGTGTTGCTTGGCTGTCCTGCTCTTGGATCTTTGTGGGATTTTGGTGGAGGTTTTTGCCTTTTTTCCTGATTTGGGATGGGGCTGGGGGATACCAGAGCCCTGTGAAGGTCTGGGAGAGAGAGGAACAGCCTCTCTCTCCTCCTGGACCGGAGCCCGGGTCCCAGGGGGTGGCGGGAGGATGGATATAAGGGAAAGCTGTACCATTAATCAGCCCCTGAAAGGCTCAGTGGATGTGCCAGAGGTCAGAGGGACTTGTTAGTATTTGTGATCGATGTCTTGTTGAGATCCCAGCTGTCAGCTTAAATATATATATGTTACAGTGGATTTCTTCTAAGAACGGCTAAAAAGGCAGCAGATTCAAAGCAAGTGCCAGAGCCGATGCTTTAAAGCACCTCATGCCCTGTGGGAATGTGTCAGTCCTTGCGTTTTCCCACTTGTCTCAGAAAGATGAGTTTTTGAAGCAAAGCTCAGAAAAAAATCCACCCTCAAACTCCACACCCTGCCCACGACTGCTGCCTCCAGCGGCCCGCAGGTCGGGCAGGGGAGGCTCCGGCTGGTGTGTCAACCCATGGAACCCCCCTGGGACAAAGGGAGGACCCCGACCCGATGGCTGCCTCTCCTGTGGCACCCCACATTGCATCCTCCTCACCGCCAAATCCTCCAGTAAAGCAGCGTGATGGCAGCAGAGGTGGCTCTGCCGGCACAAAAGGGGTTAAAACAGAGGAAGCTCATTTTGGGGGAACGTCTGCAGATCTCCTGTCCGTCTGTCCGTCCACCTCAAAGCAAGGCTCCCGCTCCGCAGGGCCATGCTCCCAAGCATCCCTGCCCCCAGCGGCATCTCCCTTTTGGCAGATGGGGCTGAGAAGATAAACGAGGGAGAGGAGAGGAGGAGGGGGCCCGGCGCGGTCCCTTCAGGCTCCCCCCTGACAAGCCCCGCGCACAAAGACCCTTCCCCGAGCTGCGTGTGAAAGTAGTTTTTCCTGTTGATTCGCTCCCCTTCTTTCTCCCATTCCCCTCTCGGGCTTTGTGCCTTCTCTGAAGGGACCTGAAAGAGCTTCTCCATCACCCGCCTCCGAAGGGCTTAGCGGCTGAAAGCTGGATTAGCTCCCCGAGCCTTCCCCTCTGTGCCTTTCAACAATGACATCTCCCCAGCCAGCACGAACAGACGCAGCAATTAGCACCAATTAAAAGGAGAGGCCGCCCGGGAAGTTCCCTTTGCTCAGTCCGGAGGCTGCGGGGTTTCGGACTGCGGTCCTGTGGCCAGGCATCGGTGATGCCAGCTCATGGTGGTGGATGGTTGCGCATGGCCGGGGAGGTGTGAGGAGGAGGAGGGTGGATGGATGCAGGAGCTTGGCAGCCCAGGGCCAGCTGAGGGGCAGGGGGCTGCAGCAACCCAAAAGTGGATCCGGATGGAGCCATGGGGCTGGTACGGCCTCAGGTCATGCTGGGGTGTCACCTCTTGGCTCCGTGCTGCCCAGCGCCGGGCATGGGGGTTTGTCCCCTTCCAGCACATGGGAGTCTCTGCCTGCTCCAGCATGGGGACAAATTAATGTCCTGCACCATGTCACACTGCTGGGACATCCATCCATGCAGCTGGGAGTGAGGACAACCTTTTCTTATTTCACAAGAAGTTCTGCCTCTGGCTGGTGCAAGGAAATGCAGGGGTGAAACAGCCCAGTGGTGCCTGAGGTCTGAGCATCAGTGCAGGGTGTCACCCCTCCACAGCTGCCGGAGGGCGGCTATGGCGTTTGCGGGGACACCGCCGTGCTGCGGTGTTACGGGTTTCAGCATGACTTTGGCAAGCAGGCACGTTTGGGGATGTCGCAGCCAGGAGGGCGACAGTGGATTGGCCACGCTGCTGGCTTGGCAAGAGGGCAAGGTGCCAGCTCCGTGCTGCAGGGTGCATGGCCCCATGCCTGGTGGTTACAGAGCGATGCCATTGGTCCACAGGCACAGGGGGCTCTCCCGACACTCCAAAAGGGCTGCGTGTCCCTCAGGCAGCTTGCCCTGCCAATATTGGGATGCTCTGTGTGTGCCCTGCGTGAAACAGGGGACTGAGAAGGGCAGGAAAGAGAGAGCCGTGTCCCCTTCCATGTGTCCCCCCAGCTTTTACCCCAGGTCAGGCTCAGCAAAGGATAATCCTGTCAGAGCGACCGGTGGGAGCGTGATCACCAAAATCCCGAGCCCCTCTATGCGGTGCATCAGCTTTATTCCTGCAGATTCGTGCCTTCTCCTTCCCACCACCGCTGCCAGCCCCTGCCTGCACAGGCAGAGCTGCTGGGGACAGCTCGGTCACCCCCTCGGCAGGCTGTCCCCGAAACACCCGCCCTGGGGAAGGGGGGGAAGCGGATTAGCACAAGGCAGCCACTGGAAGTAATTGATGCACTCGCTGGTAATGCGGGAGCTCTTGTTCCCTTTGTGGCCGCCGCGGCGGGAGCGCTCCCCGGAGCACCGGGATAATGCACGGGGCTCGCTTTGATCTGGGCGGCTCGTCAGGGAAGGGGCTGCGCGCTCCTGGGAAGCCTTCGCTGGCTGCTGCTCCCTCAAGCGGGACTGTGGCGATCGATCCGGGATGCCGGTGCCTGAAAACACCAATCTCCGGAGCGGTGATGGGATTTAGAGGATGCCATGTGCTTCCCCGGTGTCCTCTGCCCCTTCCTGTAGATGTTTGCTTTCTTTTTCTGTCTCAGTGCTTCCCATGCAATAATCCTCTCGGGAATCCCACAGTGAGCTAGCCTGGGCTGCTTTGCCCCGTGGAGCAGGATCTGTGCTGTTTGTTAGCAGTCGCATCTGCGACCCCTTCCCTTGCCGCATCCCCCGCAGCGGGGTGCTCCCTGCCCTCTCGCCAGCAGATGTCCTGGAAACCAGCGGGTTCCCAGCAGCTCCGGCCACGGTACTTCCCCAGGGAGAGCCAGGGAAGGGGTTCGTGGTAGGTGATGGCTTTCAGAGGTGGGTAAGCGGGCAGCATCCCCCTGCCACCCCTGCCCAGGCACCTGCTCCCCATGGGGTGCAGCATCCCAGCAGATCTGGGGTGCAGGGGGGAGGTAGCCACCGTGGTGGAGGGGATTAACTCTTGTCTGGGCATCCTGAGTCCTGTTCCTGCCGAGATGGGGCTGGAGTGGCTCAGCCTTGTCTCTCGCAGCCCCTCGGGGAGGGCTTCCCGCTTCTACTTCCCCTCCTGCTTCTTGGCGGCAGCAGTGCGAGCCCCAGCCCCTGTCTCCGAACACCTTCCCCGTGACGGAGGGGCAGCACGGACGGGAGGGAAGGGGCTTTTCTGGTCTCCGTTCCCGTGCCTGGGGCGGAGGTGCAGCCCATCCTGCCCCGCCGCCCGGCCGGGCTCTCCTCCAGCCAAAGCAGGGGCGTAGCTGAGTCTGCTGCGGGTTGGCAGCAGCAGCTGGTCTAGGGTTTCGCTGAGCCGGCTGCCTTGGCTAATTATTCCCAGGGAACTTGTAGGGGCGGTGAGCCCCTCTCCCACCCTGCGGGCTCCATCGCCTGCCACGCGTGTGTCCCGGTGCACGGCGCTGCCCATCCCCTGCCCAGACCCCCAAACCCCCCCCATGCCCCCAGCCCGGGTGCCTCCATCTGCAGCGACCCAGGGCAGGTTGTGGGGCGGCCAGGGCCTGGGCAAGGGTTCAAACACCACCAAAAGGGGGACAGAAGGTTGCTCCGCTGCAAGGTGTCGCCGTTTAATTAGTCTATTATTGCAAATTATTAGATCTTGTGATTGTTTAATTGATCATATGATTGTTTAATTGGGCATACTGTACAAGGGCGGAAGCGAGCTACCACGTAATTAGCCCCAAACTGTGCAATTAAATTCTTATTAATACCCCAAACAGCAGGGAACATTCAAGCCTTTAATTAGTGATTAACGGGAGACAGACAGAGCTTGCAACTGAGTCAGCGCTGAGGAACAGTGCAAGTATTTAGCCGGGTAAGAGAGGGGACCAGTCTGCCCCGATTAGCGCCGGGTGGCTGTGCTGGGGAGGGGGTGAGGGGACAGTCACGCGTGCTGGTGTGACCCTGTCCCCGAGCAGGGGACAGCCACCCATCCCAGCCTGGCCAAGCCCGGGCAGGTCTCCCGTGTCAGCTGGCCGGAATTGTGCCCAAATCCTGCCTCAGCTCGCACTAAGGTGGGGGGAGTTTGTTGACACCCAGCCCTGGCTGGGAGCAACAGCCTGGAGCGGGCGGCATCGCTGCCTGCAGGCAGAGTGGGACGGTGCCGGGCAGCAAGAGATGGTTTCTCCCCAAAAGCCAGCTCCTGGGAGGTTTTGCGACAGGTTCCCAGGAAAAGGTGGCCCCAGGGCTGATGGGGAGGTGCCAGCCGGGAGGGCCCCCAGCCCGCAGCAGAGTCAGTGGGGCCGTGAAAAGTCCCCTGCCAGTTACTCTCTCACCAATTAAACTGGAGGCAGAGAGGGACCCGCGCCGGGGGCGGCGAATCATTTACCTGACCTTTCTCCTCCACTGCCTGTCGCTTCCCCTCTGGGCTGCCGTCCCCTCTTCTTCCCCAGAGGATGCCAGGGGCTCACGGGGGTGGCCCTGAGCACTCCCAACGGGATGGCAAAGCTGCCTTGTGGGGTGACCCAACTGGCCTTTCACTGATGCAAGGAAATACCCCCCCAAAAAACCCAGCTCCTTTGCCGCAGTTACATGCGGCTGCCTCTGCTCAGCGGCACGAACCACCCTGGCTCGTCCCTGTCCCGTTATCTGGTGAGAGCAAGAGCAGCCTGGATGTCGGGGTACTTCACCGCATGGTTCCTGGCCCTGGCAAAGCCTGGCCGGCCATCGGCATCCCTGGCACAGCAGCATCCCCGACACAGCAGCATCGTAGGCTGCCTGGGACCATGGGCAATATTTGCTGCTCTCCCTCCAGGTGCTGCATCCCATTGCCTAGCCCTGTGTCAGAATTTGCCTCAAAAGTCCCTTTTTTTCGCTGTCACCTCAGAAGAAAAATGAGCTCAAAAGGCACAAGTCCCCAAAGGCACCTACCGCCACGCCAGGCTGTTATTTTGATGCCTGCCACGTGATTTTTACACTAATCTCATAACTCGGGAGAGCTCCGGGGGGAGCTGAGGTTTGAGCGCACGGTGCCGGCAGCACCGAGGCCGGCAACAACCTCTCGCTCAACTCCTTTAAGCCTCCAAAAAGGCTCTTTTTTAGGGCTGGGGTTTGCTCCAGCTTTTTTCCCCCAGCGTCTCCGAGGCCAGAGAGAGGAGGTGAACGTTTGATCTGCGCGGGCTGAAGCTCCCACCGGCGCTGCCGGCCGGGGGGGAGGCGACTTCACACGACCGCCAAGCCAGGCCTCAGCAGTTAAATCTGGGCTGACACGTTAATGAATTTCACAGTACGCCTGGAAAAACTCTCACCCAACCTCAATTTACCGGCATGGGGAGGGGGCCGGGGCTGGGGGAGGAGGGTGCCGCGTTTTGCCGAAGGAAATCTTGTTCCCATTATCTTTTTGCGAGGGTGTTAAGCAGGAACGGGCAGTGCTTTGCCTTTTTATCTCGCACACGTGGAATCGGGCCCGGGGGGGGGTGGCTGCATGGTTCCTGTGGCTAATGACAAAATAGCGTGCGTGTGTGCGCGCACGTGCAGGCTTCTGTGCACGCATACTCGTGTGTGTGTATGCATGCACACACGTGAGCACACCTATGAACGTGCACGCGCGCACGTGTGAGCACGCCTGTTTGTGTGCAGGTTTGCGTGCACATGTGTGTTGTGGCTGCCCCATCCCTGGAAGTATTCCAGGCCAGGCTGGATGAGGCTTGGAGCAACCTGGTCCAGTGCGAGGTGTCCCTGCTCAGGGCAGGGCGGTGGAACGAGATGATCTTTAAGGTCCCTTCCAACCCGAACCATTCTGTGATTCTGTGTAACAGTGTGTGGATATTTGTGTGCACATCTGTGTGCAGTCATGTTCATGTGTCCACATTTGTGCGCACATGAGTTGTGTATGTGCTTGTGCACATTTGTGTGTGCGCACACGGGTCGCTGTGTGAGCTTCTTTGTGCGTGTGCACGTGCACACAGGCTAGAGCCTTAAATATAAGGAATTTGGGGGCTCCATTGCTGACACCAAGCCAGCAACTAGTGAGGCAGCAGAGGCAACGCCGTCACAACCCCTGGCACAAGGCGAGTGGTCCTGCCAAAAGCCAGCCGGGCTCTGTCGCCAGAGCTGGCTGCCAGGGAAGGGGCAGGGGGAAACGGGGCTGCAGGTGGCAGGCTGTCGCGGCCAGACTCCCCGGCTGCACCCCTCCATCCCGCACGCATCTGCCTTCAGCCGTGCGTTGCCCCGTCCCTACACATGCCCTTTCTCCTCCGCCCTGACCTCCCGGCACCGGCCCCATGGGGCGGCGGATGCCGCACATCTGGACAGCACGTTGGGGCCAGCTGTGCCGTGCCCATCCCGCTCTGCCGGCGCAGGCAGCCCCGGCCCCCAGCAGCAATGGGGGACACCAGGGCAGCTCCAGCCCACCCACGGGGGCTCCCAGGTTTCGCCTCCAGCCCTCACCTTCTCCCCTTCCCTCGCAGCCTGCAACTGCAACCTGCATGCCCGGCGCTGCCGCTTCAACATGGAGCTCTACAAGCTCTCGGGCAGGAAGAGCGGCGGCGTCTGCCTCAACTGCCGGCACAACACCGCGGGGCGGCATTGCCACTACTGCAAGGAGGGCTTCTACCGGGACCTCAGCAAGTCCATCATGGACCGCAAGGCCTGCAAAGGTAAGCCAGAAGTTCTTCACGTGGGTAGCACCAGTGATATAATCTCTGTTGTTCTCCTTGCTCTTCCTTCCCATCCTTGGGACATCCCTCTGCTCTGCTTGGTGTCTGGCAGATCCCTCCAGCAGCTGCAGGTCACCTCTAGCATCTGTCACCCTGGTCATCTCTGCCGGGACATCACTTGGAAGTCAGCATCTCCCCAAGGGATGGGGAAAAGACAGGCAGGGAGTGAGCAGGCTCCAGGAGCCCTGTCCTTCCCGGGAGGGTCCTGGTGTGGCCGCAGTCAGTGTTTGGAGAGATGCTGGGAAGGTGTCAGAGAAGGCGCATGACTAAATGTGCTGGAAACCTGCCTCTGATACTGGCATCGTCTGGGCCATAGACACGCTTAGAAGCGTTCAAGCTGCTTCACAAAATGCCCCATGGTGGCTTCCATGCCTTGGAGGGCTGGGGATACCGAGGGAGGTTTCCATCTCCCTGCTGGGCTGCGGTGCAGGACCCTACCGTGTGCTTTTCAGCGATGGGGTGGCTCTTGGGACCTGTTTTGGGGAGGTGCTGAGCCCCATGGCTCCCGGTGCCTGCGAGCAGGGTGGCTTGTCCCAGAGCTGGTCAGGAGCCGCGCTGGCTCCAAGCCATCAAGCTGCAGCTCGACCTCGCAAGGTCCCCTGCCTGTGCCAAATATCATGGGATCTGCACCTCTCCTCTCCCTCCTCTACCTCCTGGCCAAACCCATCTGCTTTGTCTTATCTCTGCCCGCTCAGCCCGCTCTGTGGAGCCTTTTTACTCTGTGAAGCCTCACAACAATAGTTGTGTTAGAGATAGGAAAACACAGTGCCCGTCCCCAACGATTGGTGGGATCCAGGCTGAAATGCTGGAGCAGGCAGGAGGTTGGCCACGGCAGCTCTGAGGCCAGGAATTCATCCCTGATCCCCTTTTTTCCAGCTTAGATCGCAAGTACCTCCCAGAAGGGAGTGCAATGTCCCCTCCGGTGCACAATGCAGCCACATGGGCTCCGGGCACCTTCGCTGCTGTGAGGACGTGATGTTAGCGTGTTTATGTAGAGCCTACAGCAACTGCTGAAGCTGGTTTCGGACCATTAACCTTGTGGCCACGGACCTGAATCGAAGGATTTGGCTTTTGGGGCTCTACTCTTGTCTGCCTTATTGTTTGTAGGTATGGCTCGTTTGGGTCCAGGATGTTATAGGTAAAATCCCACCATTGCCCATGCTGTGTGAGCCGCCTCTGCCCATCCCTGTTCCCACGGGAGCGGCAGAGAGGATGGAGCAAAGGGAGAAACTTCCCACATTTGACCGACGCGGTGGTGGCAGCAGGAGCACGGCTGAGTGGGTGCTCTCAGGGGGAGCCCTGCCTGCAGCCAGCTCATTAGCAAACAGCGAGCTAATCATTTTTAATAACCCAGGCAGCTGACTTGGCCGGTCCTACCTCATCAGCCCATGTCCCCAGGGGACCACGCGCTGCGTCCCAGCCCCATGGACTTGGCCAAGCCACGTCACAGCTATGGCTATGGGCACAGCAGCCCCCCGGCTGCAGCAAGGGTTTCCCATTGATGGGGCTTGTGCCAGGTGGCAACCAGGTCCCAAAGCCGTGTCAGGTGCCCAGCATCCTTGGGGTGACACTGGGAGGCACTGGGAGAGAGGAAGAGGAGGAGGCAGGACAAGGCACGCGTCCCCAGGGTCAATAGCACAGCATCCCAGGTCGCATCCCATTCCTGGGAGGGGTCCTGGCTCTGACTGAGGCCGGGGAGGGGTGGCAGCAGCCCCCGGCTCCTGCTGCAGCACCACCAGACTGGGGCAGCTGCAGCAAAATTCCCTTTCCCGTGAGGATTTTCTTCAAGCGCCTGGGGGCTCGCAGGCAGCCCCGGCTCACCCCCACTGGCTCCAGGGCTCATGGCATGCATACCTCACCTCGCATCCTCTGTGAGCAGCACCCCAACTTCACCACCCCTCCCTGAACAAGGGGTTTCTGCTCCCCATTGGTCCACCAGCTCCTTCTACTTTTGCTACCAAAATTACGTGATAAAGTCCCAATAAAAGCGGAAGCCTTGCAGGCGTGAAGTCCCTGCGGGACCCAGGGTCCCCAGTGCTGCCTCTGTGCTGGGCATTGAGGTCTCCGTTTCTGCTCCAGCCAGGGAAGAGAGCACTCACCAAAAAAAATAATAGTAAATAAAACTATTTGGGTTGGGACAGTCCTCCTATCAGTACAGGCTGGGGGATGATGTGATAGAGAGTAGCCCTGCGAAAAAGGACCTGGGGGTCCTGGTGGATGAAAAGCTGGACATGAGCCAACAATGTGCGCTTGCAGCCCAGAAGGCCAACCGCATCCTGGGCTGCATCAAACAAAGCGCAGCCAGCAGATCCAGAGAGGGGATTCTCCCCCTCTACTATGCTCTGGTGAGACCCCACCTGGAGAACTGTGTGCAGCTCTGGAGCCCTCAGCACAAGAAGGACACGGACCTGTTGGAGCAGGGCCAGAGGAGGCCACGAAGATGATCAAAGGGCTGGAGCCCCTCTGCTGTGAGGACAGGCTGAGAGAGCTGGGGTTGTTCAGCCTGGAGAAGAGAAGGCTCCAGGGAGACCTTCGAGCCCCTTCCAGTCCCTAAAGGGGTCCTACAGGAAAGCTGGGGAGGGGCTGTTGGCAAGGGCATGTAGTGATAGGACGAGGGGCAATGGTTTAAACTAGAGCAGGGCAGGTTCAGATGAGACATTAGGAAGAAGTTCTTTACACTGAGGGTGGTGAGACACTGGCCCAGGTTGCCCAGAGAGGTGGTGGAGGCCCCATCCTGGAGACATTCAAGGCCAGGCTGGATGAGGCTCTGAGCAA
Source organism: Larus michahellis (assembly GCF_964199755.1). NCBI lineage: Eukaryota > Metazoa > Chordata > Aves > Charadriiformes > Laridae > Larus > Larus michahellis. The sequence continues at coordinate 19,291,719 of NC_133903.1, read as the reverse complement.
CCTGGTCTAGTTGAAGTTGTCCCTGCTCACTGCAGGGGGGTTGGACTAGATGGCCTTTAGAGGTCCGTTCCATTCCGTTCCATTCCGTTCCATTCCGTTCCATTCCGTTCCATTCCGTTCCATTCCATTCCATTCCATTCTATTCTATTCTATTCTATTCTATTCTATTCTATTCTATTCTATTCTATTCTATTCTATTCTAAACCAAGCAGGATTTGGCTGGTGCTGGAAGCAGGGTTGGGGGGGTAACTGAATACAGCCCAGCTCAATGTGGGGGTACAGGTTTGTGGGATTGGGGAAGCTGCGGGTGCAGCAATTCCTACCGGGGCTGTGGCTCAGGTCCCTCCGTTTTGAGGGCTGAGGATGGAGGACGTGGAGGGGCCGGAGCCGCCTCCCTCTGCCTGCGCCTGCCTAATGCAGGCAGCAGCCTGCAGTCTGCCAGGGCAGGGCAGCAGGGCAGCAGTCGTGGAGCATTAAGGTGATGGAAAACGTTTCAGATTCAACGGGGGGCTCCTCCAGAGGGGACAGGGTGGCGGAGCATCCCGGGGTGCTCAGGAGCTGGTGGGACGGGGCAAGGGCTGGTGCTGCTGCGCAGGAGAAACGCCAGCGAGCGATGCCCAGGCTGCGGAGGAGTGGGGGGCTGCAGCAGGTCCCCCCCGGCAGACAAACCTCCCTCCCCTGCCCCTCCCTGTGCCAAGCCACCGGCAGGTCTCTGCCAGCCCGGCCCAGTGGGTGCCGCTTCCGGAGGGCTGGCAAGGTTTGCCCACAGCTTGGAAATGCCGCACAGGTTCAGCCCAGCCAGATGAACATGTGCACAAGGGTCGGCCCCCGCCATGGTGCATATGTTGAGGAGGATCTGGCAGTAAAGGCAGTACCCTGGGTGTTGGGAGCCAGTTCCTGGCTCTGCCTCAGGGAACTGAGTTAATAATGAAATCCCTGATGCTGCTGCTTCTTTGGCTGCCCCTCCTTCAGCAAAGCAGAAAGTGTTTCCACCCCTTTCTTGTACTTAGCCAGTGGTGGATCCGTTGGGATTGGGAGCTCCTTGGAGCAGGACCCAGGAGCCTGCTCGGTGCCATGAGTGGGAGCTGGTGCTGCCAGAGAGATACATAAATACACGGAGATATGACAAGAGAGTTTGGGCTTGGTTTTTCCAAAGATGTGTCCTGTACCTACAGCTCAGATACCTACACTCCTGCAAGAAAAAAAAAAAAAGGAAAGAAAAGGCAAAGCAAGGCTCCTGACAGCAGATCTTAAAAGCAGGCGTGGGGCAAGCTGCTGTGAGCCGACATCTGCAGCTTTGAACGAGGGTACTTTGTGCTCACCGCAGTGTTGGTCCAGGGTGGAAGCTGAGCATCCCAGCAAAGGCAGATTTTGCAGGTGCTAAGGAACGAAGCTGGGTTTATATTCAGGACGCAAAACGCTAGCCAGGAGGCCAGGAACTATTACATTTTATTTAAACAAACCCCCAAGTATGTTACTAAATAACCGTCCAACCATGGTTCGTCTCTGCTGGGATGCAACGCCTTTGAAATAAATATCCAAAAATACTAAAATATTGACTGCAGATTGCACAAGCCTGCATCTCCTGCCGGCAACCGAGCTGAGCCCTCGGCTGCCAGCCGGCAAGCGGGGAGGCAAGCTCTTCCCTCCAGCCGCCGGCCTGCCAGCAGCCGGCGTCACCGCTGGACGCTGCGAGACGGAAAAGCTGGGAGGATGGAAAAGGCAGAACAACCTACAGGATTAATTCAATGGTGGTAATTGAAAAGTCAAATAAAGAATGGCTGTGCATTAATCCCTGTAATTTAAACAAAGCTGTAAACCGTGAGCGTTCTCCAATGAAAACTGGTGAAGCAGTAGCAGCTAAGCCTTAAGACGCAAAAATACCCTCAATATTAGGTGCAAGACATGCTTTCTGGCAAGCGCAGCTCGATGAGTTAAGCTCCGAGCTAGTGACTTAATCCACCATTCAAGCACTGCGGGCCAGATCCTGGCAACTGGCGGGGCTGCGAGCCGCAGGGCTCGGTGTGTGGGCAGCGGGCAAGGAGCTGTGCCATGCTGGCCCTGCCTTCCCGCTGGCGGCATGGGGCCCCTGGCCGGCCCCCCTCGGTGGGTCACGGCAGGACCAGGAGCGATGGAGATGCTCCAGCTGGAGTGGTGGGATGCGGCCATGCTGGGATGTGGGACTGGTCGGGGTAAGCGCTGAGTGCTGCCTGGGATGCTCTTCCCATCGGAGCGGGAAGGAGCAAGGGGTTTTGTGGGACTGCAGGAAATCCCACCATGGCGGGGTGAGGGGCCAGAGGGTGGTCTGGCAGAGACCAAGCTCATCTCCCAAAGACATCCATCTCTTGCGGACATAAGATGAGAAAAACTGCCTTCATTGCTGATCCAGGTAAAACACGAGCAGTCATTGAAAGCCGCCTTCTACTACATGAAGAGGGATGTGCTTAGATGAGTTGGATCTTGATTGTGCTGAGATTTATGTCCATCCTTAGACTTTACACCAGGAATACAACGCTGGGGCCCAAGAGATTATCCACAACGTGTGAAGCTAAGTGCTTGTATAAATCTTTGCTGGAAGCCTGCCTTTGGCCATAAATTTTTTAGGGCAGGGACTGTCTGTCGCTGTGCGTGCAGAGCAGGAGTGATGGCTGCAGGCACCTCCGAGCTCTCCCTGCGTGGTTACATCTCTTGGACGAGCGAGTGTTTGGCAGGGCTTGTGCCCAGCTGCTCTGAGGTGGGTTGGACTTCGCCAGCTGGAGATGGGCGCTGTGGCCCTGGGAGGAGTCCGAGCACCAGTGGTGGGGTGAGAGCCCCCTGTTCAGAGCAGCACTGGTGTGATGCTGGTGGCACCGGGCTGCCTTTTCCAGCAGGGGTGTGATGAGGATGGGTCATGCTTCATGCCTAGGCCCACTAACAGAAACCCAAGCCTTTGCTAGTGGAAAAGAGACAAAGCAATGGATGGTTTCCAAGAGGTGTACCTGCCAGCTCGTCAAAGGCACCTGCTTCCTCCAAGTGGCTCAGGATCCAGCCAAGCCCACGCAGAAGAGCCCTGAGGAGTAGCCATAGGGAGACCATCCAGGTCCATCTGAAGCCGATGAAATGTCCCAGAGCACGGTGGTTCAAGAAAAGGCGATTAGCGCAATGTTCTCCTCCAGGCGAAGCAGCAGTGCTGTTCCCATGGGTCATCCAAGCTGGCCCAGCACTGGACTGTCACTGACAGCTTTGCTTCTTGCAGTCCAGGGCAGGACCATGGCTTGATCCCAGGACCTTTGGGGGTCCCCAGTGAACTGGTGGTGGGTGTTTGCAGGAGAGCCAGGAGAGCCAGCCGCCCTGGCAGGAGACAAGCCTGTTGTGGCTGAAGAAAGATCCCATGTTTCCGACAGCCCCGTGTCATGCCAAGACTCCCTTGCTCACTGCCATTTGTTATCACAGCTGAGCCCCCAAAATATCCTTGTCAGAAAGACGTCCGTTTCCAGTCTCAGCCAAGATCTGATAAGGATGAAGCATCTGGTCCCCATTAGAGGCTGCTCGCTCTGGTTTCTGGCCATGCGGGAGGGGTCTGAGGAGCAGCGCTGTGGTGCTCCCACCAGTCCCATCTGGTGAAAATTAGGGAAACGATAACATCGGGGGGCTGCGGGGGCAGGCAGGGGGGGATGTTTTTGTTTTGCTTTGGAATCACGTTCAACTCTTACACTGATGGAGTCTGAGATAACCTCCTCCAGCACATAGCCAGTCCAGCCCCATGCAGGCAGATGGGACAATCCTCTCCTGAGTGAGCATCTCCTTCCTCATAGGCAACCCCTGGTGGGTCCCGTCATCCAGTGTTGTGTGATGGAGAGTCACTTCAGGTCTGTCCTGAGGCTGGAGACCCAACTTTCACCCTCCTCAGGTGTGGCTTTTTCCCTGGGAAGGCTGTGGTGGAAAGCCATGGGCATGTCTTTTGGCTGAGGTCTCCAGGAGGCAGGATGGGCATTGAGGCTCATGAGCTTGGGAAAGATAAAAAAAAACTTTTCAGACCATCCTAAAACCAAAACAAGGCTGAAGTTTGTGTAAAAGCTCAGTGTTCGTTCAGTTCCTTGGACTGGAAAGCTCAGAGGTGGGGGAGCAAGCGGTGAAAATGCATTTCACTGCTGTGACAGGAGCATTGCTTCGGGTTTGAGGTGGGGGAAGAGCAGACCTGGGCAAGTATCTCTCCGCTCCCTGTCCTGCTGTGCCCTCGCTCCCACGCTGGCCATGAACAAGGGTTTGCGTGGACCCATGTGAGCCCCGCTCCCTTTGCTTGCACAGGACAGGGCTGGCAGCTGGCATGGAGCTGCCCGTGGAAATCCCTCCTCCCGCCTGCACCCATGCCGGGCTGTCCCCGGAGCAGCTGCCTGCAACGTGGGCAGGAAGAAACTCTGCTACTGGTGTCCAGGCCTTAAATGCCAGCTGGCAGCTGCAGGTGCCTGTGTGAGCGGTGGGGTCTCCAGGGGCTCCTCCTGAACATCCCCATCAGCAGAGGCTGTGCTTTGGCCAAGACCTTCATCCACACGCCCTCCTGCCCCTGCTGCTCACAGCACATTTGGGGCCACGGTCTGGACCCACGGGTCTCAGCTGTGCCGGCCACTGTGGCTGCTTTCCACCAGTGTGCTGGTAGGACTCACCACCCCCTCACCTCCCCAGGGGTGGCACCTTGGGTCCGGTTTGGGATTTGCATTGCGCATCACCTCTCACGTAGCCTTTTCTCTCTCTCCCACCCAGCCTGCGACTGCCACCCCGTCGGCGCGGCCGGCAAGACCTGCAACCAGACAACGGGGCAGTGCCCATGCAAGGATGGCGTGACCGGCCTCACCTGCAACCGCTGTGCCAAGGGTTACCAGCAGAGCCGCTCGCCAGTGGCCCCCTGCATCAGTGAGTGCCGCCATGCCTTGCCCTGCGCTCGGGGACCCTCACCGGCGCTGGGAGATGCTCTTCTTGGGCTGGCTTGCAGTGGGTGGGAGGCTGAGCCGAGAGTCTGCCCATCCAGCTGGTTGTGCTCGATGGTCAAGGCAGGATGGTTGGGTCACCTTCTGGAGGCACTCAGGCTTTGTTCCCCCAGACCAGGAGGCTCTGAAAGACCTTTTGGGTTAGTGATTCCAGCCACCTCTGCTGGGACATGTCTTCAGCTGCAGCAAGGTACCTTCCTCATCCAGCTGAGTCCTGAGCGTGGGCAGGTCTGGGGCAAGGCCAGATCCTGTGGTCAGTGTAAAACTGTGTTTATTGTCGCAGTGGGTCTGAATTTGACCCAAACGGTAGAGGAAAAATTTCCCACCTGCAGCATCTGCCGGCACTGCTGGAACGGTGGCAGCCCGGAGGAGCTGACAGGGCTGGCTCCTCTCCCTCTGCTCTTCCCCAGTTTTGGAGACAGAATTAGGACAGAATTTCCCCCAGGTTTTGTTGCCAGGAGTCCCAAGAAAATGTTGTCTTAGCCCGCGCTTGTCCCTGTACTGTGCAGCCTGGAGCGTGCTCAGATCAGCCGAGCATCAGCCAATGCCCCAACTGAGTTCAGACGAGCTGAGCACCCAGGGAGCATCCGTGCCTGGAACACGTCCTGCACAGCAGTGACTTGGACGTTGCAGCATCTCAGCCTGTCCCAATTTACTGAGCTCAGTTTGGGCATCTCTGGGTCTATTTAACGGCTTGTGATATTCAGGTCAGACTCATCTCACCCCTCTTTCTTAGCAATCTGCTGGAGGTGACCCACCATCCCCTCTGTACCCCACTTGCAGAGGGCTTTTGTCCAGGTGTCACCCCCAGGGTTGGGGACCCCTTTCCTTAAGATGTCTCTCCTTTTCTTTTCCAGAGATCCCTGCCATCAACCCCACCTCCCTGGTCACCAGCACGGAGGCACCTGCAGGTAAGTGCTCCGCGTCCTGGGCTGAGCTCACAGCCCCAGCCCTGCCCAGAGACATCCCATCCCACTGCCCCTCTCCCCATCCCACCAGGGAGAAGGACTGAGCCCTGCCAAACTCTTTGGCAAAAAGATTAATGGTGAAAAATTTTGGCAAACAATTTTGGCGAAAAAAATGACTGAGATTTGAAAAGCTATATATTTCTGGAAAGTGACCAGTACAGCTTGACGGGGCTTTCTCGGGGAAAGGGTTTCTCCATCCCCTCCGAGGAGAAAAGCAGGGTTGCAGCCTGCCAGGGCCTCACCGCCCCACAGCAGGTTATGGCAGGGGTTGTGGCATACGGCACCTATGTCTCAGCGGGTGCCTGGTGGCTGGCTTTGTATAATCTCCTTTTATAGGTGCCAGTGTGAGGGAGGTTTCTCTTCAGTGCCTTTTCCCTCCGCAGGGCCATGGCTCTCTAAGCAGCACTGGGGCGGTGGAGTCTGGCTGTGCTGGGGCACGGGCTGCCAGGTGTCCCTGAGACACGGGTGACATGAGCCTTGACCCATCCCTGTCCAGAGGAGTGACGTGTCTGGGTCTGAGCTGCTTGTCCCTGCTCTGCGGGATGATGGGACCATGGGAAGATCGATGTCACCGCTGCTGGCACCCAGTGGGAGAGGGGGGCAGCGCCGGTGGCAGGCTGCAGGCTTTGCAGGGGCAAGGGAGGCATTTCTGCCGCTGTCCTTAGAGCTCCTCAAGGGCCGCCCTGGCATCCCCAGGCTGGAGCAACAAGTCTCACGTCTCCACACACGCTGCAAGTTTGCTCACACTCCTGCAGAGGCTCAGCTGGGGCTGGGCACTGGTGAGTGCATGGATGCTGCACACACCGGTGGGCTAGGGTCCCTCTACCAGCCCCACCACTGCTGCCAAGGCCCCACCGAGGTGCCCTCAGCTCTCACCCTGACACAACACATGCCGATAGCACCACACAGTGGTGCACCGACCTCCAGACCCTGTGCCACCCACCGCCACGCTCAGCCCTCCCCGGCGCTGCAGGACATGGCCCCGCAGATGCCATGGCGGAGAGGTAAAGCAGCCGCTTTGCACCTCCTCCCCGGCCCCCCCTCTTCTGTCAGCCACCCCCTGCCATCTCGTCCGTCTGCCTGGCACCTCCGTGCCCTGCGCAGGGGTCGCAGCGGTGGGAGTGGATGGGCTGTGCTGACAGTGGGCCAGCTCTTCAGAGGCAGGCGTGGCCACGTGTCAGAGGGGGCCGTAGCAGGGCTTTTCTCTTCCCCCTCTCCTTCCTAGCCATCCCGTGTCTATCCCTCTGCAGGGCTCCCAACTCACGTTGAAGGGGACCTTCTTTCCCTAGCTTGGGAAAGAAGCAGCCCTTTTCCTCCTCAGGCCACCCTTCAACCTGCAGTCCCCAAGGCTTTGTCTTCTCCCGCATGCCAGCGGGGTGAATAGATGTCCCTGCACCATCCTCCACTCCATCCAATGGCACGTGGTACTTGGAACAGAGCAGGGGCACCTCCAGCTCCCCATGCCCATATTTAATGAGGAGCTTCCCCAGGCCCTGTTCAGGGTAGGTCGATCCCGGGAGAGCCAGTGTGCTCCTTGGAGACCTGATGCCCTGCCTGCCTCCTTCTCCCTAGCTCTCCCTCCCACGGCCACCCCGCCTTGGGGGTGTAAAGTGCCAACAGCCCCTTCCCAGGCTGGCACACACCGGTGATGTGCTCCTCAGCCTTTTGGGAACATCTTCCCTTATGGACCATAAGAGCTGAGCTGTCTGCGATGGTGACACTGCAGGGGAGGCTGTGTGGAACTTGGGGCAGACCACCACCACCTCTGCCCCTGCCCTCCCTGCCCGCCCTGCCTGCTGCAAGGGAGGGAGCTGGGAACACCAGGCTGTGTGGAAAGGGAAAAAAGGGGAGGGGAAAGCGGGATTTGGACAGGTTTATTGCAAACAGAGAGTGACACACGGAGCAGAGTTAATCAAGGTGACTCCCCTCCAGTGCTTTATAAATAGAAACAGTCTTAGAGTGGTGTCTGATATTTTCAGCTGCGTAAAAATAAATGGCACTGGCTGGGTGTTTGCTTTGTTTTAGCAGAGCAGGTCTGCTTTAAACTGCTCCTAGTTTTATCTGTGGGTTTGTTGTTTTAAGATTTCTGGCTTCTAGCTCGAATATCTTTAATGCAAAGTAGCTTGCCTCTGCCCAGAGTCCGCGTCGGGGGGAGCAGGGGACCTGCTGGGGTCCTGCTGCCCCCTTTGCTGGGGGAGATCAGAGATGGGGCAGGTGATGCTGCCCTGCCCGGCTCTGCCGGGGACACCCTGCCTCCAGCCTGCTTGTGCTGTGGGCAGGGCTGGCCACAGCGGTGTGCCCTGCCTGCTGCCTGCCCCCTGCCTGCTGCCTGCCCCCTGCCCTGCTGCCTGCCCCCTGCCTGCCCCCTGCCCTGCTGCCTGCCCCCTGCCTGCACCCTGCCTGCTGTCTGCACCCTGCCCCACTGCCTGCACCTTGCCTGCTGCCCACACCCTGAACCCTGCCTGCTGCCTGCACCCTGCCCTGCTGCCTGCAGCCTGCTCCGCTGCCTGCCCCCTGCCTGCAGCATGCACCCTGCCCCACTGCCTGCACCCTGCCTGCTGCCTGCACCCTGCCCCACTGCCTGCTGCCTGCCCCCTGCCCGCACCCCGCTCCCCTAGGAACCTCCAGGCTGTTCCAGAAGCAAAGCACACCCAAGGGGGCTCTCAGCCCCCCAGCGCCCCACAGTCCTCCCCCACAAGGCAGCCTCCAAGCCCCTTCTCCCCCCATTTCCCCACCTCCCTCCCTGCCTCTGGCAGCAGGTGCCGGGCTGTGGGAACAGGGGGACATTGTTCGGGGCTGCCGTGATCAGGTGCTGGGCTTCCCCCCTCTTCCCATCCTCCTCCCTGCTGGCGTCCTGTCCCCGGGCGCGTCCGGGCTTTTCGCTGACGTTGCCATCCTCTGCATCGCTCTTCCCAGCTCTCTTCTGCCTTTCCGACCCTCCGGAGCCTTTGAGGTCCGGCTTTGATCTCTCTGCCCAAGCAGCCAACTGGCTCAGCAATGAAACGTCCTGGGTCCACTTCTCGTAATTTTTATTATTATTATTTTAAAATATTTTCCACTTAGTGGGGAAAAAAAAAAAATCCTTGTTCCCCGTTAGCAGAATTAACAAAACTTGTGGAGCGCAAAACAGGGCTTTAAAGGAATTCAAAGTCAGCAGTAAAAGATTTGCAGCCATAACACCTAATTAAGTTACATCTCTCTTAAAACAAAATATTCCGTCTTTTTTTCAAGGCGAGGAGAAGTAAACCAGATGTGCAAACTTGCCGCCTCTCACACATGCTCTCCCCATGGAGATGGGGGATGCCCGCACTGGGCTCGCCGGGCACTATCTACCTCCTCCTGTGTCCCTGCCAGTTCTTGCCCCGCTCCGTCCACCCGTCCTGGGTGCCGGCTGCCCACCACCGACAGCCAAGACATTGCCAGTACCTGGGGTTCTGCTGCCTGCACCGTGGGCTGGTGCCAGACCAGCATCAGCAGGCGGCAGTTGGGTGGGCACACGCCTGTGGCGGTCACTGCCCCCGGTGTCCATGGAGGGTCCCGTGGGGTGAAGGGGCTGAGAGTTGCCCTGGGACACAAACGGGACCGAGCTGTGGCACAGGGCAGGAGCTCCCATTTGGAGCCCCCTTTGCATAACAAGAAAGGACAGAGCAGTGTGTCCGGGATGGGGCTGTAGTATATCCCAGGGATGCAGCAGTGTCTGGGAATGGGGCTGTAGCGTATCCCAGGGGATGCAGTGGTGTCCGGGATGAGGCTGTAGCACATCCTAGGGGATGCAGTGTGTCCAGGATGGGGCTGTTGCCTATGCCAGGGATGCAGCATTGTCTGGGATGGGGCTTTAGTGTATCCCAGGGATGCAGCATTGTCTGGGATGGGGCTGTAGTGTATCCCAGGGGACACAGTGTGTCCGGAATGGGGCTGTAGTGTATCCCAGGGATGCAGCGGTGTCCGGGATGGGGCTGTAGCATACGCCAGGGGGATGCAGCAGCATCTCAGGGTTTGTGGGTGCACTTTCACAGCGTCAGACTGTAGCAGGTCTCTGCCATCCCCCAGCCCTTCCAACAGGGCTCGACAGCCCCGTCAGGCTGCACAGACATGGCAGGAGGGGTGGGCAGGAGGACGACTACAGGCGGAGGCTAAACTTGATCTTCTTTCCGCTACCCTGCAGCACGTGTAGCACCACGAAGTTTAAAGGGGAGCTGGGAAGGTGGGGGATGCTCTGGGAGCCGCCGGGGGAGAGGCACTCCTCAAACGGCTTCTCTGATGGCCATCCAGCTTCTCCTGGCAGTTTTGTGGGGTGGACAGAGAACGTGCTGCCCAGCTGGGCTGGCAGGGCACGCAGAGCCACGGCCAGGCTCCCCGGCCTGTGGGAAGAGCCACCACCCAGCACCCGGCATCCTGGCAGGCATGGGAGGATGGAGTCATGGTCCATAGCTGTGTCCTGGCGAGGAGTGGGGGGCTGAGACCCTCAGTAGAGCCCTGCTGCAGGGGGGACCCTGTGGGGACGGGACAGGGTGCCCAGGGAGAGGTGGTTTGTGAGGGCAGGACCCAGCCACCCCCCAGGTGGGGACTGAGCTGCAGGGCAGCCCCGGCACCCCGGCCTGGCCACTTCCCTGGGCGCAGCACCCATCCTGGCCCCAGGCACGGCGATGGAGGCCACGAGCACAAAGGCAAGGAAGGGAAGCAATTCGAGTTACTTGGTCTTTTTTTTTTTTTTCTTTCCATGTTTCTTACCTAAATTGAGCAGGAATTGATTTTATATTTGAGGAATGTTTCTCAGCACAAAGCTGAGGTTAAAAAAAAATCCCCAAACTAATCCCAAATTGTTATTTCCCAACACTGTTTTCTGGCTCTTTGGAATCGCAGTTTTATTATGTTAATCATGAGCAGGAGCCCAGGGCAGTTACTGGTTTTCTTTCTGCTTTTCTTACTTTTCTTTCTTCCCCAGGGCTGAGCGAGGTGGGTGGCAGGTTGGCTGAGGCTGCCCCGCAGCTCGGTCCCACCACCCATCATCCTGCCGCCCACGGGCTCAGCACCAGTGTGGCCTTGGCTCTGGGAGGTGGCCACCCTGGCCATCCTCCTGCTGGACACCCCAGTTGGTGCCACCCTCCTCGGCCACGGCACCCAGTGCCCACGGGCAGCCCCATGGCAGAGCCACAACAGATGCCGGCTGCAGGATGGTTTCCGTGCCCCTCAGCCAGCTGGCGCTGCATGGCATGGTGCTGGCAAACTGCTGCAGCGGCACAGCTCCCAGCTCCCCTCCAGCACTGGCGGTGCAGCAAACCTATATGATCCTGCATCCTCGCCAAAGGCTCGCACGGGGCCAGGGCCCAGGTTGGACCCCGCAGCGGGCACGGGGGGTCACACCCTGCACCCAGCCCCAAAAAGTGCCTGATAGCCCCCCCCATGCCAGGGCGGTTGCTTGGGCATATGGACAGGCTCCTCCACTCTGCTCGGGGATGAAAAGGACACCCGTCCTGCCAGGCGCTCCCCAAAATAAGGGGGGGACACCCTTTTGGAGTCCCCTTCAGGTAGCAAGAAAAAATGGATCAGTGTGTCGGGGATGGGCCTGTAACATGTCCCAGGGGTGCAGCGGTGTACGAGATGGGGCTGTAGCGTATCCTAGGGGCTCAGCAGTGCCTGGGATGGGGCTGTAGCACAGCCCAGGGATGCAGCAGTGTCCAGGATGGGGCTGTAGCCTATCCCAGGGGCTCAGCAGTGTCTGGGACAGGGCTGTAGCACATCCCAGGGGTGCAGTGGTGTCCGGGATGGGGCTGTAGCACATCCCAGGGATGCAGCAGTGTCTGCGACAGGGCTGTAGCACAGCCCAGGGATGCAGTGGATGGGGGCACCATCAGCATTGCTGCCAAGTGCTTCAGTGCACTCAGTAGTCACCCTCCACGGGGGACCCTGCACCCTCTCTGCAGCCACCACAGCTGTCCCAGGGGGTGCAGCGGGGCTGGGGCAGCGCTGCCAGCCCATGCAGAGGGGCAGCGTGCCGGCACGGGGAGAGGCTGAGCCGAGCATCAGGGCTCATACGCCTCTGCCAAGAATTAGCTTCATGCCGCGCTGCTTCTATCGATGACAAATTTGCAACAGGCGGCACAAAGTCCCCATTAAAAAGGAGCTGGGCAGAAAGGAGAGCAGCAGAGCCCAGGGCGAGTTTGTGCTCCTGGGCTTCTTTCTTTCCTCTTTTTTCCTCCTCCCCTTGGCACAGGGCGCTGTTATTCCCCGTCTTCCCCCAGACCCTTGCCTCCATCCCCAGCGATTGCTGTGGCAACCCACAAACAAAGACAACTTCAGGGACTGCTGGCTCTGTCCCAGCATGCAGGGCCAAGCTGGAGAGAGAACCTGCAAGAGGGAGAGAAGAAAGATGGGCTTAGAAAAAACATGCCATTTGGAAAGAGACAAATTGAGATGTTCAAAGGAAGATGGCAGGGGGACAGAAAGGAATAGAACTGGGCTGCTTCAGGCAATTGTTGGGATCAAAGCCTTTGAGGAGAAGGAAAGAGGCATTCCCTGCCCTCCCTCTGCTTGAGATGCAAATCTGGGGTCTTTAGAAATGCTCAGAAAAAAAGCCTCCTTGAGGACATGAGTGTCCCAAGAGCTGGGGGACAGCAGGGAGGGATGCTGCGTGGGGTGGAGGACAGGCTGGTGGCCTCCCCAGCCATGCTGGAGCAGCCTGAGCAGGCGATGCTCAGGCAGCAGGAGTGACCTGGCACAAAAGAGCTGCTTCCCTCGCCCACCTGCTTCCCCCGGCCTGAGTCCCCTTCCCTGCTTTTGGGACACCAGCAGGTCTCTGGTGGGGCTGCCCCATGAGGTTGCTTCCCACCACCCTGGCCCCTGAGGGCTGAGTCACCTCTGAGGCTCACAGCCCCCTTGGCCTGGGGTCAGACCTTGCTTTGGGTCCCTTCCCTGCGGGGCCCATGGTGGAGTTGTGCTGGGTCCTCTCTTCCCCACGTCGCCCAGGTTTGCAGGGCCACAGCTGTCCTGGTTGACCCTCTTTGGCCATGGCCCCTGCCTGCTCTCCATGGTGGCCACCATCACCTCACCTCCATTTCTCCCATCCATCCCCTTCTGCGCCCAGAAGGAGGTTCCTCACACTGCCTCCACCACCCCTGTGCTGCTTTATTCTGCTGGACACCATCACCTTCAGCACAGGAGGTGACATGGTCTGCTCTGTGTGACCAAAGCCACTTGATTTCTCTCCCAGCTGATGTCGTGTCAGTGTTCATGCTGAGATATGAGCCCCCAGGAGGCAGCTGGACTTGCTGGACCCCCATCCCCAGCAGCAGCCCAGGCCCTGGCTCAGGAGCCTTCTGGAGGGAGCTGGGACGTGGAGTACCCACCATCCTCTGCCAGACTGGGTCTTGCTGCTGTCCCCTCCACCCTGTTCCCTCTTTCCTCATGGTGGGACGGGACCCCACATGCTTCAAGACCCTCAGTGCTCAACTCTCTGTTTTTCCTCCGCAGACTGTGACTCTTACTGCAAGCCAGCCAAGGGCAACTACAAGATCAACATGAAAAAGTACTGCAAGAAGGACTATGGTAAGGACCTCCTCCTTCCCTGGGCCACATTGGGCTTTGCCACAGAGGCAGCCCAGGGCCAGCTGCAGGATGGCCATGGGTGGGGGAGATGCAGGTGTCCCAGGGGATGGGGAGCATACAGCATGGAGAGGGGTCCCCAAATCAACCCTCCCAAAGGTTGGCACAATGGATGAGGCAGGTGGGGCTGCTGAGGACGAGCAGTTCCCATCACCAAAGCTTCCTTGGGGAGCAAGGCAAAGCATCCCCCGTCACCATGCCTCCCCCTCTTTTTCCCTCAGTGGTCCAGGTGAACATCCTGGAAATGGAAACAGTGGCCAATTGGGCCAAGTTCACCATCAACATCCTCTCTGTCTACAAGTGCCGCGATGAGCGGGTTAAGCGCGGTGACAACTTCTTGTGGATCCACCTGAAAGACCTGTCCTGCAAGTGCCCCAAGATCCAGATCAGCAAGAAGTACTTAGTCATGGGGATCAGCGAAAACTCCACGGACCGGCCGGGACTGATGGCCGACAAGAACAGCCTGGTCATCCAGTGGCGGGACGCCTGGACACGCCGCCTTCGGAAACTGCAGCGGCGGGAGAAGAAGGGGAAGTGCGTGAAGCCCTGAGGGGTTTCCACCCCTCCCGTCCCACTCCGCGCTCAGCCCCAGCTCGGCTGTGTGCTGCCAGACTGCGCCCAGAAACTCTGTACATATATATAGTGTGAACGGACTCTTCTGTCTATAGTGTATATTTTGGCAATGGTTTCCCTTTGTGTGTGCGTGTGCACGCATGGGTGTGCGTGTGGGTCTTTTTTTTCTAAGTATGTATTAAAAATAACACAGTAATGACAAACCTTTAATGAGGAGCAAAGTGGAGCAAGATCCTGTGGGTGCCTGAAGGAGCTTGAAGGGGATTGTTGTCCTGCTCCGGGCATGCTGTTTGTAGCACTCATTTTCTAGGCTTTTCTTTCCCTTTTAACAAAGTCTTCTGCCTGGTGTTGACATCTGAGTTTACAGCTCTCCCTTCTCCAGCATCTGGGGCCTGCCTCTTCCTCGCTCTCTGAGAACATGCTGCTGTCAGACCTCTCTCTGCCCTGTAGGAACAGAAGGTCAGAGTCTTCTGTCCTTCATCCCAATGTGCAAATGGGGCAGGCTGAGTGGAAACCGTCCAATGCTGCAGAGGGACCAGCCTCAGGAGCTCCACCAGGAAGAGCGAATGAACTTTTGCAAGGCCTGATTCCCTGGTGACCTCGGGTTTACACAGACCAGCACCGCCACCTGGGGCAGGACCCATGGGATGCTGCAGTGCCATGGGGAGGAGTCAGACCCTGACAGTGCATTGGTGTCCACCAGGGAGAAAGGGACGGACTTTGTAACTCCCTGGCCATTGTCTTATCCTGGTCCATAGTCCTAGACCCAGTGGGAAAGACCTGGAGAAACCCATTTTCTCCTCCCGTGTCCACCAGGGCCTGCCCTGCCTGCAGGACCTGGGGTGGAGTGGTCAGGCTGACCAGAGCCATCAAGTACCGTCGTCCACCCTCCCAGGTCTATGTCCTTATATTCTCACAGCTGATGCCAACTGACGTAATTGCACCTATTTTTGTTGAGCTGACACCAAGTGACCATCTGCCTTGGTGTGCATCCTTCAGAGCTGGCCTGACTGCATGCTCTCCTGGGAAGTATTGCTGTGGACGAGGTTGTCCGAGGAGATGCACAAGGCAGAGGTGGCAGGAAGAGAGAAGAGCTTTCATTGACCCACCTCTAGTCTTTTATATCTTCTTCACCGTGTATTAGTCTCCGGTTCAAACAGACATCAGTATCTTCCCATGTTGAGATTGTAGAGGTCTTGGCATAATAAATATGAGTAGAAATACTAGGTGCTCTGACAACAGATATTCCTTTCCCTACAAACCTTGCCTTGCTTATTGAATGGCTCAGTGAGGTATTGTAGCCTGTATCGCAGCCTTTCAGTGCCTTAGGAAGATGCTTTGCCCTTTTGAGCTCATGGCAGCTTGTGTGGACTCCCGATCCCATGTGTGGCCTGGTGCTTCTGAGCAACAGCATCCCAGCACGGTGCTGGAGCCTGGAGCTGAAGAGACTGGTGGAGCACTGTTGGGGTTCAGGACAGGGGAGTTTGGGGACCGAGGATCTAGGCACAGGGGGATATCTGTGTGGACATGCAAGTGCCCTAGTTGGGGAGCCCTGTGCATTGGTGAAGCTGCTGGAGATGCTGAAGGTGGCTTTTCAGAGACGCGGAGGGCCTGCAGTGCCATCTTTCAGGTCCCGTGTATGCTGGGGTGCCTACACAGGGTATGGGCAGAGCCGGGGGGAGGCCAGAAGCTGAGGGGAAAAGGGCATGTGGGACCACCTAGGCTCAGATGAGCTGGTCCTATGCCACAACCCTGACATAGACCTCCCCTTCCCTCCTCCAACTGAGCTGAGGGCACCCTGCTAACCCTGGTTCCTCTTGTTCTGGTTGTCACAGGCTGTTGACCTCTGCCATGAGATGGCCCTTGAAGTACATGGGCCACCCAGCCCTCCTCTTCCTCCCAGGGCTGTTTGCACCCAGGAGTCCAGGAAGCAGCGCTGCTGCCCTTGCCCCAGGCCACTCCGACCCCATGCACCCAACAGTCCTCACCCATGAGTCAGTGGTGGAAAACCCTTTGGTTGTGCTTGGCCGTGACTCCCCACAGCCCCAGGGGCTGCTCGATATCACCTCACAGGGTGCAGGGGCTCACTGGCCCCTCTTCTCAGCAGCTGCAGCCCACAAAAGAGCAGGGGGGCACCACTGCTCTGTGAGCATGGGTGATCATCAGGGCAGGTCTGCAGAAGCATGTGCTTTCTCCAAGCAAGGACAGCCTTCAGGTGAGGCATGATGTGTCTGTGCTCCCAAAAAAGCTCTCTGCACAGCCTGCTGGGGCAGGAGGCTCCAGGGTTTCCTCTGGCATCTGATTTCTCCTCCCTTGAAGCAGGGCATCTAAAATTCTTTGAGGACTTTGATGTTGGTGGTTGAAGTTCTCCATTTATCCTCCCAGACGGCTCTTCCCTCTTGTTTCATCTCTGCCATCCAAGACTGCTGAAAAGGAGGGATGGCTCCCAGCTGATGTCCCAGTACATATGGGTGTCCTGCTGGGGCAGGACATGGGGGCAGGACCACTACATACCCCGTGGAATGCTGCTGAGGAGAGGAACTCTCTCTCTTTGGCTGGGGGATGTCCTAAAATCCTGGCTGGGGGATGTCCTAAAATCCTGGCTGGAGGACTGGAGCAGGCCACTCTTCACCCTTCACTAAGGCTGCTGCCTGGAAGACGTTTTCCTGACTTCCCCTGCTTGTGTCCCCCCCGAAGTCCGAAGCAAGAATTCATCTTTCTTCTTCCTCTCCCTCTGCCTGGTATGGCCGGCTGGAAACTCCTGCACGCTGGTTTGGCTGTCGTGGGACATCGGGGCTGGGTCACCCGGAGCTGTTGCCGGCATGCCAAGCATGGTGGCGGAGGTGCCGCGGGGTTGCACAGAGATGCTGCTTGTCCTGCCCCACAGCTCGGGGCAGGGTTTGGGGCGGACACTACTGCAGGCACCGTTTGGGGGAGGCTGCGAAACCAGCCGGGGGCTGCAGTGCCATGTTCACAGGGATGCCGCGGGGTTGCACAGAGATGCTGCTTGTCCTGCCCCACAGCTCGGGGCAGGGTTTGGGGCGGACACTACTGCAGGCACCGTTTGGGGGAGGCTGCGAAACCAACCGGGGGCTGCAGTGCCATGTTCACAGGGATGCTGCGGAGTTGGCCCTGATGGCTGTCCCTTTCCATGCCCTGCTTGCCACACAAGCAGGTCGCTGGGGAAACGGGGCCTTTTGCAGAGAGGGCTGGAGACACCGCCTCCAGCCTGCGTGCCAGCCCTGCACGGACCCTGCATGCCCACTGTGACTCTTCTGGCCACATTTAATCAAAGACGAGTACCAAACACAGACGGATGTGTCCCCAGGGGCAAGGGGCAGCACCCCACCCTGGGAACCCAGCCTGCCCAGCCGTGCCCAACGCCCTCTGCAGCAGGTTTTTTGGGAGAAGTGATGCTGCCCAGGGGATTTAGACACGGAGCTGCTCCCAGATGCATATTTAAATCCCCATACATGTCCGCGTGCCTTTTTATCTTCTTTTTCTGTTTCTTTTATAATTTAAATGTATGACTGGACAGGGCAGATACAGGATGCTGGTGGGGTCAGTCCTTTGCAAGTCACCCCATGCAGATTTGGGGGTGGGCTCTGCTGTGCTTCTTGGGGTACCCTGGCCCTGGCTGCTGGGACATGCGTGGTGTAAATACCATCCCCAGGGTGCCCGTGCAGGGGGACCCCGGCCCTGCAACGTGGTGGCATCTGTGAAATACGTAAAAAGAAAAGCCAGCGAATGTTATGGACCGTAGTGTAAGATATATGGTATGTGCGTTTGGGGAGTTTATTGTTATTTTATTATTATTATTATTTCTAATAACATGAGTCTAATAAGTACTGACCACTTAATTCAGTGTCTTCTTTGCGTGCGCAGGCAGTTTGTGCATGGGCTGTGGGGTGGGGGGGCTTTGCCAAAGGGTTTCTCTCTCCCATCACCCCCATCTCTGCAGGTCGGGGCTGTGCTGACCCACAGGGTTTCATGAGCACTGCAGGAACTTCCCCACAGCTTTGTATCTGGACACGAGTGGGCTCGGGACGTGCCATGGGCCCGCTCCATACATCCCCAGATGCACCAGGGACCGATGACTAATGGCCCATCAGTGGCCCACAGGACCCCATCTACCTCTCTGGGTACAACAGGGACAGCAGACCCCAGAGAGCTCTTCCACCTCACCAAGATGGAGTCACCTCTTTACAAAAGCCTCCAGCTGGCTTCTTTTTATTCATTGGACTCACCAGGCAAGTGGGGAGCTCTCCCCAACCTCCCACCCACCTCCACTTCTCTGGCAGCTCAAGCACCTGGAGTTACCCAAACCTGGAGGGCTTCACACCCACCGAGGTTAAATAGCTGGAAAAACTCTCCATCTTCCCATCACGACTCTCCAAGAGCTGCAACTGAAAAAAAAAAGGAAGATTAATGATATTAGTTGCTGTTTATTTTATTTAGGTATTGTTTTTATATACTCATTAATGGCTTATGTAATTATTTCATTGCTGTTCATAACACTAGCATTTAAACAAAGCCACAGTTAAAAGAAAGAGTAATCAAGCGAAATTTCCAGTAGGGTTAACTGCTTTTAAAGCTAATTTAAGGCGGAAAAGAAGGGATAATTAGCAGTCAAGCAAGGGATTGCCTTCCTGCCTGCGCTGATGCAACGGGAGGCTGGTTGGCGCGAGCTCTGTCAGGCTGGAGCTGTGCTGGGGCATTCCCGGGCAGGGCTGTGGGGTGTGCACTGAGGCCACCCCCTTGGTGGCAGGGAGGGTTTGTCACCGCAGGGTGCTGCCAGAGCCCACGGGTGACGCCGGGGCGGGGGGACTTGGGTGCCAGCAGCGGATGCCACGCGGTCCTGGTGGCCACGGCCAGCAGCCGTAGGATTTGCAAGGGCAAGAGATGCTGCAGAGCAAACCTGCCTTGCCAGAATGAAGGCATAGGTTTTCCAAAACAGCTTTTCAAGGAAAAAAACAAAAAATTAATTCAGCAAAGGATCTGAAAAGACTTCGGCACGCTGCGGTGCACTCCCGTTTCCTAGAGCACAGCCACCTCATCCCCAAGCGGCAATGGCCAAAGTGACCACGCACATTTTGCATCAGTGGTTTTGTTTTTTTTTTAACAGACCTTTTCCTGGTATTCAGCTGGGGCAAAACGTTTGAGATTCAAAAGCAGCGGAAAGAGAGGCCAAGTTTGCAACTTCCACCCTGCTTTGGGGCTGAATTTTGCAGCTGGTTGAAATTTTCCTCATTTCAAAATGCCGATGGACATTTTTCATGGAAAACCGGAATTTGGCCAAGGAGAGAAGCAAAATGTGAGAATACTACAGAAAACTCGACGTTCTTTTTCTGTATCGTCCAGCCAGCTCCACTCATGAGGTATCACAGGAGCTCAGACAGCAGAACCCCTACCTTAGTGGACAGACAGACGGGTGGATGGATAGACATGGATGGATGGATGCATATGCAGATTATTTCCCACCATTTTGCTATTGGTAACCAAAGTCCATGTAAATAAAATTAGACCTGAATCCCACAGGAAAACACCTCCCTTGGGTGTGGCCCAGTCAAGCAAAGAGCATTTTGCTGGGCCGACAGGGCACAGCGCAGTGCTGGGCTCTGGGAACACGCTGCCTGGTGAGGAGCTGTGTCTCTAACTATGTGCAAGACCTGCTTCCTTGGTCCCTTGTCATGGCCTGATGTGGTATCCTTGTTCTTCTTGCTCCCTTGATGCTCTCTGGTACACAGAGCAACTTTTCTCCATCCTGTGATGCAAATCCACATAGGTCTTAGTAGTGTCTCCAGCTGTCGGAGAGCAGGGATGGTGGCCCTGCCAGCCTGTCCTTTCCATGCTTCTGTGGTTAATAACACAAAAAGTGGTACTTTGTCTCTTGTGGATGTGGTGTACTAGGGACCGGTGCCCTGCTGCCATCCCTCAGGTGGGGTGACCTGTCCAACTGCCCCTACTCAGTGCTGCATCCTCCATCCTGGCCCTGCCATGCCCTTGGTTCCACAGCACTCCGTCTGGCATCCCTTACCCAAGCATGGCTTTACAACCCTCACAAGCCTCATTAACCTCCCAAATTTGCTTCCTAAGCAAACCTCGACCTCTACATTTCCCAGCCCTCCTCCTGCCCTCCCAACCAAGGCTCTTCCATCCACTCAGGCTCCTGCCAGAGGAGCTGTAGCACCTGGGCAGGGTGAGCTTTTCCCACTCATGGCCATGTCGGCCAAGTGTGCAGGGGGGTTAGCTGCTCCAGCCACTCTTGTCCTTGCAAAATGGTGAGAAATGTGCTATTCTTCAAAATGCCACATGTATTTTTACAAGCCTTGGGGGCCTTGATTACATCAGAGTTAATCACCGCGCCGTTCATTTGTTTGTCCATTTATTCCTTCATCCAGTCTATCTGTCTCCCCGTTCATCCTTATTAGGGCACAATTCACTGGATAAACACGCGCTCCCCGTCCGCGCAGGGTACCCGGCACCCGCGTGGGGCACGGGGAGGCAGGGGCTCAGCTCAGCAGAGCCTGGGCAGCAGGGAGGCAGCTTCCCATGTCAGCTGCACGGGGGGAACATGAGGAAACCATTAATCGATGGGCTGGCCCGCGCCGTGTTTTCCTAAGGAAGAGCCGAAGATGGGGAACGGCTGAGGTCAGAGGGGCACCATCTGGAGAAACCCGTTGACTCCCTCCTGCCGGGGTTTTCCCACCTCAGTGGCGATGGAGAGGATGAGGCAAAAAAGATCAGTGCCCACCAGTGCCCTGGGAATGGGGGGACCCTGCTGCACCCCACGACCTGCATCTGCACTGCGGTGGCCCTAAGGCATCCCTGTGATGTTGCGCCACAACATTTGCCAGTGGCACAGAAAGACCATCCCACCCAGGGATGCTGCTGCCCCGGCAGAGCCGTGCTGATCCCCCCGTGACGCGGGCACGGCATCGCTGTGCATCCTTCCAGGCTTTCACCCCTCACCTGCTGCCATAACCTCATCCCCCCCCGTGTCATCCTCTGCCATTCGTGTCCCCAGCCCGTGAGGCACAGGACCCAGGTGGCGTGGCTTGTTCAAGGGGGATGGTGTATCTCCGTTAAGTCAATGAGAGGCTGGGTGCCTCCGCACAGGGCAGGATCAGGCTCTCACTGCCAAGCCGCCAGCCGGCATCCATTGAAGCAAGTCGTCTATTTACACAGCCACCACGAGACTCAAATAAACAGCCAATGTTTTCATCTTGGACACAACGCACTACCCTGAAAGCTTGGAGAAAGGGCCTCTCCGCTGTCAAAATAAACACCACCCGCCGCTTCCCCCTCGGCGCACCCACGCGATGGGAAATCATTGGCCTTTGTTTATTGGGAGGAGCAGGGAGAGGTGGCACTTCCAGAAGTCGTCTGGTGCTGGGATAGTTCAGAGGAGGGATTGCCTGTCGGAGGGCTGGCAGCAGCCACCAGCTGACCCCTGGGTTTGCCACAGCAGGGACCACGGTCCTGCTCATGGCACAGGGAGAGAGGGGATGGAGACGGGGCAGAGCAGACCCAGCCCAGCATGTACGAGAGATCTGGAGGGGCCTGGGTCAGGTCTCTCTTCGGCATCGTCATCCCCGCAGAGACCTCTGAAGCAGGAGTGTAAAGTCGGGAGCTGTGTCCCGCCCATCCCCTGCCTGTGCCCTGCTGGACAGATGACAGCGGGAGCAAAGCTTCTCCAGCGCTTGCAGCTCCAGGGCTGTGCGACAGGTCACTAACCCGACCTCATGGCCCTTTGAGGCTTTTGGTATGTGGTGACTCTTAAGTGTCCCTTCCCAGCGCCTCTGGCCGCCCACGCTATAATCCCTGCGGCCCCGGGGCCCAGCCGGGATGGGGTCGGTGCTGCTCGGGTTGGTGCCCTGGGAGCCCTGGGTGCTCTCCACGCCATGACAGCGAGGGTTTGCTGGTCTATCAGGAAGTCCAGCAGAGCCTGGCAGGCTCTGGCTCATGCCTTGAGCCAGCAATCGAGGTGGCTTTGTCTGGCACACCCATACGGAGCTTCACACTGTCCCTTTTCCAGCAAAGCCGGACAGTGCCCAGAGCTGGGAGTGAGCAGGGTGGCCAAAGGGGGCCCCCTGGGGTGGCTGGGCAGTGCTGTCCCCGGCACCGGCAAGGCTCAGCTCTTCCTCCTGCCTTGCCCAGGTCCGAGCCGCACAGCGGCAGCCCCGTGGGTGCCAGTCTCCACCTCCAGCCCCATCCCTCACTCCAGCACTCAGCTTCTCGCCTTCAAGAGTGATCCCTTTCCAGCAACCTGCCGCATCCTGTGGGGAAATTCCCGGTCTTGTCTATTATGTGAAATTAGCTCTCTGGGAGCGCCTGGTGAAATCGCGGAGCATTCGTCCGCTCCGGGTGCTTTCAGACTTTTCCCTGGCATCCAGCGGGACGGCCATAAATCTCCGCTACTGCCTCCGAGTCGAACATTTCCTCCGAGCCCCATTATTAATTTTCTGAAAGATCCCATAAACTCCCAGATGGAAAAATATGGAGATATTTGCACATGTGCCGTAAAACACATTGCCCATCTATTTCAAATGGATGTGGCAATATATAAAACATACTTAGGGCATGAGCCAGGTTTCACGGTATTTAAACAAGGCGGCATGATGTAATTGGAATTTACAGTATAGGAGCAGATTGAAGCTGGGACTTGGTTGCGTACCATATATCTTCGATCTCCTGAAGATTTGGCCTGCTTTATAACGCCAAATGCCTTTTGTACTTGTCACCTATATTTTAAGTGGATGAACAGCTCCTTTCGTGAAATATAACGGTTGGAAAATATATTTTTTTTTTCCATATGAATTTTGCAGCCTCTCTGGAGAGGAGAAATCTGCTTTGTCCCCCTTGCAAACAGTACGTATTCCCAGGGACGCAAGTGTCTCAGAGCTTCACTTCCCTCATCCCCCTGCCCGGATGGCTCCTGTCCTCCAGCAGCACGATGTGCCACCACCTCTCCTGTGCCATGTCCTCCAGCCCTGCAGGCTCTGTGGTGCAGGGTGGGGGTGAGGGCCTGCTGCCCACAGCCACTGTTCCCGGGGCACGAGAGGGTGGAGAGCCCCCGGTGCTGCTCCCTGATGCTGGGAAGAGCAGCCAATGCTCCAGGCGCTTCTCGCAGGAGTGTGAGCCAGGCAGAGAGCAGCCCCTGGAAGAGGTGCCACCATCAGGTCCCTAAAAAAGATGCTCTGGCAAAGCCTGTCAGATGTGCTCCCCACCTCCCTGCAGCCCCTTCAAGCCAGCACTGGGGGGAGCAGGGGGCAACGGGAGGGTGATGGAAGAGCCGGGGATGCTTAGGGACCACCAGCAGCAGGGCTGTCCCCATCACCAATGCAAGCACCTGTCTGCCATCCCTCCCAGGACAGGATGGGCAGACGGGCGCAGCAAAGCTGGGGATTTTTTGACTCCGGCAGCCCAGTTCCTCCCAGCAAGGTCCTGATCTCTCACCCCCTCCCCACGCTGCTCAGCCCCCTGCACTGCTTACCGAAGTAGGGGATTTCTGGGGAGGTGGAGGGACACAGGGGGGTCTGCGGCTGAGCCGGTCCCTGCCTGCTGCACCCCCTCCCTGCCTCACCCACACCCTTCCTGGGGTGCCCACCCCGCCCAGGGGGACACCCCAGCACAGATCGGGGTCTGCGCCCCGGCATGGGAAGATGGTGCAGCCCTGTGGTCAGGGCAGGGAGATGGTTACATGCCCTGTCCGAGGCCTGGAAACCTCCTGGGCCTCCCCCAGCCAAACAGAAAGGCAAAAAAGGGAAAGGGAAAGGGAAAAGATACCAAAGCATAAAAATTGAAATTTTGCTCATAGGTGAGGTGGTGGCTCTGTCCCAGCCAGTCCTACAGGGGGCTCTGGGCGCAGGGCTGACAGCACCCTGGTCTCCGGCCCACCGGAGCCAGGGTGCTGTGTGGGCTCTGGGGTGGCTGTGGGCACTCAGAGGGGTGCTGGGAGCCCACCAGCAAGCCCTGGGGTGGTGAGGGGGTGCCAGGAGCAAAAGCCCCCCATGCCTGCCAGCTTCAGGCAGGGCTGGTGGACCTGGTCTGGCCAAACTCATTGGCCCTCTCTCCATGCTCCTTTGAGCATCCAGGGGGTTTGGATAAGGAATTTTTTTAAAAATGAATAAATCACATTGTTCCCTTTCGGCAGAAGGAAAACCCCTCCAAAAAATGTCAGTTAGAAATAATCCAAGTGATTTGTTTGGAAAATTTTGAAGCACAGGTCCTCTCAAGAGCCAGCATGGCCTCTCAGCCTTGCTCTCCAGAGCCAAGAACCAAGCGCCAAGACCCCAACTCCAGGGCAGGAAGCCTAGAAACGTGCATAGCCACGGCTCGAGCTAGAGTCCAGCAGAGCTGCAGGCCACCTGCAGCTGAGCCAGGACCAGGATCCCACAAGCCCACCTGGAGCCAGGGCTGAGCTACCCCAGGGCTTTCTGGACACAGGGGTCCAGCCTGCCAGGGGCTGGGCTGGATGCTGAGGAGGCAACTGGTCAGCTGGTTCAGTTCGGGCAAACTGGCTTTTTCACGGGACAAATCCAGTTTGGTTGGGAATTTTCAAACTATCCCTAGCTCTTGACCATCAAGCACGGTGCTGGCCACAGCCGGATGAGATAGTGGGGCTGGGGTATGCTAGCTGCTGGTGTGGAAACCAGGGTATTTCTCCTCAGCAGCCCCTGCACGTGCCATGCCAGTGGCAGACCCTGAGGTGCTGTCCTGTAGGATGTTTTCCTGCTCCACAACTCCAGACTTAATTCCTGCTCATGAACGAGCTGAGTTGCTCTGCGGAATTGTGTTAGCAACCATCTGTTAGCTGGACAGTACTTGTGGTTTCGCTAGACCTCAAGAGACCTCTGTCATATTCTGAAGGGCTCTTACTTCCAGACAGAAGGTCTCTGAGGGTTTCTTGTGAGATTCAGGTGTGTACAGCACAGTGAAAACTCCTCAACAAGGTTGTGTGTGTGTGTACTTCCAGCCCTCAGACCTCTTGGAGACCTGGCTATCAGATAATGTTGAGCATCAGCTCTTTGAAAGCCAGAAGCCTTTCCATCGTTGCCACAAGGGAGGCTAGATAGGCAGGCATCTGGAATCATTTCCCGTGCTGGAGAGTTCGGCCTTCACCAGGCCAAAGGATCAGCCTCACCTAATGCTGAATTTCTGGCATTTGGCTAACTCTCATGGGATGTGTTCTGCAGAGGTGTTGGCATGATCAGGTCAGCACAACACTCTGAGCCACGTTAGAAGTGCTGGTGGAGATGCTTGGCTCCTCAGTTGCTCTGGGGCCAGTGGCAGGTTTCTGGTGCGGGTTGAATGACATAGAGTTCCATTCTGTCATCCTAACTGTCCCTTAATGGCATGTTTCTCTGAGATGAGCTCTCCCAGCATAGTTGGTAGTCATCCACAGGCCACCATCAGGTTGCTTCTCTCAGCTGACTGCAGTGGTCATCCAATATTTTAGCTCATTAATTCTAAGGGGAAGGGGAAGGCAAGAAAACGAGCTTTTTTTGCACTACCCCCATGGCGCTACTTGTCAGGGTACCTTTACAGATGTAAGAAGAGAAGAAAGCAGATGGTTTAAGCCCCGTGGCTTTATCTAGGGAGTCTACAAAACCCTGCAGGGAAGGGGTGAGATTGCCAGAGGCTGGGAGCATTCAAACCCAGGCAAAGCAGCTCTGACAAATGGATGGAGCTGGAGGTGATGGCTCAGGAGGGGATAGTGTAGATAATGAGAGACAGGCACCACGCTAGTGATTCTCTGCCTGAAGAGACTGCAGACAGAGCAGCTCTTGGACATCAGAGATACATGAGGCCTTTGTCTGTATGGCACATGGTGGGTACTCACGCTGCACGGCTGACCGGCACAGAACAAATCTTCAGCAGCAGTCCAGAAACAAGACCAAGAAACCACATTTCGGTATCTCTGGATCTTCTTTGCACTTTCTCATCACCCTCCTCCATCTTTCTCTTATTCCTCTCTCTCACTTTTGACCTCTCCCCTCCTCCTGCCAAACTTTCTCTTTTCCCAAGTTTCTTGCTGTTTGGCTGCTGGTTCTCCCATCCCCATCAGGGATGATAAATCACCTCTTCGGATGAGCGTCATCAACATACCAGACTCATCCTTCTTTTGACCTCCTCGGCTCTGAGCCACTTCCAGGAGGTAAGAACTGGACCCAATTATGCTGGAGAGGAGATCACCAGTTGACCCAGTGAAACAGGAACCTGTCCACTCCCCCTTTTTAATACAGTCACAAGTCCTGCGCTCATCAGTCCTCCATGTTCAGTAGAGACCGCATATCCCTCCAGCCATCACACTGTGCATCCAGCTGGGGCACCTCATGCTAAAGAGATGGCCATGTACACGTGCCCCTCTCTTTCTCTTGATCTCCCATACCTTGCTCCCCCCGCTTTCCCTCCCCCAACACACATCTGCTCACACAGTTCCAGAGAATTCGTTTCATCTCACCATTGAGCCGTTTATTTCTTTCCAGAGAGTTA
This sequence comes from Larus michahellis, assembly GCF_964199755.1. Classification (NCBI taxonomy): domain Eukaryota; kingdom Metazoa; phylum Chordata; class Aves; order Charadriiformes; family Laridae; genus Larus; species Larus michahellis. The sequence continues at coordinate 19,265,114 of NC_133903.1, read as the reverse complement.
AAAGCCTGTCTCCCTTGATTTAGTGAGTCAAGAGTGGCTGGGAGGGAGGGGGGAGAAGAAAAGAATGAAAGAAAGAAATAAAATAATGAAAAAAAGGTCTTGGGAACATCTGGAGTTGCTCTTAAGCAAGACGCAATATTCTTGGCCAGATGTTGAGTGACTGGCTTCTACTTGGGAAATGTCAATGTGTCAGACGTCAAAATCCCACCTGACACCACCTTCCCTTCCCTCTTTGCTGCCTCCTTGCCCCGCTTTGGTTGTGCTGCCCTCAGGGTCCCCCTGGGATGGCACCAAGAGGAAGGGGCAGTTTGTCTGGGACCTTGCTGGGTATCACTGGGAAGCATCAGTGGGCTGAGCTTTTCGCTTGGAAACAACCAGTTCACCTGAGCAGAGGGATGTGGAGAGGGTGGGTGAGCTCATAGCAGTGCTGCCCGTGATGGACGAGGCAGAGCCAGGCAACTGAGGAGGTATCTGCAAGCGGTTTCAAAGAGCCGGGAATAGGGGTGCAGCAGGACAGTCTGGGTGGTGAAGACATCTGAGATCTCTAGCAGCAAGGCTTTCCCAGCAAGGCAAAGCAAAGACCTTTCTCAATCCCTGGGTGAATTCAGCTGAGCAACCAGCTGCTAGAGAGGCAGGAAGGGCACAGGCACGCCGGCGGTCCTGGGGCTGCTTCCCCACAGAAAGGAGCTCTTGGACAGACGACTCATACTGAATCATCGCCATCAGTGTAAATGGACTATGAGGATTTATACCAGCCCCGGAGCTGTCCGGGTGAGCGGGGAGAGCAAGTCAACGAAAGCCGGCGTAGCCAAGGGGGTGACATCCATCCTGAGATGGACACGCTCCGCGTACCGCGACACCCCGCTGCAGCAGCCAGCGGCAGCCGCTGGAGGTGTCATCCTTCATGGGCTTGACGTGGCACATCTGTCAGCTGCCCGAGCCGGCACCACAGAGCCCTCTGCTCTTGGGGGGTGTCCCTCTGCAGTGCCCTGGATGCGGTCCATTGCCCCCAGCCCCATAGTGCCCATCCGTCATTGAGCCGGCGTATCCAGCAACGCCACACAGGGGTGCTCAGGAGTGAAATATACCTTCTTCCCACCAAGAGTTTATAAATTATGAGCCATGACATAAAAAAGCAGGACTGGGAGATAATAGACTGCTCGGGAGGAGGACTGGCACCCCAGCACAAGGGCAGTGCCGGGTGGCACCCTCCACACCGGGCCAGCTGCTTCCCCGTGCTGGGTGCCCTGCAGAGGCTGTGGTCCATCCATTCGAGCCTCACCACCTCGTCTACACATCTGGCCTCAGCTCCCACTACTCTTACTCCAGGGCCAAGCCATGGCCTCCTCTAACCTGCGGCTCTTCAGCTTCCTACAACCCAGGGCATGGGCTTGGTTGGTCCAGGGCAGTAACCATGGCCAGGGCCATCCACATCCCTTCACTTGCACCATCCTGAGGATCAATAAGGAAAAGGGCCACTACTGCTGCCAGTCAAACCCAAGCACTTTCTAGGGCCTTGGAAGTGGCTTTCATCTCCCACATCTCATTTTGGTCAGTGCCCAGAACCCAGGATTTGTGGCCAACCGTATAGGTTTTTTTGGGAGCTGGAATCTATCCTCATGCCTCAGCAGTGTCCAAGTACCAGGACAAGCTCCCCAGGGCTCATCCAGGGCCTCCCACACATCAGAGGTTACTCTGCGTGCCGATGTTTTCCCATGTCACTGAGCTGGGCCAGGTTAAGCAGAGACCTCCCTCCCCAGCAAGAGCAAGAAATCATAGAATCATAGAATCTTCATGGTTGGAAGGGACCTTTGAGATCATCGAGTCCAAGCAATCAAGGGTGGAGAAGTAAAGGACAGCTGAGCCATCCCTCCCATCGCCAAACCCTGCCTGCATGTGGTTACCTCAGCAGGCATTGCGTGCTGTCACAGGGCTGCAATGGCTGGGACCTGCCCACAAGAGGCTCTGAGTCACCCCAGTGGTGCCCACTCTCAGGCTGACCCTCCTGCTTGGAGACGGGTCCCTTTGGATGCTGCTCTCCCCTCCTGCCCGCTAGCTTCAGGGTCCCAAAGCCCACTCACGCCCTTCAGTTATTGCTCGAAGAAGCAGAGGAACAACAGCCAGAAGGATCACCTTTTGCCTCTTCAGGGCAGGGACCAAGACCACCTTAGCCAGTGCGTGGAGGAAAGACGCAGGACCAAGGCACGTGTCTGGGTCTGTCTGCAGCCTTCCCTCCACTTCTTTCCTTTTTCTGGACCAAAAAATAACAGCTGAAAGGCATCTGCTGAGGGCACAGGAGAAACCCAACCTTTCCTTTTCCCTGTGGTCCAACAGCTTCCTCTCCCCAGGCACAGGCGGTGCTGCAGAAGGATACACTGTTCTCCCATCTCTGCTGGTCCCAGCCCTGCATGTCTCAGGGCACGAAGAGGTGTCAGCCATGGCCATTGCTCAGCAGCCCTCTGCAGCAGGAGGGCTTGGTCCCCACCATGACCTGGTGCATTGGCAGGGAAGGCCTTGGGAGACAAGGGACTGCTGCTGCTCGGGGGTGACCTTCTGTGGGTGCCCAGAGCCTTCATCCCCATGTGGCATCAAAGCTCTCTGCTGCCTCCTGCTATGACAGGGGACATTTGCCGTCCCTAATCCGGGGGAGGATTACCAGGATACAATCTGTACAGAGACAGAAGCATCTCTGAGCAGCGAATCAAGCTCGGGTCCCCTTCCTGAAGGAGCATCCTTCCCCACACTGCTGGGGAAGCCCCCGACTCCTCCACAGCAGTGGGATTAGCGGAGCTCAATCCCACATTGTGTGGGGTCCCTCTCCCTCGGAGCAAGCTGCTCTCCAGAGATGGATGTGGGGTGGAGCGGTGTGAAAGTGCCAAGTGTGGACACCGGATGAGCCGGATCCTTCATGAGACCCCCATGGGGCGTCCCCACTCCCGCGCTCCCACCCCACTGCAGCGGGGCAGGGTACCCATTGGGAGTGGGGGGCCAGAGCACGGGGCAGGGGTGGTGGGGCTCAGGTGGCCGCGGCAGGGGCATGGGGCCGGGGGCGGCTGTGGTAATGACTACCAGGTGAGCAGGCGGTGATAAGGCCCCAGGAATGCGGCGGCGGCAGCTGCCGGCCCACGGCTCGCTCAGACCTTGGATGGGCCAATTAAGTAAATAGAAAATTTGGAGCGCGGGATCAAAGCTGGAGCGCACGGGCTTTATTTATTTGGAAAAGGTCAGATTATATTGGCAGATGTGTTAAAGGAGAGAGGAGAAAAAAACCTTTCGAAAACATTGGCCTTGATTTGAGGTTTCCTGACAGGCGGGCCGGGGTTTTTTTCTTTCTTTTCGGGCCGGGTGGGTAGGAGTACTGGCAGCTTATGGGGGGGGGCGGCAGGGAAGGGCACGTCTGGCAGCCTTGCCCGCACGGGGCTCCCCCCCACCACCTACCCGCCTCCAGACCCCCTCTGCCAACAGCACCAGCCCCAAAAACGGGGGTCCCTCTGGCTCGCGGCCCATGTCCCATCACGTCACGCTGGCCGCAATCCTCCACAGCTGGTCCCTGCGCTGTGGTCCCCAGCCAGACGGGGAGGTGGTCTCCAAGGTGGACCTGATGGACTTTCCCCACCGCTTCCCTTCTCACCCCCTCCCATCAGTGTTGGGCTTGGCACGCCGCTCCCCCAGTGCCACCCTGTCAGTCCCCAGCCATCCCGGGTCACCATCCCTCCACTGCTCTGCCGCCTTTTCGGTTCCCACAGCTTGTAGAGGAGGAAAGCCCACCCAAGCAGTGCCCTGAGCAGGGGCAGGAGAGTGCCCAGCATCACCCTGCTCTGTCCATACTGCTCGCAGGCTCCCGGCGGGCAGGGGGACCCCAGGATTGCCTCCCATCGATGAGCCCGGGGACATCCCCAGCGCCATTGGCACTGCCAGCAGTGTTTCCAAGCTGGCGCCTGGGCTGGGGCTGGACTGGGCCCCCTGGCTCCCACTCCACATCACCATCTCCCCACGGGTGCTCAGCCAGTCCCCCAACACTGCAAAGGGGGACAGACATCAACTCCTTTAGCACCCCAAAACCACGGGAGGCTCACACAAACGTCAGCATCCCACATCCCCAGGCTTTGCTTTATTTCCCAGCTGGGACAAGTTGTGACGGGGGGGTGGGGGTCAGAAGCGGGGATACGGCACGGGCAGCAGCATCCAGCACCAAGGTGGGAAGGCGGCTGGAGGGACCTGCAATAGAGGAGAGGAATGTGTTCGCCCGGGCAGGAAATTGTTGGGCTCGGCGAGCGCGGGACCCGCCTGCTAAGAAAACAAGCGGAGGCCGAAAGGCAGCGGGGGCGCAGGGCCCGCAGGGGGGCAGGAAGGGGGCTCCGGGGGCAGGAATGCCGGCTATGTCCCTGCTCCGGGCAGGTGTGCCGGACCCGCTGCTGGCCCTGCTGCTGGCCCGCACCAAACCTGCAGCTCAGCCCCATTTCCTCCGCACAGGCAGGCCTGGAGCCGAGCAGCAGCCACAGAGGTGCAGGCAACTCCTGTTCAAGCCCTGCCTCAGTTTCCCCAACCTTAAAATCACCCTGCGCATCAGCCACACGTGGTGGCGCGCCCCATCCTGGGGGTGCCGGGGTAGGCACGAGCTGTCAGCGGGGCTGAGAGCTGCAGGGCTTTGCTGTGCGGAGCCCTGGACCTCAACTCAGAGCCATGACCAAGGGAGCTTCTGGTCTCCCGTATCCATGGTTATGGAGAAGACAGCCCCTGCATCACCACCAGTCACCCTGCCGTGTCTTCTCTGCTGCACGTCGGGTGCCATGGGGGTGATGGGGTGCAGAGCAGAGCCCACAGGGATGGGAATGGGTCAGACCAGGAGCAGAGGGAGAAGCCAGAGATGGTCCTGATGGAAAGGTGTGCAGGGGGTAGGGCCATGGTGGTGGCCAGGGGCAAGGTGTCCCTCATGTTGGCAGCTGCCCACTGCCTGGTCCCCACACGGGGTTGCCATGCGTGGCCACCCCAACCACCTGCCCCACTTTGTCTGCACCAAGGGGTGCGTGGTGCAGTCCCATGATGGGTTTGCAGCCGTGGGGACATTTCTGGGTCCTTTCTGTTCCCTTTATGGGACAGCACAGCACAAAATGCCACCTGGATCATGGCACTGTTTGGAAACTCCACTGGCATGTAATACAATATCTGGCAGGGGCGTCTACGACTTTATCTGCAACAGATCAGGTTGGAGCAAAACCTTCTGAGACAGCATCTGGAAGTGGTTTAACCTTCGCCAAGTTTTGCATGAAATACCAATTTTCCACCCCTTTCATTTAGTTTATTGAAATTAGGAGGGGAAACTCCCCCTCTTCCCTTCTACCACTCCCCCCGGCCCCAGGTTCTCCTCTGGGGCAGCTCAGCTTCTCACAGCTCTTCTGGAAAAGCTGAAGACATCATGGAGCTGCGTCTCAGGCCGGGGAGCACCTCCTTGCACTGTGACGGGCAGCAGAGCTGCGCCTGCCTGGCTCCATCAGACGTGCCTGGGATGAAGGCGGTCGAGCCAGGTGGGAGGCAGCAGCAGGAGCAGGATGGTGGTGAGGGAGCCCGCAGGGGCCAGGACTGAGCAGGGATGGATGCATCATCTGGGGGTCATGTCCTGGGGGAAAGTCCCACCACGCTGAGCAGAGACACAACTCATCACATGGGACCCGAGCAGGAGCTGCGCGGAGCAGCCAGTGGCATCACAGACCGGATGCGCCAAGCTGCTACCAATGCCGAGGTTTCAGAGGACAGACGTTTTAACCAAACCTGCTATTTTCACCCCAAGCTCCATCGGGCCGAGCCACAGGCTCTTGCTGCCGAGCAGGGAGACATGAGTGGCCAAGCAAACCATCGCACACGCTGGAAAACCCAGCCAAATCCTGTACTCGGCTTCAAACTGCTCAAGCAGCTGCCAGGCTCCACACCCTTTCCCTGAAATTTTCCTATAAAATTTACCACCTGAGGTAGAGGGACGGAAAGGGACAGCTTTAGGAAGGGCAGTACCGGCCTTGCTAGCAGCTCTGCTTGCCGGCAGCCGCCAGCCGGGTCCCGGGCAGTCCCCAGCGGCCAGCTCGCACATGTGCCATGTTTGCAGGATCCGAGCAGGTGTTTTTAGGATGAACCTGGCACGCCGACTTTCGGGACAGATTTGCATGTGTTTGCCCATGCGAGGCGAGGGCTCACGGTGGGACCATGTCGTTCCTGGCACAGAGCAGCGGCAGTATGTTGTCCCACGGGAGAACTGGCAGGGGATGGGGAAATGGCTCTCCTCCTGCCATGGGGATAAGAGTCAGGGAACAGGGACATGCCGAGGCCCCTGACCAGGGCAGATGTGCTGGAAAGCTGGGAGCTGCAGTGCCTCAGCAAGAAACTTGTGCATTAAAATAACTTCCATCTCCCAGGTTGGAACCACATCCCAGATCTTGCCCGGCGAGAGGCAGTGCGGGCAGATGCTCAGCTGCCTGCAGGTCCTACCAGCACCAGTCCATCGTGCCACGGGGACAGTCCTTGCAAACTCTTCCCTGGACATCCGAGGAGCACAGGGAGTGTGTCTGGAGGCGGCACCAACCCAAGCGGTGTTAGAAACCTGGGAACCCCCTGCTGGATTGCCCCCCACTGCCCTCGGGGAGCTGGGCTGGGAGCAGCCAACACGGACCAGCCCTGTGATCCGGACCAGGGCACGGGGTTTGATCCTGCAAAGGCCTGACCCCACCACGGTCCCGGTCCGCCACGGCTGGGGCTCTGTGCTGGCCCCCCCCTCGCTGTGTGACTCTGGCCCCGGCCATGCCACAGCTCCCCGCTGGGCTGCGGTGCGGCCGGCACCATATGTCCCTGCGATGCCGCCACGATGCTGCTGCCAAGGCTGAGCATCGCTTCCCGCCGCTCCTGCTCCTGCAAAAGGGGGATGGAGGGAGAGGGGCCCTTGTGTGCACATCCTCAGGGTGCAGCAGGGTGGGGGGAGAACCTTTAGCCCCGCCATGGCCACAGTTGTGCTTCCACCCTGCCCAGGGACCTGCTGCAGCAGGGATGAAGGGGTCCTCTCCTGCCCCATGGCAGGGGCTCTGGGGGTCCTCCCCTCCCGCACAGCCCCCCAGCCCCTGCTCCTCCACCCTCCCGCCCCACTGCCTGCCATGAGGGGCTGGAAGGGCATTTGTTTTCCGCTGGCGTGGATCCACGCGGAGCCCGGCTGCCAGGCGGGGAGGGGATGTGATGCTAAGCCAAGAGAGGCGTGTGAAGCCCAAGGTATAGCTATCCTCGTCCCTGTCCTTCTCATCCCACCTCCGTCCCCAGAGCACTGTGCCTTTCCCATCTGCTGGCAGGGCAGGGCTGGCCAGGAGCAGAGCCAGAGCAAAGCAGGGAAAGCACCCCGCTGTAGCAGCGTCACGCTTGGGGGGCTGTGCTGAAGCCCCTCTGCTCCGGGGAGAAAGGGGGGGCTGCTGGGGGCTCCAGGAAGCTTCCCAAACCCAGGCACTCCCTAAAACATGCTGCTGCCTCAGCCTCCACCCTGCGTCCCCATCACCCAGCCCTGCCCCTGCAAGGGGTGGGCACAGGCTGGGTCTGGGCCATGACACAGGATGTGACCCATGGTGGTAACACCCCCCGGGTACTCGTCCTGGACACTGTGCTGGGTGCTGTCACTGCCAGAACACATCTGTCACCACTGCTGGCGTCAGTGGGACGGCACCCAGCCCCATGGCCAACATCCCTGCGGGGTGGTGGGCAGCAGAACCATTAGAGACCTCCTGGGAAACCCAAGGACCATTTGGGGGTGGGTGGAGGAGGTTTATAAGAAGACCCAGACCCTTTGTCCAGCTGAATTTTGGCTAGCACTCATATTTGTCCACCTGAATCCTCCTTCTGCCACCTCCCAGGGCTCCTTGGGCATCCCAGCCTGCGCTCCACAGCTGGGGAAACTGAGGCTCAGCAGGTGGGAAGACATCCCAGCCTGGCCTCAGCGAGGTGCCACCAGCATCCCCCTGGGATCTGGGGATTCCCTGCCCTCACGGCGGGGGGGGGGTGTGTGTGTGTGTGTCCATCCCTGCGGCATGCCAGTGTGGAACTGGGATATGACAGTCCCCTCTGGGGTTTCTTCCATGCGCTCGGTGACAGTTCCCTCCCTTTCTCCAGAGCTGGAACCAGTCAGTGCGGCCGCAGCGACCAGCCCGGCTCCTCCATCCTTGGGCTACTCCATCCTGCACACACCCAAGCTGTCTCAGTGCCCACAGACTCCTCCCTGCACACAGTCGCACCTATTTAATTAAAGGTGTGAAATGATCTCATTAAATCAGTGCTGGGCTCTTTGTCCAAACTGCTCCTACAGCTTATGAATGGCTCGTTTCCGCTATGTTTCATCCTTTCTTTTTTTCTTTTTTTTTTTTTTCCCTTTCTTTTTTTGGCTCGGTTTCCAAAGCAAACGAGGTTTCTGGAGTCGCGGTATGTGCGGGTATGTCTGTCTGTCCAGCTCTATAACTTTCAAAGCCGCCAGCCAATTTCAAATGGAGCCTCTGGAGGGATGGAGAGTTCAGAGATGCTCCGTCCCCATGTATCCTGTGGGAAGGGCGGGAGATGCTGCGTTCCTGGCCCTGCTTTCACTGGACACCAGAGGAGCCAGATCGGAAAACCGCTCACCCCCATTGGCCCCAATAATAATTTGCTCTTTGCTACTGGAAATTTTGCCTGTGCCGAGGCTGCTGAGGTTGATTCACTGCAGGAGCCATTTTGACCAAAACCTCAATTTTAAAACACTCTTCCCATTTAATAATAACAACTGAGGAAGAGGAAAGGAAAAGCAAGAGCTGAGCAGTGCAGAACTTGGCCAGGGCACCGCCGCGGAGCTGTGGCAGTGCATACAGCTCACACCAGACTACCCAGCTAGGATGCATCCCTATGGATTAATACAAACCCCACCAATAAATCACCCGTGGAGGTGCTTCCTAGCCTGGGTGTCTCCCTTGGGACCTGGCAGGCAGAGGGATGCTGTTGCGTGGGGATGAAGGTGACCTGACCACAGCCTCTCCCCTGCACCGCCACAGCGGGCAGCAGGCGGGGGCTGCCTGGCACAACCGGCTGGCGGCAGCGGGGGCATGGAATCCTGACCAGCGGTGACATGGGGTCCTGGAGGTGCTGACTGGTCCCAGTCCTTGCTCTTATGACACTGCCCTCCGTTGCGGTCCCTTCATCCCCTCCTCGCTCCCGCTCCCAGCTCAGTCCCTTGCTTCCCCCTTTCTTGGCCGTGTGTTTGCCAGTGCAGGTGCACGCCGGTCCCCCCCTACCGCTGCCCTTTTTTTAATTAGCCAATAAAGAAAGCGTCCTTTTGAAGCAGGTAGGGGATTCCTCGCATCCCTGGCATTGCTGGGCTGCCTGTCTGTAACCCTATTCCAGTTAAAAGCTTTCTGCACCCGTCCGTGGCCCACCGGGCCCCCGGCTCGCCCCACACCTGCAGGCAAGTCCTCACGGGCTGCCCGCTCGGCCACTGGTGCAATTACACAACGTGATGATTAACTGAGGGAGCGCAGGAGGGATGGGGACTTCGTCCTGCCAGCAGCGACTGCCTTCACCCCCCCATGCGGGATGGCGGGGTCCCCCCCACCCTGGGCAGCCCAGCACCCAGCGCTACCCCCCGCAGCCATCTCCAAAGCTGGGGACGCAGGTGAATGTTGAGGGGACCTGGGTCTAAGCAGGTCCCGTCCCCAGCACCCCCGTACCCATCTCAGGAACGGGGTGCGGTGGGGCATGGGGCTGCCTGCTGCAAAGCCCAAAGCTCGCCTGGTTTCTCCAATCCTCCCAGACCCTCCCAGCTCCCTCAGGAACCCTCCCAGGCAATGGGTTCCTGACTTGGGGAGAGAAAACCAGGTGATGGGCCTTGGAGTCCTCTGGTGGGCAGGGTCTCTGCTCCACTGCCTCCAGCAGCCTGGAAGCACTCAGTCAGACGGAGGACAAGGTTACAAGGCTCAATGCGCGTCCTCCTGCAGCCCGATGCATCTCCTCCTGATGCATGTCCTCCTGCAGCCCGATGCAAGTCCCCCGATATACATCCTCCTGCAGCCCGAAGCATGTCCCCCTGATGCCTGTCCCCCCTGCAGCCCGATTCCTGTCCCCCTGCAGCCCAGCACGCCCGCAGCCCCACGCCGCGCCGGCGTGCCAAGGCAGCCTGTCAGCACAGCACGGCTCCCGGCCCCATGTGCGGCCCGTTATATTGCGGAACCAGTAAAAATTATTTCGGCGTGTGCCTGTGTGGTCTGCAGCAATGCCCCAGCCTGAGATAACCTAAGCAGAGGAAGCCCCAGGCTGAGCTTTAAATCTTCCTGTCCTTTGCCAGTAACCCCCAAGCGTCTGACCCCCTGTCCCACAGCCAACATCTCCCCTCCGTACTGGAGAGGTGGCTCGAGGACCCCAGCAGCAAGCCCCAGCAGGGTGAGCCCTGCACCCCACGGCGGTGACAGCATTCAGATCCCACTTTAAATCAATTGCTGCGTCCTGGCAGCTCTGTTTCCATGGTCCCATGTTATTCTTTCACTCAATCATGGGGAGAATGACTCTGTTTTCCTTCAGCAGTTTTGGTCCTTTTTCCTCTTTTCTTTCTTTCTTCCTTTCTTTCTCAGGGCGAAGGATGGGGTCGGAGCGAATATTCATTTCCACGGTTCCAGCTCATTGAGAACAATAAGGGCAGTAAACAGAGGGCAGCATTGCTCAGGAATGCGAAGCATTCGCCTGCGGTTTAAAATTACTAATTTTTTTACAGGCAAGAAAATATATATTTTTAGAGACCTTTAAGGACAGGCTAAATTCTGCTCCCCCACATCGCTCCCCACTCCTAGGACCCCCAAACCCCCCCCTCATTGGGATGCAGGCTGGCAGTAAGCGTGAGAGGTGATGGAGGGTCAGTGAGCCGGGGTCCTGGGGGAGCCTAGCCACAGAGCTGGAACAGGGAGGGGAGACCTGAAGCCACCGGTTGAAGCTGCAGAAGTTGGACTTGGAGCCTGGCAGTTTTGGGAATGGGCACACAAAAACGTAGTGCTGCGTGTGCCTCTCCCTGCAGAAAAGAAAACGAAATGTGGTTGGGGGTGCAATAGAACAGGGTGGCACCGGGGAGGGGATGCTGCTGTGGGCAGCGCTGCAGGGGTCCATGCTGCAGGGCAGGGGGACCTGCCGGGACACACATGTCCTTCCTGGGCTGCTGCAAGGCAAGGCCAGGCTGTCCCCGCACAGGGGTCACACGTCTCAGGGCTGCTGCTGCCCATCAGGAGTAAGGGCAGGGGACAGCAGGGCCACCGGCTGCAGGGAGGGAGCAGGGATGACCCTGGGTGCCCCCAGGACCCCCTACCTGGCCACCCAGGACCTTCCCAGTCCATGTGGGACAATTCCCACCTCAGAGGAGCTGTGCCCCACCACTGTTGTGGCACTATCCCAGAGGCAATGCCCATCGGACCCTGGTACCATCCCGTCCCCACATCCACACTGGCTCAGAGCGTCCCCTCTGTCCTCGCTGCGATGCAAGCCCTATTGCTGCTTCTCCTGCAATGAGAGCTGGTCTGGGAAGACCAAAGGAAGGCAGGAAGGCAGGGAAGTGTTCAATTACCAATCTGAGAGCCCCCAGCTTTACACCTGCTCAGCTGCCCAGCGCCACAGCCAGCAACCGGCTCGGCGGGCAAAGCCAGGGTGCTTGGCCTGAGGGCACCGGCACTGGGTGATGCGAAAGCACACAGGCTCCGGCTCAGCTGCGCCAATCCTCATGTCTCCATCAATTCCTCCCTCTCGGAGGAAGCAGGAGGACTGGGAGAGTCAGCTGAGGACGTTTGGGCTCACAGCTTCGCTTCCGAACGAAACGGAGGAGGGAAGCATTGTTTTGAGCGCAATTGCTTTCATAGCCCTGCCCCAACAGACACGCATGCATCCTGTCTCAGGGCTGATTAGCTCCAGATCTGCACACACTGGCTGTGTGGGGATGGCTGCCTCCCACCCCCCGCTCCCACAGCCCCCCCAGCCCCGGGGCTGCCCCCCGCCAACCTTCCACCCCACGTCCCCAAACACATCCAGGCTCCGCTCGCAAGGAGCAGCTGCGGTTCCCCCCATCTGGATCCTCTTTGCAGATCCAGCGCCCAAACTTTTCGCCGCTCACCCAGAGGCTGAATGGAAACACTTGGGCCCTTTCTCTTTGCTCTCTTCTTCCTCTTTGCGGCTGTGACACCCTCCCTGTGCCTCTGCGGTGGCCTGGGTGCTGCCCGGGGCATCTGGGATCACCCCAAGCTGCCCTCCCCTGCAGGACATTGGGCAAAGGCCATCGTAGACCCCAAGCTGGACCCTGCAGCAGGACCAGCCTGGCCTAAGGGATGGATTTGAAGACAAGACGAACCCCTGGCTGATGCAGTTTGCTTCCACGAGCCTTTTATGACAGTTGAACAGCTTGAAGAGTCACAAACCGTGAAGGAATATAGCAAAAACCCCATAAATCAAGTAAAAAGGCATAGACGTAAAGCTGGGAAGACATTTGCCTTTTATTGTCTCTTCGGACAAGCTTAGCATTTAAAGGCTTTTATCTCCTTTTTATGGCTTTTTGAGTGGGCTCCAAGCCAATAGGTACCTTGTGTCCTTGCTCTGCGTCAAATTACATCATGAAGAAAGGAGGCTGGGGAGCAGATCTCAAGGAGGATGCAGCCGATGCATCCCTAGCCGCTGCCAGGGGGGGACTCGCCTCTGCCAGGCTGCCCTCCCAGTGACTGCAGGGCAGCTTTCCTGCCCCAAAACCCTCAGCCTGCCGTACAGCCAGAGCTGGTGGGAGGAACTGCCCTATCTAGGGCTCAGGTGATGCTTTCCAACAAGCCAAAGGGACCACAACCCCTCCGGTTTTTGGTCTGGATCAGAGCTACGCCTGCACTAAAAGCCTGGATCCCAGCGCTCAGCTGATGGAGAGGAGTCCCAAAACCTCAATGGCTTGTGCAAACAGCGGGGAAAATCCCATCTCCCTTCCTAACAGAGCCTTAGTGCATCCTCCCCGTGCCCATGTGCCAGCAGAGCCCCAGAGCTGCCCTCGCCAAGGCAGCGCCCGGCTGCAGCGAGCCAGAAGCACCCAGCTGATGGGATCGTGGGAACCCCAGCCATCCCAGGATCCCGGCCCCTGGGAGGGGCTCAGGAGGGGGGATGCTGCTGTGCAGATGTGGCCGGAGCAGAGGAGGGGGCTTATTGTAGAAGAATCCCAGGGGAAACACCGCCCTGGCCAGATCACCTCCACGAGGCGGGCGGGAGGCAGGGGCTCATGGAGAGCTCGCAGCGGAGGCGAGGGTGGCGATGGGAGGGTGTGCAACCTCTTCGACCCGGCAGGCAGACCCCTCAGCAGGGTGACTGGCCCAGCTGCGGTGACCCGCAGTTTCAGGACAGGCTGTTCGTGCCGCAGAGCTGGGTTGGCTTAATAGCAGGCATTGAATTGAATGTGCTTTTTGTGCGGTTCCCTGCTGACACCAGACATCAGCTGCGTGATGAAAGACCTCTGCACCCCCCCAGCCCTGCACCCCATGGCTTCCTCCCCAGACCTTCCCCTGGAAAGGTTCCCATCCCCCCGTGGAAGCTCGTGGGCGGTATTGGGGCACAGGGAGAGCAAAGATGGCTTCTGACCCCCATCTGACCCATCCCTGCACCCCATGGCTTCCTCCCCAGACCTTCCCCTGGAAAGGTTCCCATCCCCCCGTGGAAGCTCGTGGGCAGTATTGGGGCACAGGGAGAGCAAAGATGGCTTCTGACCCCCATCTGACCCATCCCTGCAAGAGTTCTTCCCCAAAAGTGGTCATGGTCCCTAGAGGATCATGGCACTATGGATGGGGTGATGAGTGGGATGTATGGCGGGGGGGTCACCGTGCCAGGAGTGGGTCCGTGGGCACATGGTGGGCTCTGTCCCAGCATCTCCCCGCTCCTGCATCCCCTGGACCTGAGCTGGGTGGAAGAAGGACAGGGATCTCTGCATCTGCAGGTGGCTGCTTGCTGGAGAGCCACCCGCACCTGCATCCTGCCACCTTCTGCCCCCCCAGCTCTCCATCGCCCAGGGTCTCTCCCATCCCAGCCAAGAGCCCTGGGAATGGGCTGTCTGGGGGACAAGGCTCATTATTCTGCAGGACTCCTACCCGGGGCTCCAGAGCACCCCAAGGGGCCAACCATCCCCCCAGGGACACAGGGGACCAAAGCCTGCGGCAAGCACCACAGTCCCTGCCCTTCCCAGCCTCCTGGCCCAGCCCCAGTGCTCAGCAGTCACTGGGAACCCTGGTTTCCCCCCCTGGGGCTGAAAGCTCCGCTGAAACCCAGAGGCTGCTGGGGCTGCAAGACACTCGTTGAGCTGCCCGAGCAGGCATTTTTTTTCTTCCCAAAGCTTGTCTTGTGCTTGTAGCAGCAGGGATGGAGGGGTTTGGGCACGGCTGCAGGCAGCGGGGGTCAGAGATGTGCTCCCAGCGCCCCCAGAGCAAGGAACTTGAAGTCAAGGGGAAGAGCAAACCTCTCGGCCCCGTTCAAACCAAGCATCTGCTGGCCAGACTTCAGGCTGGAGGGACAGCCGTGGGCCGGGGGGAAGATGCTGCAGGGGGGACACATGGAGAGGAAGCGAAGGGAAGGGACGTGGCACGTGAAGGGTTAAAGGTGTCCTTCCCACCCAGCACACACTGTGCGCCAATCCTCCCAGCCATGTGTTTGAAATCCTTTCTGCTATCTCCTGAAAATATTTACAGTACACGCAGATAAATTAGCTGTAGCGCTTATTACGTCTCCCTGGAAATATATACAGCAGTTAAAGCTGTTTAAAAAAAAATAGACGAAAGCCGTCTCTTTACTATATCTGGAAGATATTTCACAGTGCGGGGAATTTACAGGGCTCGGTGGTGGGGAAATCGCATTTATTTTCACTCGAGTAGAGAAAGTTAAAGGACCCTTCACTAGAGTTTATTTTCATCTCTACTTGTGAGACAAGGAGTCAAGGCTGGCTTGGAGCGAGCTAGCGCGCCAAGGCAGGGGCACAGGGCAGGTTGGGGGAGAGTGGGGATGGAGACCGGGAGCTTGGTGGCACCATGAGCTCCCTGACACACATGGGCAAGGACCAGCAGTGCGAACGCAGGCTCCTGGCACCGCTGCTGCAGGGCATGCTGCCTGATGGACCTCCAGCTGTGCCTCCAGGAAAAACTGGTGACGTGGAGGTTGGGGACACCATCGCCAAGTACCCATGGAGTTTCAGAGGGTGGGATGCCTCAGGTAGTCCAGGCTGCCTGGTCCAGGGTGGAGAGAACACTGTCCTGCGAGGGGGATCTTGGTTGGTCCCACTCCTCATAGGCCTTCTCTAACAAAAGACGTGACTGTTCCTTCTCCCATACCAAACACACATTTCTGAGGGCACTGAAAGTGTCCAGAGCCCACATGGTGGCACACAATGTCCTCCACACATGCATCTCCTCAGCCAAAGCAGCCTGAGACATAGCCTGAGACAATGCTCCCATTCCCAGCGCTGGCCCAAGTCAAGAAGCCCTGCCAGGACAAGGCGACGGGACAGCATCACACCCGATGGCTGCTTTGCCGGTTCAGAGAACAGTGAAAACTGGTGTCATCTCCATACATAATTTTCTTATTAGCTTCCAGGTGAAAATCAAGGTGATGTTTAAACCCGCAGCAGAGGCACCAGCTGTCACAGGCTCTCCCCATCTCCAGACTTCAAAGCTGATCCTCCTCAAATGTCCTCTCCAGAAGTCCCCAGATCTCTACGCTGGGGTGAAAGGGATGTGGTAGAACATCTCTGCTTCTCAGCCAGCCCCTGCATCTGACGTCGTCATGTCCAGTGAAAGCTCATTGATTGAATCGTTCTCTTCCCGTCTTTTCTGGCTTCTCTCTCAGCTGAGATTTCTCATAGTGAAGGCACCTGCCAGCTAGGAGTCAAAGACCAAGATCCTCAAATGCGCTCGTTTACTCGCAGTCACTGACCCAACATTAGATGACAATGCCTTCTGGGTCACTGGCATCAAGACCTGGAATCGAGCTTCTGGCCTTGACGTAAAAGGCTTTGGGAAGCCATTTGCTAATTCCCCTGAGTCACCCGCTCCCTCTGGCTGTTTTGAAATTCATATCTAATGAGTGGTTTGGGTGAAGGAATTCTGCAAAGATGCAAACAATTCCTTTGCCAAAATAAATGGAGCCAGAGCTGGGCTTATAAACATATAAATCATTTCTAGTTTTTAGCTTGCAAACAAGATACTTGTTTCTTCATACGGATTTTGGGGAGAGCAGGAGGCAGGAAGAGGAGCGGGGGGACCCAACTGAAGCTCCCCTCCAAAGGCAGCCCATGCCTTCCTCAGAGCAGAACATGGGAAACCAGCCGCCCTCCAGAAGGTGTCCAGGAGGAAGAAGCTCAGAAAGTCCTCCAGAAAGGCTCCAGGAGTCTCCAGAAGGGAGGAAAGTTGGGCTCTCCACCAGCTTTTTTGGCTATTGGCTCCTCAAACAATAATCTGCAGCAAATTAACTCAACCAATCCTTAATTTTCTCTCCAAGTGAGGGATGCCATGTCCTGGGCCAGGCAGGGAGGAGAAACACCCTTGGGGTTGAAGGACATTGCACAGAGGACAGCTTGACCATGCTGCCAAAGGCTGGCTAAACGTGCATGCTTTGCTGTGCATGTGCTTCACACAGGGTTGCTATGGGACAGGAGAAGAACCATGTAAATCACCCAAAACAAAGTCAAGCGTAGCATGGCCCTGGCACAGCTAGCAGAGGATGGAGCTCACCTGGCTGCAGGCTCCCTCGTGTCGTTCCTCTGACCCCCGTGCCACTGGTGGGGTTCAGCACCCCTGGGACACAGGTGGCCCTTTGCTTCGGTGGCTGCTCGGGCAGGAGCCGGGACGTGGTGAACCTGCGCCCTGGGACGGGAGCTGCTCCCATGGAAGAGGTTTGCACCGAGCTTGTGCTAACCACATTTTTTTTCCAAATAAAGTGTTCTAGCTTGGTCAAATCTGAGCATATTCCAGGGACACAAGACAAATCTCAGCCTCTCTTCTCTCCCTACTTGCCAAATTGCTTCAAAGGCAGAATTTTTTTAAAAAATATGGACAAATGCTTTATTTTCCCTTATCCCCATTCTTGGAACGAGCCACGCTCTCCAGCTGAAATTTTCCCCCCAGAATTTAGCCGGAGGCTGCAACCCACCCTGCAAAAAATTGCCACCGAGCCTGTGATGGTTTGGCAAAGCTGGCAGCAACTGCAGGCAGGATTTCACAGCGGGAAGCGCTGAGCATCCTTAAAAGTAGGGGGCACCTCCGGATCCCCACCCCGAGCACATGGAGTCCGTCTGCGGCACACTCAGAGCGCAGCCACTTTATTTATAGGAAGCCGAGGATGTGCCTCCATCTTCCAGGGGCTCTTTCCCCTTTTTTTTTTTTTCCTAAGCCCGTGGAAGCCAGCCAGATAACCAAAGCCGTTCCTCACTTTCACAGCAGATAAGCTAATTGTCGGATGTGCCCTTTGAGATAAGCAGAGCCTGGGTTTATGAGGAAACATGTGTTCTTGGGAAACGCCATCACCCAGCCGCGATGCGTGTGATAACCCAAGGACGTGCAGGCTCCCTCCCCGGGGAACTGGGGTGTCCCTCGGCCACGGGGGCTCAGGGGGAGCTACCTTGGCCCACAGTAGCATGTTTTTTTGTGGGGGGTGTTGCCTTACTTCCCTGCTCCATTGCTGCTGAGCAAGGAAAAGTTGCAGTGCCGAGCACCACCAGGTCCTCCCAGAGAGAGACCCAGCCCTTCAGATGCTTTGCAATTCATCAAAAAGTTTAATGCTTATTGAAAAACACACACACAAAAAAAAAAAAGAGCAGTGAGTTTAGGATGGGTCAGTCCAGGCTAGTGGTGATGAGGCAGTGGATGCGGAGTGCCTGTCCGAAGCGTGAATGCAGGCAGGAGGGTATTTCACTCCAGTCCCTGCGGACGCATATGGCTCCATCACTGGTGTGGCAATGGTTGAGCACTGGTCTGCACTGGGGCAATCTGAGGCTCAGTCCAGCCAGAGCTGTGCAGGGGGATGCCGTGGGTGACCCCACAGATGAGTCTCTGATGGGCTCCTCTCCTCCAGCCAAAAATCTCTGGAGAGGGCCCGTCACCTCTGCACAGCCTCCAGATGAAGGCTGGAGCCAGATTTCCCAAATTTCACAGAAATTTCAAAGCCAGGGGACCCCTTGGGGGCCATTTCATCTGCTGCAGCCTGCCCTGACTGCGACCAGCCTGTTTTGGAGCGGTCAGGTCCTCGATTCTCTGCTGATGAGGCTCCTGCAGCACGGCAAGGCTCACCCCGACGTGCAAGCCATGCTGTGCTGGCAGGAGTGCGCGCTGTCCGAGGGACTTGCACCAAAATCTCTCCCGCACAGTGTCCCCAGTCATAGGTGAGAGCAGCTGTGCTCCCCCAGGGCCACACTCGCATGCCAGGAGTGACAGGCAGGCAGAGCCGGGGCATCAGGCGGGTCTGAGCAAGCATGGCTCCAGCCCCCACGAGGATGCTCGGAGGATGGGCAGAAGGGGGCTGCACGAGGAGATCTGTTTCTCTGCCCTGCAGGGAGACCACCTTTGCTGTGACCTTGACCTCCTGCCTGTTCCCTGCTCAGACACCAGCCCTGCTTTCCCACCAGGACCTCCCAGCTTAACCATGGGGAGGCCACCCGCCTGTCACTGGGGATGCTCAGTCCAATGTGGCTTCCAGCACTGGGGATGCTCTGTCTAGTCAGAATCCCAGTGCTGGGGATGGTCCCTGTGCTCTGGGTCCCAGTGCTGGGGATGCTCCATCCAGACCATCCCCCAGTGCTGGGGATGCTCCATCTGGTCCGACTCCCAGCGCTGGAGGTGCTCAGTCCAGTCCATCTCCCAGCACTGGGGATGCTCCACCCAGTCCTTCTCCCATCGCTGGGGATGCTCCATCCAGACCGTTTCGCAGTGCTGGGGATGCTCCTTCTGGTCTGACTCCCAGCACTGGAGGTGCTCAGTCCAGTCCATCTCCCAGCACTGGGGATGCTCAGCCCAATATGGCTTCCAGCCCTGGAGGTGCTCCATGCAGTCCAGCTCGCTGTGCCACCACCCACTGCCGCACCTGCAGGAGCTGCACAGCAAAGGCACCCACACCCTGTGATCCCACCATCCCCATCCCAGTAGCTCTCCGGGGCTGCCACAAGGCCGTGCTCCCTCACCCCCCCAAGCGGGTGAGCCATCCTCGCTCGGCTGTCCCTTCCCTCCCTCCCCCCGAACAGCCATCACTCACCAGGCTTTGATTACGGCCACAAAGGAGCCTTGGAGGAACCATGGGGAAGCTGGAGGGAGGCAGGCAGATGATGAAAGAGCTGTCAAATGGGATTAAACAGTAACCGTCTCCCCTACTGCTGGGCAGCGGGAAGGGGGACAGATTGTACTGGATTGTAATGCAGGAGCCCTCCTGCTGCTGGAGCCTGCCAGCCCCGTCCTCCTGTGGGCTGCCGGCCGGCCATACCCCGCCAGCGGGCACCGGGACAGCCGGGCACAGTCCCTGGGCGGGAGGTGGTGGTGGGCGATGCATGGCGGCTCTTCACATGAGCACCCACATCCCACAGCATCACCTCCAAGCCCTGGGTGAGGACCCCTCCATCCTCTCGTGGGCTGAGGAAGCCATCCCCCAAGTTCCCAGGCACTGAGAGACCCTGGGGGTTTGGACAGAGGCTCTGTCCACCCCCAGCCTGCAGCTGGTGATGTCCCCTTGTCCCCACAGGCACCTGCTGCTGCCAGCACGGTCCTCGCCTCCCTGCCAGCTGGTCCCCAAGGGGAGATGGTCTGGCAAGGGACACCTCACTCACAGTGTCCTTCTTGCCAGCCCTTGGGTAGAAACTCCGTTTTTCCTTGCCTGGTCTCCAGGCAGATGATCACAGAGGTGGGGAAGGGGTAGATGTGCCTTCTCATAGGACAACACCAGAGCTGCCCAGGGACTTTCTGCAGCTCCGCAGGGAAGTGGATGCTGCTCATCCCACCAGGGAGAGGCCTGAGGACAGGATGAGCCTTTCCATGCATCCTCCTGCCGACCCCCGGAGCAGCACAGCGAGAGGGGCGCAGGGCGCCCCGACCTGTGGAGCCATCCCATGCACAGCGTGGTTGTGTTATGGCTTTCCCAGGGACGTGGGCATCAGGATCTCAGCACGTGGTTGCTGAAACACCCTGGTGCTGGCACATCCCCCAGATGCTGAGCCACGCTGCCACCGGTGCCCTGGGGCTCCCACCCCTCCACTCCCTGCTGCTGCTCCATCTCTGCCTTCACCCCTTCGTCCACGTTCTGGGACAAAGTGGTGTGTGTGGCCATGGGGGTGTTGGGAGCCCGTTGGCGATGCTGTGGTCCGAGATCCCAACAAGCCACTCATAGAGGATGTAAAAACCAGCCCTGCTGGGTCCGTCCCAGTGAGGGAGCAGGCCAGGGGTCCAGCAAACCCCAGCCAAGGAGCCGTCCACCAAAACCAGGGCTGCCAGGCATCTCCTTATTCCTTCAGCATCTCCCAATTTTTGGGTGCTCTGACACCCCTGGCCATTGCTGCTTTTCACCACAGTGGGTGATAGAGCGGGGTAGACCTTTCCCCAGAGGCTGGGAGTGCTGGGATGGGCACCGGCAGGGCTGGCTCCCCGCAGGCAGGGGGACAGGCAGGGGGACCCGATCCTTGGCTTTCCAAGCACCCAGGCAGCAAGGCCCTTGGGGACCCTGTCCCACCCCACCGCCTCCCCGTCCCAGCACTGCGCAGGGAGCCCCCCAGCCAGGCTCTCGCCGGCGGAACCCCCCGGGCCCCCCGAGCGCCAAGTCCTCACCACCCACTCCGCCAGCGGCAGCTCCAGTTTCTCACAGCACCCTCTTTTCTGAGCCATTCGTCACGGCCCCCAGCACAAAAGCCAGGGAGAGAAAGAAACAAGGAGTAGGAAAAGGAAGGAAGATAAAAAAAAAAATAGAGAGAAAGGGAGCAAGAAGGAAAGAAAGAGGGAGGACAAGGCGTGAAAAGAGCCAGGTCTGTCGCCGAGAGGGGAGGAGGGGAAATTATGAAATAAATGAAGCACCTCAGCGGTTCGGGGGGCACTGGAAGACAGCCCGACCACAGCTGAATTTTAAACGCCTGCAGCACAATCGGTCCCATTTTGCAAAGAGAGGAAGCTGTGTCCAAAGACCCTCATGTTTATTCATGAGGAGCCTCGCTGGCCCCTCCCACCCTATTGTCTGGGGGTATTTATTTGGGGGCATCTGTCTGGCCCGATGAATGGCGGAGGGGTAATAAATGGGATGGTGGGGCCGGGGAGGGGAGCCGGCGCAGCCAAGCTGGGCGGTGGGCTGCCCTGTCTCCCGACTCCCTTCCCTCTCCTCCTCTCGGCCCCATGCCACCTGGGCGTGTTTCTGCCCCCCGCGCTGTCCTCAGCCCCCAGGGGACTGCAGACAGGTCTCCCCACAGACCCATGGCAGCCCAGGGGTGGCGGGGCGAGGGGAGTGGGGACAGGTCTGGAGGGGGAAGAGCTGGGTGGTGCTGGGGCTGTGGGCTGCTGGAGGCCAGGGGAGCGAAGGGTGGGCATCCCCAGGGTGCCAGCAGCAGCAAAGCCAGGACAGGGTGCAGAGCATGACGTGCCACCGAGACCAGCTGCACGGGACGGGGCTCTCTGGGGGCTCACCTGGCCTGGCTGGGAGCAGCAACCAGCCCCTCCACGGGCAGCAAAGGAAGGGCAGGCAGCCCCCAAGGGGCAGGAAGGGCTGCTTCAGAAAAAGGAGGACCTGATTCATCCACACAGAAGGGCAGGAGTCTCATCAGGGACAGGGTGGGCAGACTGTGGTGGGGAGAGCTGTGTCCCATATCTGCTGGGCCAGGCCACCGCTCTCCTGCCTCTCCTGCTGGAGAGGAGTAGCTTCCTCTAGTAGAAACTCCTCCTCATCCTCCCTTGGTGGGACATGGTCCTCATGGGGAGCAAGGAGGACCTTGCATCAAAACCAGCCTTGGTCATGTCAAGGGGCTCATGCTCCCCACAGCCCAGAAGCAAGACGCTGGGGTGTCCTGGGGACATGGAGACCCACAGAGCAGAGCAGATGCCGCCCAACCTGGTTCTGTGGGAAGCACATCATGCTGGAGGAACCCAACAGCTCTCCTGCCAGTCGGGCTGGTGGAGGTGTGGGAAGAGAGTGCCTGAGTCGACGCAGGCAGCTTGGCTTTCTCCATCCCAACCATTCCTTCGTCTTGTGCTCAA
Organism: Larus michahellis; assembly: GCF_964199755.1. Taxonomy (NCBI): domain Eukaryota; kingdom Metazoa; phylum Chordata; class Aves; order Charadriiformes; family Laridae; genus Larus; species Larus michahellis. The sequence continues at coordinate 19,242,894 of NC_133903.1, read as the reverse complement.
GGGAGCTGGTGTCCAGCCCAGCCCTCACTCAGGGAATGCCTGCGGGATGCAGGAGCGATGCTCGTTTGCAGGCAAAGTCATTACAAGATCACCCGGCTGGAAGCTGGAACTCATCAAATTCAACCTTGAAATAGAAGCTGCAGCCTTGCAGATGCCAAGAAGAGCAGCAAAGAAAAGAGGTAGCTCTCGATGGCACAGCCACAAGAGCCACTTCCCCAAGTGCACGCTGTCACCCAGATGCTGGCAGAGGTGGCGTGATGTGGGAGGGGACCAGGGCTGCTCGGCAGCCACCTCCACTGTGGTGGCAGAGACCACATGGATGCTCCTGCCCGGGCACAGGGTGCTTGAGGAGGGTTGGGCATCGCTGGGCAGGGGGAGCAGCCGGGAAGAGTCATCCTGGCCGGCAGCTCGGGAAGCAGATGGTGCAGTCGGCAGGGGAGCGCAGACACCTCCCTGCGCGGGCCGTCAGCCAGGGCGATGGCGCGGCTCCCTGCCGGCACCCACAGGCTCTGCTGGGACAGGGAGCAGCCGGGCAAGCGGAGTCCCCACACCCCATCTCCCCCCCTCAAAACATGGGTGTCCTCACTTCTGCGTGGGAGCAACCATTGCGTCGGCCAGTGTGTACGCCCCAAGTAGGAAGATGTCGGAGCCATGCCTCCACCTCGGTCGCTGGCAGAAGCTGGCTCAGCAGTTTGCTTGCGAGCTCTATCCAGGAAAGTATTTTTGGAAGGGCATTAGGTTATTGGCATAGAAGTCACCTCGTAGCCATGTAAGCCCAAGCACAGCTGCCAGCTGCACTTCCCTGATCTCTCCCGCTCCCAAACCTCATCAGAAAACCCCTCTGCAGTCGCAGCTGGTGCTCCCCAGCTCCCTTCTCCCTCCGCCCCTGCATTGGACGACTCCTGCCTCGCCCTTCCCCGCGTCCCCACCCCTGTGCCGGTTTGTATCCCACCCTATACAAGGTCTTCAGCAAGTTTTGGGACCACGCGCGCTCCACACATGTTCCTCTGTGATGAGTCCCTCTGGCAGAGCCACGTCAGGGAGCAGATCTGCAGGAGGCCAGGTGAGGGATGTCCCCCTGCCACCAGTCTCTTGGGACGACAGTGTTGAGACAGACCAGCCCAGTGGCACCGCGGCGGATCCTGCTTTCAGTGAGGTTATTAAACGCTCGTAACTGCCATTCCAAGGACCTTGCCACTAGACCCTCTACTTCTCCTGGCCTGGGTGACACCCCTTGCCCTGGAAGGAAGGGCAGGAGGAGGAGATGGGGAAGGAAATCAGTGAGAAAACCAGCCTATGCTTCAGCCCAGCAAAATTGAATACCTCCTGAGCCAAAGAGGGAAGAGGGAAATGCTGTGATGAGCTGGCAGCCTCCAAAATTCCATCTCCTCTCCGCTCAGGTGCCGTGGGAGAGGGTGTGCACGGGGAATATTACCACGGGCAAGAGAAGATAGTGACCAGATAAGTTCCTCACCCTCTCGCACGCCAGCCAGCCCGCATCCCTATGCTGCTGGCAGAATGCTTTCCGTGCCCTCTGTGTTTTGGAGACCTCACTTCCCACTAATGAGATGCTTCCTAGGTTGTAATTCAGACAAGTTGGATTCGCTTGAGAGAAAACCAGAAGGAAAATCCTCCCAGTCCTTCCGGCTTCTGTAATTGAATGCAAATTGCTCGGTAAACATCTGCAGCCAAACACCCCTGCGGCCACGGAGTGGAGGAGGGAGTGCCATGCTCCAGCGGGGTTCGTTTCTACCACGGGGTGATTTTTCCGGCATGCACGCTTGGCTCTTCATGACAAAGGGAGAGAGCTGGGGGGCACATCCCCGGCCAGCATCAGCTTTGCTTCACGGAGGTGACGACAGGGTGGACAGCACATGTGCGGGAGGCTGTGATCCTCCCGCTGCCCGTTGTTGCTGGCCCTCCCTGCCTGCCGGCCCTGTGCCCCGTGAGGTCCGGGTGTCCCTGTGGGGAGGGTGGCGTGGTGACAAGGGCAATGCCCCGGCCAGGAGGGATGCTCCTCGGGATGGGAAACGACCTGGGGGGAGGCAGGGAGGGCAGGAGGGAAGAGATGCCGGAACAGAGACCACCACACGGGAGCTGGCTTAGCCGTGGTGGGCTGTTTGGGCAAGGGAGGGCCTGTTTAACCCCAGATCCACTTGGGATAAAGGATCTTAGGGCACTGCTCTGCCCAGAGCCACAGCAGCTGCCAGCAGCCCCTACCCACTCCTCACAGGGGCTCCTCAGTGCAAGTGGGGAGTCAGCTCTGATGCTGCATCCAAGCCTCAGGGATGCTTTATCCCCCCCGTCCATGGCCACGGAAAGCAGGACAGTGTCCAGGCTGGGCTCCGCCTGCCCTTGGGAACAGGGAATAGCCCCAGAGCAGCACCGGTCCTCACTCTCACCCACCACCCATGGAGAAACCCACCCCAAACTGCACTGTTTCACCCAGTCCTTGGCCTCGGGCCGGCCACCCACTGGTCCCCCATCACTCAACACATCCCGACGATGGAAGAAGCATCTTCAACAGCCCGGTATGACCCACTGGCACTGTGCAAGTACGGTACACATGCAAAGCTGTGAACACCTCCAAGTGCAGGCAAAGACACACGCGATAAGATCCACGGCTACACAAGCACGCTCCTGGGGAGATATTAAATCAGGCAAGGGGAACGGCCCCAGATGCCCAAACTCGCTAACAGACAGATGCAAACATTGAGCGAGACACCCAGAGCCCGCGACATGTGCATACACACAGTCAGACACATCCGTACACAATACCTCATTAAACATGGGCAGTGTACAGTCCCAGATTAGGTCTGGCTGGGCTGTGGGCACCCGGCCAGGCTGGGATCAGGGTTCAACTTCAGCTTTGATGAGTCCTGAAGTCTCACGAGCTGTTCTCATGGGATTCCTGTCACCCCGGACTGTCAGTGGGCACGGAGGGTCTGTCCTTGACTGGAAGAGGGGACAAAAATGCTGAAGCTCATCCTGTCCTCAAAACAGGTTCAAATCCCCTGGACGTGTTGTGGTTGCCCCTGTGGATGCCCCATCATGGGGAGCGTTCAAGGTCAGGTTGAAAGGGGCTTTGAGCAACCTCATCTACTGAAAGGTGCCCAGGGAGGATGGGCTGGATGATCTTTAAAGGTCTCTTCTGACCCAGACCATTCTCTGATTTTATGATCTAGGGAAGGGTTTGGCTTCAGCCCGCGGGTTCCGCTGGTGGGACGCCCCGCGCGACCAGGAGCCGGGGTTGGGGGACGTGCCTCCCCTCCCGGGCCGGGGCCCGGCAACCCCCCGCTGCCCCCGGCCCGTCCGTCCCAGGGCCTTTGCTGCCACCTCTCCGCGCCGCGGGGAAGCACAGCCCGGCCCCGGCCCCGGCCCCAGCTCCCGCAGCCCCCGGGGGTGTCCGGGGCCGGGAAGGGCGGCTGCGGGGCGGCCGGTGCTCCCTCCCACTGCGGGAGCGGGGTACCAGCAGGGTACAGCCTCCGCTGACGGCTCCAGATATTTTGCCTGGTTGTTATAAACGCATCGTGTCAAGAAATAACCAATATTCCACATTGTTGTCACTCCAAAGCGATGCCCGGGATGGAGCAGTGATTGGCGCTCTTGGCTTCTGCCGCCCCAAGCTCACTGCTTGGGCAGAAAGTTGCCCGTCAGTAACTAAAATGTTTTCCAAACCGTTCTGCTTTCAAAGGTCTCTCCTCTCCCCCACTTCCCGACTGCTCTGAATTGGTGACGTCACCTTGCGGGCTCCAGCTCGGTGCCACCTGCGAGCCCTGCTTGTCCCTCCCCTACTCCTGCTCCCCATGTGTCCCTCTTGCCCCATGCCAGCAGAGGTTCTTGTCCCACTCCCAGCCCTGCCCCAGCCGCATGCCCAAGACCCCTGTGCTCAGCTCTTCTTCCCAGCGCAATGAAGCATCCTACCTCAAACTGGGAGAATTTCTGCACCACCTGAAACCCAACACCTCGGGGAGGATGCGCTCACTGTGTCACGCTTCCCACCTTCAAAGGCTGAGGGGTCCTGCAGTGAGTGGTACATCACCGCAGAGGACAGGGCAGGGGAGGTCAGGCACGGGCAATACACCGCGCGGGGCAGCTGCCTGCCACAGCCTCTGCCCGCAATGCAGATACCCGTGCTCCCACGTGGGCCACCACAGCTGTCTGAGAGCAGCCCAGTCAGCAGACGGTAGGATGGGATTTGGGACGGGGTGTTAAGTGGTTGTTGGGGTCTGGAGGCCAACAGGCCCAGCAGGATGTTCAAGCATAGGTGAATGTGGATGGAGAGAGGCCATCTTTCATGAACAGGGGTGGCTGTCCCCCCTTTCCTGTTGGGACAGGCAATGGACTTGAGCAAGCAATCCCCAGATGTACCGCAGGCACGGAGCAGTGGTTCCTTCTCCACGTCACTTCTGAGCATGACCATCAGTTCTAAGCAATGTTTCTCCCTTCAAATGCCAGATGGACTTCAAACCTCCTACGGGCATCCTGGAGAGAGGGGAGGCCAGAATGTCCCCCTAAACCAAACCTCCAGAGCCAGGCCTGGGAAAGAGGAACGCTTCACATCTTCATTGTGTCACCAAGTCCTCAGCGGTACATAGCAACAGGGAAACGCAATTATTGAGACAAATGCAGCTGCCTCCCACATGAAGGAAACAGAACTGGTCAAAGCCGGGAAGCTCAGGAGGGGGGAAGGAGAAAATTTTCATAAAATACTCTTTTTTAATGACAGCGGGGCTAAACGCGCATTGCGCACACACACACACACACGCACACACAAAACAAACAAACAAAAGCCCTAACACACACTGAGGTCCTCCAGCGATGCCTTGAACTGGTTTGTGGGAGAGCTTCCCTACAATGCCACCATCTCAATGGCCACCCCTCTCCTGCGTTGACAAAAGGCAGCGTCACACATGCCTGAAGAAGCCGGTCCCAGAGCCCGTTTGCTGTTCTTTCCATTGTTTCACTTTAATGAGTTGCTAGCGAGGGATGACCTTTCCCTCTCCCTCCTCAACAAAGAAATGAACACATTTCTCAAAATCATGGGGGAAAAGAAAACATGTCAGAAAGCACGATGGCCACAGAGCTACCGAACGTGCCATTGACAAAGACCAAGAGGACTGCAGCAAGCCAACGCGGCTGAAGAGCCGTGGTGACCAGGGGGGCATCAGGGAGGCTTTGGGTGGAGGGGATGCTCCTACGAACCTAGGGCTGCAGGTGCAAAGTGCTCTGGGGGCTCAGATCTTCACCAAGACCTGCACAAAGCAGGTCCCAAAAATCTCTGAGGTGGGACTCCATCTGCCAGCCAGCAAGGGGACTCACGCCTATCCTGAAGAGCTCGCACCCTAGGAAGGAACAAGTCCTTACCATACTCATACGCCAGAGACAAAGCCGATGGGCTCCAGGTCCACCGAGACCTCACAGCTCCCATGTTCCCACCACCCCAACACCTTCCTTAGGCACAGTAGCAAAGGACTTGGACCTCATAGCCCCCTGCAGAGGGAAGCATGGCCAGGTCCCTTTCCATCCCTGTGCCAGGAATAAGGCAAAATCATTAAATGGTGAGGTCACTGCAGGCCCAAACGTGTGCACTTTAGCATGGATTTGTCCTGCTTAACTTTAACATCTCCACAGTTAATGGAGGAAAACAAGTGACTCCTTTGGAGTGTCCTGACCTGAGGCCAACCGCATGGACCTCTGAAGGTGCCTTCTTCACTACAGAGGAGATGCTGCTCTTCATTTTGGCACAGCATGCGCTGCTACTTCAGCTCTGGGACAACAGCTCTGAAGCGCAAAGTCTTCTACTGACCCACTGAGAGCAAAACAGGCCTGTGACCCCTCCTGGCATCTGCTATCCAGGCCGTCATTTCACTAAGTAGTTGTCTCCACGGCTCAGTTGTCCTAAACCTGACTAGGTGGCTGCTTCTGGGGCTCCAACAGAGAGGGCCACTGCAGCAGTTGGACCCAGCAGAGGCTGATTTATTTTGAAGGGTCCCACTACCCCTGTTCCATGGCACCTCTGAGCTTCAGGAGGAGAGACAGTCCCAGAGTGTACTCACCTGAGACACCTGTGCCGGGGAGGGGTACCTCCACCACCCACCACCGATGAGCGTTAACAGAAGAGGCAGGTTTTCCCCGGCGCTTCCCACCCTTCAGCCTCTTGCAAATCATGTTGTGTATCAGCAGCTCCACTCAAATCCCTGCCAACATCCAAACATCTGCAACTCCTTAGTATGCAGCATTCCCTTTCTTTATTTCACTGGTGTTGCTGGAGTTAACCTTCCCGCTCCCCGGCTGCAGCCTTGCATCAACCACCCAGCATCTTCTCTGGATGCGGTGGCTGCTCACGAGTGGGTGTGCTGCCTCCTGGCTCCGCAAGCATTAACGCTGCTCAGCTGTAGGCACCCGACCATCAGCTCGTGCCCTTTCCTCGCGTAGTCCTTTTTTTTTTTTGGTGAGCTGGTTTTCCATGGATTTTGGAGCTCTTGTGGACTGTTTGAGCTGCTGCTGCTCAGTGTGGAGAAGCACACCCTCTGTCAAAAGCTGGTGGAAGGAGTCAGAGGACCTTCTCCCTGTCTTCCATGCTCCTGGTGGCAGCAGCCAGCTCCTTCTCCCTGTGTTCCAAGCTCCTGGTGGCAGCAGCCTCTCCCTCCCATCTTCCTGAGGTCCACCCATCCCATGGAGGATGGATGTTCCCCTGCAGAAATACAGCCACTGACCCGGCCATACTTGCAAGAAAGCACCTTGGCCCCACACACCATGCCATGCCATGCTATGCCATGCCCATAGCTAACCCCCCACTCTCTCCTTTCTCACCGTTTTTCCTCCACTAAGCAAATGCTCCTTAAAAATACCTTTTGCCCTGTTTACACCTGTGCTGGCTCGGGAAAGGGTAGGAATGTGCCGTTGCAGGTTGCCCCGGCTGCCCCAGCTGGAGCATGGCCAAGCACGGGGACCAAGAGCCTGCTCTCCCCGGCCGCACAGCAAGAGCACAGAGTCGGAAAAAATGACGTGGGAGGCTTTCCGTTGGAGGACACTCCTTCCCTGCGCAGTGTTCAGGGCTGGAAAGCTCTCAGAAAGTGAAAGGGGTTGACACTTTTGCTGGCAGCAGGGTTCAGCAGGGGTCAGGGCTAATCCAAGCAGAGCCGACGGGAGGGGAGGGAGGTGGCGGGGGGAGTCAAGCGTTGACACGCTGAGAGGTAAAAGCTGTGTCAGGCATTCCCAGGAGGGAGGAAACAAATGTATAATCAAAACAAAACCGGCTGGGGCTCGCGTGGTTGATGGTAGGTCTCCAGGGGGCTCGAATTTTATGTTCAGCTGCTGCGGAGGGCATGGGGGGAGAGTGGGGCTGGGGGTGCTGCTGTCGGAGCTGTGGTGGCCTCACCCACCTTGCAGGTAGCCAAGTATCTACCCGGTCTCAAACACATCAAGATGCCCAACAGTCCCCAGATCAGCCTGCAGATGCTTAAGGCTCGTCTTAGGTCCCATCTCCAAGGGACGGTCAGGCGGGAGCTCAGGCTGACAGACACCCTGGGAATCATGTTAGGACTGCTGTGACATCCCAGAAACACTCCTGCTCCCCCACCCTGTGTTTGCACAAAGCTCCAGGCCCTGGAAACGCAGCCACCAAGCAAAGCTCAGCACCCCAGCAGGAGCAGAGACCAGGAGCAACTCAACAACACCCAAGCTGTGGCTCTCCAGGCAGCTCTTACCCTGCCAACCACGCTACACTGCTCCCACCCTGGCTGGAGACAAGTTTGGAGCAGTCCTGCTGGGGTTCTGGGGGTCCCAGGGGAACCACACCGCTCCGCGCTCGGGTCAACACAGGATCCAGGGCACCACACAAGTGCGGAGCATCTAGAGCCAAGGGGAGCTCTTTGCCTGCCAGTACATGATTGACTCGACGTTGAGTCTTAGGCACAAGTCCAAGCCGTGTGATGATACTAAACAGTGTCTGATAATAAAATCAGCACCAGACAGCAGAGCCCATTTGTTTCAGATCAAGGGGATTACCAAGATTTTTACAGGTTTGCTAACAAACAGTGGGGTATTTGTGTGGAGTTGTCTGGGCCAAATCCATCTTTCATCCAGAAGTCTCCCCACAGCTCTGACACTGGGAGCTGGGGGAGCTGAGCATCTCCTTTTTTTCAGGCATGCCTTTTGTTCATCTAAACAGGATGCAGGACTAAAAAACACATTGAAATCTCTCAGCAAAAGCCGGCCAAAATGCATGTCTTTCTAGCGCTTTTGAAGAGGATTGGTTTGGGTGTTATTTTTTAACACAGAGGATTAAAATTATTCATTTCTAAAAAAAAGAAAAAGAGGAGTGCATAGGCAACGTGATGTTAGGGGCATGCAGGTGCAGAAGGGCACATGCGTGTCCTGTTCCTCCAGCCCTAGGCAGTCCCCTGGGACGGGGTCTGCATCTGTGGTGTTGGAATTGATGTTCCTCACTGAGTTCCCAGCCCTGACCCATCCATTAGGCTGGTCTCCAGCCTTTCTTTTAATTTATCTTAAAGTTCCTGAGTCTTCAGGCCATGCTACTATCACATTTTCTCCGCGGTGGTGGCAGCTCAAGCCCTCCTTCTCCCCAAGAAGGAGGCCCCCCAAGCACTGTGGCTCCAAGAGCCCTTAGGAGAAACATCCCGTTGCACAGGACTCGGGAATGACAATTTGGCAGGGCTACAGTGCAACGTCATGGCATCCAGCTCTCTGATGGATCAACTGGATCCATGGAAATAAGCATCATCCTGGACTGCCTCAAAAGAAGCGTGGCCAGCAGGTCAAGGGAGGTGATTCTGTCCCTCTGCTCTGCTCTTGTGAGACCCCACCTGGAGTACTGTGTGCAGCTCTGGAGGCCTCAGCACAAGAAGGACATGGACCTGTTGGAACAGGTCCAGCGGAGGGCCATGAAGATGGTCAAAGGGTTGGAGCCCCTCTGCTGTTAGGACAGGCTGAGAGAGTTGGGGTTGTTCAGCCTGGAGAAGAGGAGGCTCCAGGGAGACCTTATAGCAGCCTTCCAGTCCCTAAAGGGGGCCTACAGGAAGGATGGGGAGGGACTCTGGATCAGGGAGTGTAATGGTAGGACGAGGGGTAATGAAAGAGGGGAGATTTAGACTGGATATCAGGAAGAAATTCTTTGCTGTGAGGGTGGTGAGCCCCTGTCCCAGGCTGCCCAGAGAAGCTGTGGCTGCCCCATCCCTGGAGGGGTTCAAGGGCAGGTTGGACGGGGCTTGGAGCAACCTGGTGTGGTGGAAGGTGTCCCTGCCCAGGGCAGGGGGTGGCACTGGGTGGTCTTTAAGGTCCCTTCCAACCCAAACCTTCCTGTGATTCTGTGATTCTGTGAACTGGAGGAGATGTGGGATGCACCAAGGGCTGTCGGAGTCACACGACCATCCTTTAATCAATCCCTCCCCCAGTATCATTGATAAATCCAGGAGGAGATGCACTGTTAATGGGTATATTGTCTGGGAGCAGCCCTGAACAGCTGCCTGGGGACGGCACAATGCCACAGACTGGTGAAGCTTTATAATTGCAGTTTCTCCATGCAGATTGCCTTGGGTTTGAATCACCACCGAGCCTCTCGCTGCAGCCATCTCCTCCCGGTCCCCACAGGCGGTGGCAGGGTGACAATGTCCATTTCACAGACAGGGTCTGAGCCCAGCAGGGAGTTTTTGCCTGCCTCAGCAGAGCGACGTCTGGCCGAGGAGCAAACGCAGGAGCAGCCACCCCCAGGAGGTCTCCGAGATGGAGGTGAAGGGGGTCTGAAGCAGAAGGGGATGGGATGGGGGGCTGCTCTTGCACTGACCTGCCGACAAGCTGCCTCTCCGGGGCTCGATGCCCCTCCAGGGACTCTTCCCGTGGGGAGCAGCACTGCATCTCCCACTTGCCCCGTGGGCTGTGCAGTGTCCCTGACCCCCCCGTGCCCAAATTGGCAGAGGCCCCTCCCGGCACAGCCCTTGTGGAGCCCCCTCCTGGGCCATGTTCTCCCCCAAGAACGTGGCAGGGCCAAGGCTGCCAACTGCACGGCATCTGAGGGGTTAAGAAAACCAAACCTGACACAAGAGATTTGAGCAGAAACTCCACTAGAGACCTTGAAATCCTGTTAATTGATGCCACACATGTGCTGCATTTAACCTCTGCCCTTTGCTGTAATAGTTTACACAAGTGGCACGAAGGCCGATGTCTCCTGATGCGCAGGGGCGGTCTGTGCAAGCCCGAACCCACTGCGATCACGCCGGGCATCCTCCGAGCGAGGGTAACCTCATCAGCGCCCAGCTCCTCCATCCCAAAGGCACTCATGAGCTCTTCAACAGCCGCTTCAGCCCACAAGCCCTTGCACAGGAATCAGCCGCTGTTTGCGAGCAAAGGAAGAGTTCATATGTAATTATTCAGTTATTTCCAATAAAACCCTTGCCACGGTCTCTGGGGTGAACGTCGTCCTTCCAGCTGGTGCCCAGGCAGCGTCCCCATCCCGCTGGGTCTCACCCAGGGGTGGAGAGAGGAGCTACTGCTGCTCGTGGTTAACACCAAGGGTGTGAGAACGGCATCTTCCCAGCTCTGCCGATGCGAGGCTTGTTCTTTTTCGCTCGGTAAAGAAACTGTGGAGTCAAGACTGAAAAAAAAAGAAAAGATCAAAAGAGTTACAGACATTGTTAACCCTTATTATAGCCAGGAAAAAGACAGAGTAAACAAGTCCTCCCCAGTTTATCCGTCTTAAAAACAGCCAAGTAGGCAAAAAGTTAAAAAAGAAGAACCTTGTAACTCCTACCCAATATGGGTCATGCTTCAAATCAGCTTGTTCCCTTCTGGTGCCAAGGCTTCGGGGTTGAACACAAGAGAGGTTGGACACAGCGGGGCACCAGAGAAGGTTCCCAGCACAAGGCAGGAGACACCAGGACTTGCTGCCACTGGGGAAAGTCCGGGGCCATGGGGACTTGCAGAGTTACCAGTCGATGATGCTCTGCATGCTTGTTCCTCAGCCTCAGGAGCTGATACCTCACCCAGGATGACAGTGCCCCATTAACATGGGAGCAATTACAGTGGGAGTGAAATCCCAGTTGACACATTGGCAGGTATGTGGTGGATCCACCAGACTCCCCAGACCGGGTCAGTCAGGATGCAGCACTCTTGGGCCACCAGGGTCATGCCAGCACCAAGAGCCAGCCCATCAGCCTTCCAGCCATTAAGTATACTTATACTATTACTGCAGTATAGCTAACCATGGACAACCCAGAGGTGGATTTATACCACGTCTTTTTTCATCGACACTGTTATTACCATCCTGTCTTCACTAATCAAGTGATTCAGGGCCGTGACCAAGGTCTCAGATGAAGAAGGAACTGACACTGCTCCATATATTCAAATGCAATAGCAGCCCTCGACATTGGGCGCTGTGGAGGTAAGAGCTTCTGGAGGCAGGAGAGCAAGCATTATTATCTACTCCTATTCCTATTTGTCCATCAGCTCCCAGGAAAATCTCTTCTGGTAGAGGCATAGGGCAGGGAGAAGATGCACCCCACGATGACCATGTCTGCTGCGGCTGAGAGTCACTCCAACCTACGACCACCTCTCACTCACAAACTACTCCACCAAAGACAACTCCTAAAGGTTGCCCTTCAATTCATACCAAAAGATGGAAACAAAAAACAGCAGTTCAAAAGTGTTCATTTTTCTTCCTCTTGGGAAGATTAAAAAGAGATGTCAGACCTCCTGTCTCTGTTTCTGCTTTGCCTCCACAGACCGTGGGGGACTGGCATGGAGAACACTGACACTGGTGGAAAGATGTGCTCCGGAAGAGAACCAACTGCTCCGTGTTCTTCCAACCGGCTGTAATTTTAAACCCGGTAACGCTGAAGGGCCTATTGTATTTCAGAATATTTGTGATCAACCAGGCACCTGGCAATCAGAACATTTGTGGGGACAGGGAGGACAGTCCTGGGTGAAGCCAGGGACGCGAGGCAAGGTGTGACCACCAGGTCTTTCTCAGAGGTGCTTTGGGCCAGGCTCTCACCAGCCCATCACCTCTGACAAAGCCAGACCTCCCAAGGGACCAGAGCCCATCAAACTAAAGGCTGGATCTTCAGTAGCTCCTGCTTGGAAGTGTGTGACCGAAGTTTCGGGCAGCACAGGGGGCACAGGACCTCTCGCCGGCGCCGCCTCCCGGTGGGAAACCATCTGAGAGCGGCTGCCAGCGCTGCTTGCCTTTGACATCATGAGAGGGAGAGGAAACAGAGAACCTCACCCCATGCTAATCAGCCAGGCCCTTGTTTTATCTTCAAATGTTCCTGCACGCAGCCATTAAAACTGCCCAGGCAATATCCCAGAGACGATTCTCTTTGAACGGCCGCTTTGTCTGGTAACTTTATTTACACTTTTGATGCCAATGTTTATCCACTCTTTAAAAAGCTATTCAGAGCGTCTCCCAAATTAACTTCAGATGTGAGAGCAATGGGAACATTCCCTACATCATATTTCATACACTTTCGTGTTATTTAATTCTTGGAAACTCTTTTTTTTAAATATAAAAATATTTTTTAAAAAATCTCCAAGGTTTTGGAGAGTATAACCTCTCCCTGTGTGGTCTGCAAAATCTGGCTGTAAAGCTCTTTCCTAAAGTTCACAAACTCCATTATAAATCGTCTCCTTATCTTGCTTATTGGGTTTCTGCTTTCACTGACATACATCCTGGATAAGAAAATGGTGCTGCACCATCAGCGCCTGGAGCCAACACGTGTGCCCATGAAGGTTTGTACGTTGACTCTTCCAGCGGTGACCAGCTGGAGCTGGAAGAAGGCACCCCCTACAGCCAGGATTGGTCTCTCCTTTTCCCATCCCCGTCCCCCTGGTCTGGTACAGATCAGGCCATAGGCAAGCAGATTCCTTCACTCACCGGTGAAGACCCTTGGCAGCCACCATTGTATAGACTGCAAGGGTCGCACAGGAGGCTGCAGCAGAGCCGGCAACACCACCGGCTCCCAGACAGAAGGCGTCACTGCCTCCAGTCAGGTCTTGGGCTGTGGCTTTGCAGCTGTGAGAGAAGTTAAAAGGCCTCTTCCCAAGGGGGCAATTTTCAGAAAAATCCAGTAGGCAGCTGGAGACAGCCTCCAAAACCAGCCGGCAGAGCTGAAAATCCTGCCTGAATGCAGGTATTTCATCAGCAGCCGGCCGACGGTCCCTACGGCAGACGGGCTCCTCCCTGCCCGCAGCCCGGGGTGTCCAGCTGAGGAAGCCAGGCAGCCGAAGGACCCGGGGCAGATCCGGAAAGGCAGACTGTTCCTGCTGCCGGGCCAAGCCAATGCGGTGTCCGATGAAAACCGCTGCATCTCCTGGGACATCGCAGCTGCAAACAAACCTCTGGACAGGACTAAGAAGGACCTGATGACAGCAAAGGGCTTGGACAGGGAAGAGGGAATTTGAGACGCTGTATTATTTGGACTCATTAGCAAGCAAGACTTCCATGCGGTTAACACCCGCCCTGCTCCAGTGCCAGGACCCAGTGTGCCAGACAAATCCATTCCTGACCTTAAAAGAAAAAAAGGGGGTCTGGGAAAATGGAGGTTGGCTTTATCACCAGCCCTGCAGCCACGGCAGTGCCGGCTCCCTGGCAGGGGACGTCCCCGGGGTCCCCCCAGGAGGAGGCCAGGCTGCGCCTTGCATGGCGGGATGCCGGGTGGCATCCTGTCAGCTACGGACCGGTGCTGCCCATCCCTGAGCACCTCGCCCCAGGCACCCCAGCAGGGACAGAAGTGTCCATGGGGGCGGCTGGGATGGGAGGAGAGCCAAGAGAGATGCAGGGTAGGCTGCCGCGCTAATCCCTGCACGGTCGGGCATCCAGGTGAGACAGCGAGAAGGGTTTGTCACCTTCCCTGGGTGGCAGGGGAGTGGAAGGGGTGGTACCGTGTCCTCCTGACAGGCTCGGAGACATCCATTATTTATAGAGCACTTGGGGATGCTCAGAAGCGAGGCGCCACACGAGCATGAAATGTCATTACAAAGGATATGATTTAAGGCCGGGCAGGGCCGGGAGGGGAGGGGGATCCAGTTTGCGTGGAAGACTATACAAAATAAATCCTGTCCGAAAGGCTTCCCGCCTCCGCAGCAGAAAGCAGAGCTGTATCAGCCGGCCTGTCTCTGCCGTGCTCTCCTTCTTCCTTTTACAGGCATGAAGAGATTTTTTTTCGCTCATCTTTGCTGCAAGAGTTGCTGGGTCCCGCCAGCTGATCCATGGCCAAGGAGAACATCAAGGGAGGGGGGAGAACGAAGGGATCCAGCTCTCCTCCAAGGTGGGACCTCCGCAGCCATGTCGGCACTCAACCAGGCGACCTGCAGGGTCACCGGGGGGATGAGGGCTTTGGAGGGACGCAGCAGAGGCACCACTGGCCACACGCACCGTCTGCAGGAGAAGGAAAGCTGGTGAGCCAGAAGCCATTTCTCCAGTGTGCCACCACTCCGCTCCTCCCAGCACAGCCAGGCTCCGGGCTCCTCCGCCCAACCCCGGGCTGCCCTCACCCCGCATGCCCGCGGCCACACATCTACTCCCGCTGCCACTCTCAACCCGGACATCTCCTCAGAGAGCAATTCCACCAGCTCTCCCCTTCCCAGCTTCAGTGGCAACACCCAGCCACGCTGCCAGCACTGTCCGCACCACACAGCGTAATGGTACATATCTGCCAGCCGACATCGCCACCGCTGGGAGAAGAGCTCTGGAGAAGCTGCAGGAAGAGTATCGCTCAAGCCCTCAGCTGTCGTGGGTGTGCAGATAAGGGCCGGATAACAGCCACTGAGAGCGACCCATGAGCCATTGGCAGAGGGGAGGCGATGGGGAGACCCAGGCCAGTCCCTCACTGCTGGGGCAGACCTCGCCGGTGCAGCTGAGGAGGTGTCCGGGTGCCCTCCCTGCCCCTCTGCCAGAGTCCCAATGTGCCACAGACCATGTCCATCCCTCACCAGGGCTCCATGGTGACCAGGAGGGGGTGCTGGGGTGGCAGCAGGGTGCTCGGGGCTCACCGGCCCATATCCCATCCCCACCAGAGGCTGGAGGTGCCCTGGGTCAGGGCTTGGCCCCACATGGCCACCAGACCAGGAGCAAATCAAAACGGGGCTCCAGTCAGCAGGAATCCCACCCCTGACACTTCTCTCCTTGGCTGGACATGGGACAAAAGGAAATTGTGGCCAGAAGGGTTTGCCAAAAGTATTACTTTTTTTTATTATTTTAGGGGAAATTTCAAAATGAAAATTCCTCATTTTCGGCTTTCCCGTGAATTCTTCCCTCTCCCCTGACCCAGGGCAGGTAAGCAGCCAACTGCTGTTTCCACGGGAAAGGAGATCTCCTCCTTTCCTGTTTCCCTTGCATTTTCAAGGAAGGAGAAGAAGAAACTCAAGGCAAAGCCAGAGGAAGGGGAAGCCCATTGAAATAAACTAGCCTGCAGCAAAGTCACGGGGAAATGTTAAATGAGCAAACAATAGTTTGCTGCTCTTCTTAAATTTCAAATTGAACTGGCTCTGCATAGGACGGAGATCTCCATCCCCGCTGAAGTTCAGGCAGAAGAAAAGGAGGTCCTCTTTGGCTTGTCTTGGTGACGCCACTTAAAGCCCTTTGTGGCCCCTTCCCACAGCCGCCTGGTCTCTACCTTTCACCACAGACAAGGGGAACCCTTTTCCTGGGAGAGCTGCTCCATGGTCTGGATCATTTCCTTTCTCCGCTGTCTCTGGAGGAGGGTGAGGAGATACAGCTCCAAGCCCGGATACCTCTGTGATTTGGCCTTAAGTCAAGCAAGACAAACCCTGGCCCGCAGGCAGCTTTAACGAGGAATTTGCGACCCTAATTAGAAAAATAAGGGCACATTCACGCAACATATAAATATAAAACAAAGGTTGAGTTTAAAGATTCAGGGTCTAGAGAGGAGCAAAACCAAAGAGGCCCCAAAGTTTCCGAGTTCCTGTTGGCTTTGGAGAGAGGTCCACGCCTGGGGAAGTTCAAGCTTCTCCAGATCTCCAGGGTCTGCAAAACCTGCGCCGAGGTTCTCCAGCGAGCAGACTTGCTCCCACGGTTTCCGGCATTTCCTAGTGCAGGAAGGTCTGGGAAACACTGCAAGAACAGCCTTTCATGAAGTATTTTGGCACCTTTGCTTCCAATGGGGATGCAGAAAGTACAAAGGCTGCAAAACCTAAAAAAAAAAAAAATAGGGGGAGAGGCGCTAACCGAAGGTTTTCAGGCATTAGCAAGTTTGACTTGAGGGTGGTTCAAGTTGGAGGTGAAAGTTTGGGTGAGGAGCTCATTCTCCTTGAATCAGAGCATCTGTATTTATTCTAACGATCACACGACGGAGCCGCAGGAAGCTGAGGATCAAGAGGTGGCTGTCGAGGGGCAGGGACTCGTACCAGAGCCAGCCCCTGGGCTGGGGCTGCGCGCTCTGTCTGGCCAGGACAGCCTGGGGCTGAGAGCTGAGATGAGCCTCCTGCAAGACGTCGGCGCACAGATGGAGGGTGACAGCCCAGGCATCACAGCAGAGACACCCCGATGTGGACAAGGAGGTCAGGAACCTCCATGGGAGTGCTGCTTCTCCGGTTCAGCAGCTGGAGATAGTTCCAGGCTGACCTGGAGATGGTCCTAGTATGACCTGGAGAAGGTCCCAGGAATACCCGGTTTCCCTCTGAACCCCTAACAACGTGCCTTCACTCACCATGGAGTCAGACATGTTCACTGAGAGGTGGCAGGGGTTGGCTGATGCCCCCACACCACCCAACGGCGCTGCCCGGCCGAGTTGGAGGAGGCGCTTGAGTCCCGAGGAGGGTGCTCGGGCTCACCAGGGCGCGGGGCAGCAGGGCAGGGGAAAGGATGGGGACCGGGCGTTGCACTCATAGCTGGCACCGTCCCCCTCCGAGCGGCTCTGGGGAGTTTTGAAATTCCCCGACAATGGAAAATTCCTTCCTCTCTCCATCGACAAAAAAAAAAAAAAAAAAAAAAATCCAAAAAACTTGCTTTGGGCAAACTGAAGCATTTTTGCTCCACTTCCGACTTTCCTTGATTTTGACTTTTCCGTTTTGCCTTAGACAACATGATGCAAGAGCAAATTATAACAAAGCATCATTTTTTCCTGAACCTGCGCTGGAAATGGCCTGTCCTGAATCTGCTGAATGGAGATGTGTTGACACCTTCAGAAAAAGAAAAAAAAAAAAAAAGAAAAATAGGTCCCAAACCAAAATCCATGCAGCTTCCCAGAGCTCAGCCACATCGCCCTGCTCGACAACGCATCCTCCCATCAACATTTCACTGACCGGCTGCACTTGCAGCGCTTCTTTCCTGCTGAACCACCACATCAGCATCCCTTATTCTGCAGTTTAGCCAGAGGCTGTGCTCCGACCTCCTCCACATCCCCTATTATAGAATCATAGAATAGAATCATAGAATGTGTTGGGTTGGAAGGGACCTCTAAAGGCCATCTAGTCCAACCCCCCTGCAGTGAGCAGGGACATCTTCAACTAGACCGGGTTGCTCAGAGCCTCATCCAGCCTGGCCTTGAATGTCTCCAGGGATGGGGCCTCCACCACCTCTCTGGGCAACCTGTTCCAGTGTCTCACCACCCTCATTGTAAAGAACTTCTTCCTAATGTCTCATCTGAGCCTGCCCTGCTCTAGTTTAAACCATTGCCCCTCGTCCTATCACTACATGCCCTTGCCAACAGCCCCTCCCCAGCTTTCATGTAGGACCCCTTTAGGGACTGGAAGGGGCTCGAAGGTCTTCTCCAGGCTGAACAACCCCAGCTCTCTCAGCCTGTCCTCACAGCAGAGGGGCTCCAGCCCTTTGATCATCTTCGTGGCCTCCTCTGGACCCGCTCCAACAGCTCCATGTCCTTCTTGTGCTGAGGGCTCCGGAGCTGGACACAGTATACTGACTGTCTTACGCTTTGTGCTCACAAGGTTTTGAGAAACAGGCTTGCATATGTGTAAGAGATGCTTGACAGAGCTCAGAGCCTCTGCCAAGGCAGAACCGGCGTCCCCGTTTTGCAGACAGCAAGCCGAGTCAAGGATGAAGTTTGCTCGTGGTTGGCGTGGCTGCCCCAGCACCGCCATCACACCTCGCTGGGAATAGCAAGAAACAAGACTGGAGGGTTTAGCAGGACCCCAGTGGAAGTTGCAGCTGAGCCTGGTAAAGGACTCACCCCCATGCTCCAACGTGGCCCCAGGACCTCCAGGATGGTCCAGCCTGAAGCCCCCAGCTCATCCTGAAGCCATGCTTTCCACCAGGGTCGAGACGCCAACACTGGAGCCCAATGCAAGCGGGCGACGCAGGAGCATCCCTAAGAAGACCTGTAGGCTGGGAAGAGCCTCTCCCAGCCTGCTCCGCTTGGCAAACCCAGTGCCAGTCCCTCCCCATACAGTAGCACCCCGTTCTTCAGAAGACTTTGAATAGGGAAGAAAACAACATATGCGATCCAAATTACAAAAACAAAGCCCAAACAAAGGCCGTAAAATCTAATAATTAACAGAGCAAATAAGCTGAACGCCCATTAGGTTGCACATATTAGGTAATGACAAGTAGTTCGCAATAACCACTTCTGAATGGACTTCACCCAATATGCATTTAATTAGGGTTTAATAAAGCAACAGCATGTTCTTAAAGGCCAATTAGAAACATATTCACTGAGGTTTAGAAGCTATGTAATAGATGCCTGTAGGAACCAGATACGTGCTGATTACATAGCTATTAATCCTCAATAAAGGGTCTAATAATCATTTTGTGCTTCAGGAGCAGGCAGCTGCTTTATTAAATCTTAATGAAACGCATACTTGGGAGCTTTCCTTCAAAGCCAGCCCGCGTGAGGAAGATGGGCTTAGAAGTGGCAGTCTGCTGAGAGAAAAGACCCCCTCCTCGTCACCACCTCTGCCACCGCTGCGGCGGGCTTGGGGCCAGCTCCATCCCCGGAGCAGCTGGGACGGTGGCGGTTGATTCCTGCTCTGATGAGGGTGAGAGATCTCTGGGTCTGGGAGTGCCCCAAGACGTTTCACTCTGCGCTGAGCATTCGCTCGCGGCGGGGAAACGTCTCCATGAATCGGAGCATCCACCCGATTCACGGCTCCATGTCCAGAGCATCCCTGCGCAGCTCATGTCAGCGCTCCAGGAAGGAGAGGAGCTCGGCGGGGTGCTGCCACATGCCATGAGGAGCAGCTCAGCCACTTCTCCAGGAATTCACCTCCTGCCTGGATTCACAGCTGCCCGAAAAGGAGACAGACTGAAGGGAGCTCACTCCCACCATCACCCAGAGACCGGGCTCTGGGCTGGCCAGGTGGTGGCTTCTTGCCACGTAACCTGTAGGATTGGAGGCTGGTCTAAAACCTGTGAAACCATCACCAAGTCCTCATGGACACAGCCGGACAAGCTGTGCCCACGCCTTTCCACCACAACTCTGTCTGAATGCCAGCAAAATGGGGCAGCGGGCTTAAAAACTGTCAGACTGCAAAAACTTTTCATAAACACCCATCTGTTTCCTCACCTTCTGGTTTCCCAGCCCTCTGACTCAGGGGTCTGGGTTTTCCACGGTGGCTGGAAACTTCAGCAACTGCAGTTGCAATGCAGCCGCTCTTTACCCCGACGCTGCCCTGGAGATGGAGATGTGCCTGGTCCTCACCCCAAAACAGCCAGGAGCAGAGACCACCCCAGAGCAGCAGCTGGTTGTCAGCTAAGAGTTGCCAGCCCATCCTCCTCCTCCTCTGCCCAGGAGGACGAAGGCACAGCAAGCCAGAGCTGGTGCGACAGGGCCGGAGCAGCGCCCAGGGACGGATCCAAACCCCACGGCCATACATGGCACCATCCAGCAGCACGAAGCTCTTGCACAGCGCTGCCCACCAGTTTGAACTGAGGCTGGGAGGTGCAGGTCACAGTGGGGTCCTCTTTCAGGCCAAGCCTGGCTCCTAATTAGCAACCCTTGTTAACCCCTCGGGATCTCAGCAGAAGGACCAGCAGTCTGACGCCTTGCCCTGGAGATGCCCAGGCACAGGGTACCGTGGGGGCTCCATGCGCCCACCTCCACTGCACCACCCCGGGTGCAGGTCCAAGCCCAGACGGTGCATGCTTGGTGCTGAATTGCACAGGGAAGAAGCCAAAAGCCAGGACAAGCCATGGGAAGAGCCATGGGCACGAGCAGCCCAGGGGTGAGAGGCCACAGGGACCAGTGAGGGTGGGCTATGGGGTGGCCCCTGCAGCACCGAGCTTGCTCCCCTGGCAGCAGGAACAGGTAAAGCAGGGAAAACACCCAGGATACTCACAGGACATTCTACATATGCTGCCCTTTTGAAAGCTCACTATGGTGTTACACTCTAATTAGCCCAATTAAGCAGAGCTGTGCCTCGCAGGGCTGGCTGCTTGCTGGCTCCCATGCCGGGCAGGGGGTCTGGCTCGCCCAGGCAGCACCTCCAAGTCCTCCTCCCGGCCGGGGGGCTCTGTGGCTGGGAAGCAGCTTGGAGGGCAGTGCCCCACCTTCCTGTGGGGCTGAGGAGGGCACCCCTGGGACCCCCCGGCTCTGCGATGGGGGTACCTCCACCTGCCTCTCCTGCCCCCGAGCATCACTCGCTCCCCTGACCTGCAGAGCCCCCACCCGGGCTCCTACACGGCACCCTCCATTCTGGGGCAGCCATGTCCCTGCTTCGCCCAGACCCCGTGCCACCATCCCAGCCCCACGCGGACATCACTCCTGGTGCCCACCTGCAACCACAGCAGGCATCCCACGAGGACCAGCACCCAAGCATCCTTCGTCTTATCACCATGCACACCCTCGTGGGTACCTGAACCCCCAGGATCCACATTCCCCAAAACGCCGAGACCATCCCCTCCCACACCAACAGCTTCCCTGGCCAAAATTCTCAAAAAAAGGCGTCACGATGGGCCATACGCAGGATGCTGGGGCATGCCCGCAGGCAGCTCCAAGCCAGGGAGCAGCTGGTTCGCGTTAGGTGCTGCTGAGCCTCGCCTCACCACAGATGGACAAAATCGTAGCATCTCCTGTGTTATTAATTAATGTGTTTTCACAGAAAATGGAAACTTCTTTCCAACCTCGTGGAGGAGTTAATCTGCTCCACAAACTGGTCCTACCAAGAGCCCGAGCCGGGGCAGCAGCCTGCAGGGACAGCCATTCCCGGGGGAAATAAAGGGACAGGGCTTTCTGTTACTATCGTTTCTCCCAGAAAACAAAAGCTGGACCTGGCTAGGGTGCAGGTCACTCCCACCTGCCCATCTGTGCCTCCGGATGCCCTCCCGGCTCGGCATCCTGCTGCCTCATGGACGTGGAGAGCCTCAGCGGCAGTTCCTGGTGAGACCCCACAAGTGAGATGAAGAGCTGGGAGCTCCCCTCTTCTCACTGGTAAAATACTAACTTAATGACAGACACCCACTTTTAAGCATCTTGTCTGCATTGGGGAACTATGCTGGAGAAAGATCCCCTGGATGACCGTCACGGACTCTGGTCACCACCATCAGCAGTCTTCTGGTGGTCCTTCCCATCCAACCACAGGTGGCTGAACTCCACTCTGCTCTGCTGATGATCTCAGAGCAGAGACCCCTTGGCCAGGTAGAGGTGCCCACGGCTGGCACAGCCTTTCACCATCTTCAGGACATCCCGCCCTTCTCATTCAGCCAAACCTGGCTTGCCCACTGCTTTGCCGGTCAGCAGTTTTCTAGTGGAAAACACAGCTTCTGCAAAAGTAATGTTTTCCCTGCAAGAAAGTTCATGTTTTCTCCCAAAGGCCAAGCCTCAGGCTCATTTAGATGAACCAGAATGGTCTGAGGTCAGCTTGACACAAAACCTCCCGTGACACATCACAGTTTGCTGTCGCACACCCCGAGTCCCACCACGAGAGCCCAGGCCCCCATGAAGCTCGGTAGAGGGGGAGAAGAGCTGGGTCTGGCGATGCCCTGCCAGCTCGGGAGGGCACGGGAAGGTGTGCAGGAGCTGAAAATGAAGTTTGCTGAATTGAGCGCGTTTGCCCTTATTTGTTTTATTTCTTTTTGGAACTTTCCATCCCACAGATTTTAACAAGTTGATTTTTCCACCCTCTTGAGGACAGAAACAAATTCTGAAATATCACAATTTCCACAGGGGCAAAACTCATGATTTTCAGCCACTTTCTCCCAAGACCTTACCCCAGCAGCTCTGCCAGGAGGCCCTAGTCACCCACGCAGAAGACACCCATATATATATGTATGTATGGTTTGCAGCCGCTCCCCTAAGAAGGTGTTGTGGGTATTCGGTAAGGCATGAGCCCACAGCATCTCATCAGGGCCATCGCCGTGGTCCCCTCTCCCAGCCCGGCCACAGCATCGGAGCCAAACACCAGTGCGATCCCCACCAGCTTTTGCTGAGCCTGCGGGAGGACGACCCATGGGAATAGCAGGGTGCACAAGGTAGGGCAAGAAGGACAATCACGCATGTTTGGGACGCGCCTAAGATAGTGACCTCAGGAAAGATATGGAGGCAACAGGACTATATTTAATGATGATTCTCGACGAAAGGACATTTTCTTACACAGAAGAGCCACCAAAAGACCTGCCTGGAAGCCAAGTTTGAGCTTGAGCCCTAGTAGAGGGCACAAGGCAGATACCTTAGGCAGATACCCCTTGTACAGGGTCTGCCTTGCCCAATTTCCCTCCCTGTGCCCTATCTCCTAGCTGGTTGAGTCCTACACTCAGGAAGGAGAGTGCCAAGAAAAGGCAAGAAAAACATTAATTTTAATGGGAGCTCACAGGCATGCATATAGAAACTCCCCACAAGGTTACACCAAAAGGCCCATCTGACTGGGGTTGTGTGTCCAGCACTGGCTGATAGTGGATGTTTAGAAGAACTCAAGAGAGACCTTCCCAGCAGCAGTCAGCTACCTTGGGACATCCAAATCATCGTCTTCAACAGTCACCAACACACCAAAACTTCTCTGACCCCTTTTTGAATCAAACATGGTCAACGGGTGCCATAAAGCAAGCCTGTCTGTTTGCTAGCTCTGAACAAAAACTCCAGCCAAGGAACTGTCACAAGCCAATCCCCGTCCCCTGGGGGCTGCTTGCAGAGAGGAGACGGGTTTGTCATATGGCAATTAGCTGCAAGGAATCCCCCAATGCCTCCAAAGCTGCTGCTCACTGCCTCTGGCCCTTGCAATAAACTTACTGCCGCTCTCTGTTTCAGATAGCCAGCTGTTCCTTCTTTCTAGACCTATTTCCTTTCTACTAATTAATCAGCTCCAAATGTCTCTCCACGTGATCTGCCTGACCATGAGACCAGAAACGTGATCTCAGGACACTCTTGCCCAGACCCCCTTGTGCTGCAGGTGAGGGGCCAGGAGTGCCAGCAGCAGGGCTGGGATGATCCTGAGTGGCTACTCCTGTGGCCACCATGCTGCTCCTTGTAGCCAGACCCTGCATTGCTCCGGGTCCAGGGCACAGGCAACGCTGCCTGTTTGGCAGGGGATGGTGAATGGAGCGTATGGATGTTGCTCGGCCCGTTGTGCTGACCCCCACTGAAGCATCAGCCCCATCATCATGTACGACTGCAGCTCACCTCCCAGCAGAGCTGAGGCAGAAGTCTCGGGGAAAAAATGGGTTCACAAGACAAAAGAAAAGCAAAGGGTGGACAAAGCACTCTGCAGAGCGGGCCACACCAAGGTCAGTTTGACTTACCCACAGCTGACATACCATGAGCAGAGCTGCCTGCACACGGAGCCAGCCGTGGGGAAACACGAACAGGGACTCGTGTCCAGGGCAGCAGAGCCAGCAGCTGTCCCAACCCCAAGCAGAGGAGCTGGGGCCGGAGGCGCCGCCAACACGCCTGGGCTCTGCTGCTTCAGCTCGTGGTCAGACTCCCTTCCCCTTGGAAAAGTTGGAAGGAACCAAATTTTTCTTTTATTATCTTGGATCTGACTCGCACAGAGAAGGTGCTCCAAGGCCGCCTGTGCCAGGACATTCACAAAGTTTCCCAGCAGAAGAATGAAGCAAAACAAGGGGAAGCTCTTTGATCTTTATGGGCCTGGCACTTTGAGCCAAGGTAGCGGCGAGCATGAAGCTGCACTTCCCGTCCAGGTTCACGATCGTTCCTCCAGGCCATGGCCTCAGACGGCAGCAATGAGCCTCTTCCTACCGCCAGAGAGGTCCCGTTGCAGCAGGGGTGACCACGGAGGGGTGCTGGGGACCAGAGCTCTGAGCTCAACTCTACCGCTCACCTTGGGCAAGGAGACATGTCTCAGTGCTTTGTTTTCAGGAGACAGAAGGGACATCTCCTGGTAAGCCTCTTCCAGGTCTCAGGGTGGGAAGCATATTTAAGTGTGCGGTTCCCCCATGTGTACAGCGTGTCTGTTACAGACAGCACAGGCGGCTTTGCCACCGTAAAGCTCTGCAGATGGAGGATGCCAACTGAACAACAGGCTTTTTTGCCACTTAGTCCCTTCTGAACCTAAAAAGGTCGCCTGAGAAATACAAATTGAAATCTGGATTTTGAAGATTTCACAGCACCAAGGAGGATTTTGGTGCTGCATTCATCCAACTCCGCTTCAAACCCCCATGTCCCCCAGCAATGAGCAGTGGCTAAACTCCAGAAAGGAAAAGGCTGCAATATCCAGCCTGACGGCCTGATCCGGAGGTGGTGAGTCTCCTTGGTACAAGGCTGTAAAATGTAATGTGCCTTGGGCTTATGCAAGTGAAAGGACCATGAGGAGGCAGGACCGTCACCATGGTAGGAATTCAGGTCCTTCTTTAGGGTCTCAGACCTCCCGTTGCAGCTGTCTCAAGTCTGTGGCACTGGAATGCAAAGTGAGTGGCAAATAGACTTGAGTGGGACTTCCAGCACACCCTCCCTCCAGGCATGCCAGGGACATGGGGGTCTTCCTGGAAAAGCAGAGGCAGCGGCAAGCCAGGGCCAAAACAATATCCAGAGCAACACAGGCAGGCCTGAGTTGGTTGGGTTGGCCAAGTCCTGAGAGCCAGGTTATGGTTTTATTGTGACAGTGGTGATTCCCAACCCAGCTCATGACTGAAGCCACAGGGTTATAGTCCCCTGAGGAAAATGTACCTTCTGATTCAGCTCCCACAGATTATGTGGAGCAAAGACAGTTTTCCTTGCACCGCTGAAGGAAGAGGAAACATGTGGAGTATTCTTCATTCATCATGAAGATCCTGTCCATCACTTGTGCCGATGCATGGGTTAGATCAACCAAAGTAAGGAAGGGCTCCCGTCCAGCAAGCCAGCAGCTCTTCTTGCAGTAGACATGTCCAAAGAGCCCGAACCTTGGCACATCATATGACACGGGGGCTGCAAGCCCTGGAGCCTCTCTAGAAACCACCCCACGTGGAGGGCAGGGCTCTGCCCAGCAGAGAGGACTCAGCAGCTACAGCACCAGGGCAAACACCTCACTGGAGACATCCAACAGAGTCTCCAGTTTCTCCTCCTGCCCATGGCATAGCCCTGCTGAGATCGCCTCGCCAGCAGCGGGCTGCACCCACCAGCATCAGACCCTCCAGCCTGGAGCGTGTCCTGGCCATGTGCCCCGTGCCACCCTGCACCATGGCCCTGCTGCCAGCTTTGCTCCAGCTCTGGCTGCAAGTAGGGTTCCAGGACCTCCTCCCACAGATGGCTTTGTTTGTGCCAGCCAAGTTGCTCAACAGGATATTAGCAGCCTGGGCGGCAGACGCCCAGCACACAAACCTCCACCGAAGGATTGACGCCCTCAGGCATGGGGCTGGCAGCACGTCGCTGCCAGTCCCGCTCCCCCGGGGCTCTGCAAACCCTCCACCAGCCCTCCAAGTCTTCTTGGCACGTGAAGAACCCTCATCTTCCCTAGGACATGAAAGGACCGATTCAAAGTCGTACTGAACATGTTCCCACGTTGCTGCCCAAGGAACCAGTGCGGCTGAGGCCCTCGGACTCGTTGCACCAGTGGCAGCTGCAGAGCAGCCTGTGAGGTGGATGCAGGGGGCAGGCAGAGCGTGGCCAGCAGTGGAGCTCGAAATCCCAGCTCTTCCCAGCCCTTCCCAGCACATTGGAGGGAACGTGGGAGCCCCAGCCGGAGGTGAGGGACGGCTGATGAACGAGGTGATAACACCTCGGCAGATGGCTCCAAAGGCTGCGCCGCGCTTGGGGGGTGTAGACAAAACACGGAGGTGAAGCCCAGATGTTTAACTTCAGCATCTGGATGTGATTCCTAAACAGAGACGCTCACATCTGACCATTCTGCCTGAAAATAAATGGTTTGTTTGACTTTCCCCATAGCCCACCCCAATATTTTCTGGGTCTCTCCTAAACACACGGCAGCTGCTCCCTCCTTGCCTGGACCAGCCGCGCCTCGGGTGAGCACCGCAGGCATCGCTGTGGCCACGACAGCAGCCGGGGGTGCCTGGGACATGGCAGCAGGGGATGCGGGGCAGGGCACAGCTCGGAGCAGTGCCACAAGCCCAGAGGAAAGCCCAGCGGGGTGGAAAACACCCTTCTGCATTGCACCCACCCTGTTCTAAGCTCCCGGTCAGCACATTTTGGAGCAGGACACCAACCCTGGGTGCCAACCCTGCCTAAGAGCCCGGCTGATGGCTTCCAACTATCAGGTGTCTTCCCCTGCCCTAAAATCCTGTGGGAATGGGCGGCAACGGGACTATGGAGAGGGACTGGTCTGCAACCGTGTCCTGCCTTTGGCCCATGCAATCCCCACCTGAGACCCACGGGAGCAGCCCAGATGCTTGAGCATCCCCTCGGCTCAGCCAGGCACCTGGGACCCGACACAACCTGGGTCTCATTTCACCACAGCAGTGTCCCATCGCCAGCAGCAGGGACCGGCAGCAGGTGGTTTCTAAGCCAAGAAGGGACAAACCTGCTCAACGCCTTGGGAGCGTTGGAAGAGCCTGCTCGGGAAGATGGGTCCCCCGGACATGTCGGAGCCAGGCAGTCCCTTTCAGAGAAGTTATCTAATCTTGGATCTGAGACACCATGCGCAGGAGAATCCACCACGCTCCCAATAAGTGGAAATTGTAGGCGTTGGGTGGTGTGGAAGCTGACAATGAAGATAGTGATTAGTGATGACGGGCAGTACCAATTAAGGCTAATCTGCCTAATGGCCAAGTCTGAGGGTAGTGTGTGTGACTGATGGTGACAAGTGATGGCAGCTGGAGGAGGCCACAGTGACCACAGAGATGTAAGACAATGCTGGTGGCAGACAGAGCAAACAAGTGGTGACACAGTAATCTGTTACTCGGTTTATTTGTAATCCTGCAGACACATCTGGCACCGAGCACGCCACGGTCCTGTGCTTCTCCTGACGGATCACACAGGCAGCACTGGAAGCGAGACCTCTCTCCGCAGCTTCCCGCGGGCAGCGTGGGATGCAAAGGAGCGGTGTCACGGGCTGGTGTGGCACATCAATAGCTGGTGTCTCAGTCCTCTCCAGCCTGGCTCTGCCAGCGCCCTCCGACTCAGCAAGAGGAGGGCAGAGCCAGGAGGGCTGCACAGGAGGTGTTGGACCCCCCTGCCACAGCAGGGCAAGGAGCCCAAGGTCCCACTGAGCCCTGGCAACCAGCTTCCCACCACGGGCCACCCACCCTGGCACAGCCCCTGCACTGGCCAGTCCCTTGGGGCAGGCACAGCTCCGTGACAGCAGTACAGAGCTCCACGAGCCACCGTCTGGGGCAGCTGGCCAAGAGCGATGAGCAGGTGCAGCCAGGGTGCCGCGGTGGCCAGCCCACAGGGCTATGGGTTCTCCGTGGCCACTCGTAGCCCAGCCCTGGGCACACGGATGGTGTCCCTGTCCCCTCCCACGCTGCCTTTAAGTGTCAGGCTCTGGCAAGCAGAAGGGACAGAGATGCCCCAGGCAGGAGAAACACTGGCACGTCCCAGTGCCAGGGCGGGCAGCGCGTGAATGCCAGGCTGGCCCTCGGGGACTGGGGCGATACTTCACACGGGTGAAAAGAAAAGGGTAAAACATGTCAGCTCGCCGCGATAACAGCAGTCACACAAAGCAGGCACCGTCCATGGAGCAATATGTTAACTGTCATCAAGCCTGGCAGCATGACAAGGGCCAACACCTCATGCCCACCAGATTTATTCTCTGCCTGAGGTTAAAGCAGGGCTCTGGTCCAAACGAAGCTGGTGCAGATCAGCCGATAGCCACCCAAGCAAGACCACAGAGCTACTAGCATTGGTAGGGTGCAAGCAAGCGAGCTCCAGGACTGCTGCTGAAGGCTGAAGCTCTGCAACCCAAGAACTGCTCACTGAGGCTGCCAGTTTGGGATTAGAAAGGCTGGTTTTGTGGCATCTTCCCAGGAGGGGTCTCGTCCCAGTGGGAGCAGGACAGGAGCTCTGCTCGCACCGAGCCATGCCTTCCAGCACCCGTCGCCTTTACTGGGGGCCCTTCCCATCCACGGTGGTGAACCAGCTCTGCCCAGATTCCCCCCTAGGAAGGCTGCCCTGCCCGCACGGCAGCAGACCACAGTGCAGCTGCTTCCACCAGACACTGTCCTCGGCGCGTGCTTCTCCAAGATGATCCAGGGGACGTGGCTAACAGAGCTGGGCGTACTCTGGTGGCTTCAGCCCAGGTCGTAAGGTGCTGGCAGCCGGGGACTTGGAAAGATGGCCAGCAGTGGTGGTACAAGCCCAGGGCCACCCTGGCAGCCCACACCACAGTCCTGGCAGGAAGTACCAGTGAAGGACGTGGGGACCAGTGGCACCTGCAAGCCCCCATAGAACAGTGTCCAGAGGAACAACAGGTCCCCTAGTCCCGTGTCCCCAACAGGCTCAGGATGCTCTCCACTGGCAATGCTGGGGATTAGCAGCGCAGCACAGCGGCACAGGGCTGCTCCCAACAGCAGCAGGCGTTCTCAGAGGGAGGGACGTGCCCCAGCACGAGGGCATGGTGGGGCGCCCCCCACTCTCACCCCCCACACACTGATTTTATCACCAGCCTCAAGACTCGGACGCATTTTTGTCTCGATTTTGAATTTGCTCTGGTTTTAATTTGGGGGGATGATGTCGTATCTAGCGCTGCAGCCCTTGATTAGCACGCGCACTGGCGCACACGCACACACTACATTGCCAGACTCAATCACACATGTTTGCTCAAGACCTCTTGGAAATCTTTGGATTCGGACCAATTTTTCTTTTCTTACATGCATTTGTTGTAGTCCGATATTTATAGTTTACTTAAAATAAATGGCTCCTTATGTTTCCTGCTTCCTGCTCCTGAGGGGAGGGTCTCGTGGGGTTGCTGTCTGTCTTCTTCTCTCTTTCCTCAACCTTTTGCTGTTTTTTTCCCCTTCCATAAACATTTTTTGAGCAGATCCTACATTTGCCAGACGTTGCTGAGCCTCGCCCCAGGTTCTCTCAGTGGTTCTGGTGAGCGAGACACTGGTTCAGAATGAAGCAGACAACACAGTGCACCCATGGGGCAGCTGTGCCGCCGGGCCTTCCCGGAGCAAAATGCTGGAGGAGGAGGAGAATGAAGATGAGGAGGCAGGGTGGTCTCTGGGACATGGGAGCCAAGCACAGATCCAGGCCATGATGCAGACACACTCGCTTGCAGCACCAGGATGCGAGGATGTAGCACCAGGACGTGAGGATGCAGCACCAGGACGCGAGGATGCAGCACCAGGACGCGAGGATGCAGCACCCAGACTCATGGCTGCAGTAAGGGAGGGAAGGGGAAGGCAAGAATCCCCGTGCCCACTCTCGCTTGCCCCACTTGGGTTGTTCCCACCTGCAACCCCCCCACTCCAGGAGGGACCCTCTCCCCAGACCAGGGTGCAGTGCCGGGTAGTGGAGCCTCATGAAGGTCTCTGCTCCCACCCAGGCGAGCTCCAAGCAGGCTGCTCCAGTCAAGGTCTGAGTACTTCCAAGGACAGAGATTCCCACCCGTCTCCAGGCCCCTATTCCAGTATTTGAGCACCTTCATGGTGGCATCATGATTCGTCCTTGCATTTACAGGGAATTTCCCTTGTTTCAGCTCCTGCTGCTGCCTCTCACCATCTCTCTGTGCACCATCAAGAAGTCCCAGCTGCATCTTCCCTGCACCCTCCCATTTGGTCTTGGATGACCAAATGCCCCGTGCCCTACAGCAAAGGGAGCACGAGTCCTCCATGGAGGACTGAAACCTCCCGGGGACCTCAGCTGCTCAGCAGGGCAGGACTGAGGGAGCCAGAGAGGGGGACCCAGGAGACCCCCTTGGGTGAGGAGCAATCCCCAGGCAGCTCCCAGGGTGCAAGAGGCAGAGATGTTGCGAGAGCATCCCTGCAGACCACAGGAGGACAGAGGGATTAAACCAATGTTTGCGTGGCCTTTCCCACCCAGCAGCCTCTTGGCAGCTCTCTCCATCGCTGGGGCTGATGAGCCCCATTTGTTTTGGAAGAGCCGTTTGTTTTTGAACCTTCTGCTGCGAAGCGAACATTTTCACTGCGAAAATTATCCTCCCTTCTAGTTTCAGGCCCTGGGGCTCCATTTGGCCCTGCCTCCTCCCCAGGGGTAGCCCACCTGTACACGCACACATGCAAGCTCACCCCCAGCCCCCACACTGCACCTTTGCAGGCAGGTCCCACGGCCCCGGGACGGCAGCCCGGGGACCCTTGTCCCCTCCTCCAAAGCAGCACCGTGGTGGATGACAGAGCCCAGGGAAGCTGGAGGAGAGCTGGCTGCACCCCAGTGCCCCTCTCAGCCTGCCGGGTGGTCCGAGTGGCATGCCAGGCAGGACTGACTCTGCAGCGGCTGCATGGGCAGAGTGGCGCCCAGCTCTGCTCCGACCATGGGCAGTAGGGCTGAGCACTCCTGGGGAGAGGCTGAAGCCCCTCTCCACCCCCGGCACAGACAGGACAGCAGCCACCACGCTCACCCGAGCAGCAGCACCCCACCACCTCCCTGGTTCCCGAGAAACACCCTGCGGAAAAAAGAGAATTATAGAATCATAGAATGGTTTGGGTTGGAAGGGACATTTAAAGGCCATCTAGTCCAACTGCCCTGCAAGGCGCAGGGACACTTTCAACTCGAGCAGGTTGCCCAGAGCCCCGTCCAACCTGTCCTGGAATGTGTCCAGGGATGGGGCATCTACCACCTCTCTGGGCAACCTGGGCCAGTGTCTCACTACCCTCAGCGTAAAAACTTTCTTCCTTATATCCAGCCTAAATCTCCCCTCTTTTAGTTTAAAACCATTTCCCCCTGTCCTATTGCAACAGGCCCTGCTAAAAAGTCTATCCCCATCTTTCTTATAAGCCCCCTTTAAGTACTGAAAGGCCACAACAAGGTCTCCCTGGAGCCTTCTCTTCTCCAGGCTGAACAACCCCAACTCTCTCAGCCTGTCCTCATAGGAGAGGTGTCCCGTCCCTCTGATCAATGTTGATCCCAAAGGATCAAATTCATCCAGGAGGAAAGGCAGGAGTAAAGCCTGGCTTTCTCCTCCAGACAGCCCTGCAGGCACGCTGAGCCATCAGGAAGTGCTCCCAGATGATGGCACCACACGGGCCTGGGCTGTTTCCATATGGTACTTTGACCTCGCTGGCTTTTTTCCTTTTCTTTTGCCTTTCTTTTCTCAGTTTTCTTTCCTTCCCTTCCTTTCTTTTCACTTTTTCATTTTCCTTTTTTCTTTTCTTTCCTTTTTAAATCATTATCATTTTTTATTTTCCCTTTACTTTTCCTTGCCTTTTTTCCTTTTCTTTTTTATTTTTCCTTTTCTTTTTCATTCTCTTTGTCTTTTCCTCTTTCTTTTTCGTTTTCTTTTTCCTCTCTTTTTATGTTTTTGTTTTCTTTTTCCTCCCCTTTTTCTTTCCATCCTCTCCCTCCTCTCTGCTCCAGCTGCATGCAATCCACGCAAAAGCATTTGACTTTCACACACCCGTTAATCATTTGCCAGCTCAGTTTGCGAGCGGGCCGCAGCACATGAGCGCAGCAGCACCATAGGGCTGGGGTGGGGGTTAGGACTGGGTGGGAGGGGGGGCAGCAGCACAAGCCTGAGCCCCCAGCGCCTCACAGTGCCGGAGGCAGTGGGGTGGGGGGGACCCGTGGCTGGGAAATGCCAGCGGATGCCTCCGCTGTAATGAGCAAAAACCCTCCACAAAAATGCTCCCGCAGATAGCATTACAATGGGCTGAATTAAACCGCCTCCTCAAAATGCTCTCCACTGGGAGCGGGGCCACCAGCAGCCGCTGCCTTGGCAGTGCTGCCTCACCAGCACCCAGCAGGCAGCCCTGCCCGCCCTGCCTCTGCCTGCGGCCGGCTCCCCACCCCGGCATGGCCCTGCTCGCTGCTCGAAATCTTCAAACCTCAGCGGATAAAAAGTCCTCGGAGAAAAAAGAGATTAACCTGGGTGAGGGGTGGCCTCAGCTCCGGGGCTAGAAGATAAAATGGGCTCCTGGGTGGCAAGGGACACAAGGCTTACCCTAGAGCAGGCGGGAGGCCCCGGGGACAGGTAGCCATTGGATCGTGCAAGAGAATCATAGAATCATAGAATCATAGGGTTGGAAGGGACCGCTGGAGATCATGTAGTCCAACCCCCTGCCAGAGCAGGGTCACCCAGAGCAAGTGGCACAGGAACACGTCCAGGCGGGTTTGGAATGTCTCCAGAGACGGAGACTCCACCACCTCTCTGGGCAGCCTGTGCCAGGGCTCTGCCACCCTCAAAGGAAAGAAGTTCCTCCTCATGTTTAGGTGGAACTTCCTATGCTCAAGTTTGTGCCCGTTACCTCTTGTCCTGTCCCCGGGCACCACTGAAAAGAGCCTGGCCCCATCCTCCTGACACCCACCCATCCAAAAGGAGCAATTTCCCACAGCAAACCCTAACCAAGAGAGGAGCACAACAAGGGTCAAGCAATATTTTCTAGAGTTTTTCCGGGCAGAGTTCCTGGGCTTCATGACAGAGGAGGGCAGCATGGCACCTGGATGGCTACGCAGGGCAAGCCCCAAGCCCCATGGCAAACCAGCTCCGGTGGCTGTGGGGTTTACACACAGGAGCTCAAACAAGCATTCAAGTGCCTATTCTCCTGGTCTTCATTGAGTGCCTGGTCCAGCCCTAACCCTCCCCCCTTTAGCACACCCCTCCTCAGCAGGGGGCCCTGGGGTGGGATGATGCCATCATCCCACAGCAAGAAACAGGACTCAGAGTGCCAAAACGCCCTGAGCCCCCTGGGCTGCTCGAGCAGGCTGAAGACCGTATCTCCCAGGCATGAGCATGAACTCCTTGGCCAGCCTCCACGCCCCTGGTGGCCTTGCACAGCCTGGGGGAAACGATGGGCTTTGCTTCCCCTGGGGAAACCAAGACCCAGCACAGGACAGGACCTGGGAGTCCCATGGGAGTGGAGAGCAGGGCTGTGGGAGCCAGCTCACAAATGAACTCCCCGGACCCCCCAGCCACCGTGCGGTGGGTGGGTCCCATGGGAGTGCCAGGGCTGGGCTTGCTCTCCTGGGGCACACCAGCAGCTCTCCAGCTGCCAGGAGGGCACTTGACATCAACTGGAGCAGAGCAACACCCCACGGAGCTGCGGGGACAACGTAACCACCGTCTGTCCTGGGCAGCCTCACGGGGACGCCACTGAGTGGCCACAGTCACCCTCACACCCTGGGAAGTGTCCCCCACCCATGGACCACGGCACCCCCAGTGTGACCGCAGGGATGGGCACAACACTGCCCGCTCCCCTTGGACCCCCACCCTCCCTGACTTCGACAGCTCCCAGCTCTTTTTCTCCCAGCACAAGGACTTCTCAGAAAGGGTCCGGGGCATCCAGTTTGGAGGGGAGCTACAGCCAAGCGCCTCGGGCGGGCCACGAGGATGCTGAAGCATTTCAGAGCACAGGGGCAGGCCAGTGGGACCTGGCAGGCGATGAGACGGGAGGACAATACAACGGCCCATTTGTGCTCCCAGCTCCCAGCCCCCCCGGCCCTGCCCCATGCCATAGTAAGGCTGGTATTCAGGAATTAATTGATGTAATTAAAGTGTGGCATGACTTTGCCATGGCCTCCGAAGGCAGTGGCGACGGGCCAGGGTCTGCGGGTGGAGGAGGAGCCCCTCGCGTGCTATTCTCCCTATAGAAAAAGGGCAGATCTTGGGCAGATCCAAGGCATGAAATTGGTATAAAGAGATTGTCAGGGAAGCGTAACAGTGCCGGTCTTGCTGCCATCAGCAGCTGCAGGGTGATAATTCATCCCGGCAAGCTGCTGCATCCCATCCCATGGCAACAGCACCTCTGGCAGGAGATGCCAGACCCAACACCGGGAGGCGTCCGGGGATGTGCCAACCCAGCTGGACTCTGTGGTTGCTCTGCCCTGGTTCTGCACTGCATCTCCTGAGCACGGACAGGGCTTGGACATGGAGAGGGCTGTGCTGGCAGGTTGGGGTGCCCTTGTCTCACCCCAGAGCATGCACTACAGGACAGGGATGTCTCCACCCTTCCCCCTTCCCCTGCCCCAGCTCTCAAAAGCAGCACGATTCAAGCAGTGACAGTAACAATATCCCAACACCAAGAGCACACAGGGCGAGCGAACAGAGCCTGGCCCTGATTTCTGACCGCTTGCCCGGGTGGGAATAATTTTCCCACTGGGGTTCCTGTGTCAGAGTGCTGCCGAGCCCGGGGCTAACCACGGCATGCCAGCTGGAGCCCTCCCAGCTCACGGCCGGCCTGGCAAAGTTGTAAGCAAACCCCCTGGTGCTTTCAGCAGCCGGGGGAGAATGGAGCGGCGCAGCCCGGGGGGAGTGGGATCCCACACAGGGCTCTGTGGCGAGCTGGTGACAGGGGATGTCTTGTTGTTAACGAGGTGCAGAAGAGGATGCAGACATCCGCCCCCTCGCCTCCCCAAGGGCGCTGGCTCCGTAGCCGCCCCAGCAGCTTTCCCTGGGTATTGGAGCAGCAGCAGGCTGACCCCAGTGCTCCTCCGCGTCTCCCCACCCGAGCACCGAGCATGGCCGTGCTCGCTGGAGGGGATGCGGGGTGCAGGTCGGGGTGCTGGGCCACAAGGCAACCAGTCTGACCCTGCTAACACCAGGGTCTGGCTACTGCAGGATGGAGGAGTCCATCCCCACCCCTACAGCATGGCAACAGCATCAGGCCCAACTCCTGTGCCCTGCCAGAACCCCCATGGCTCCTTCTCACTGCTCCTCCATCCGCCCTCCTCAACATGGTCCAGGCAACAGCCTGACCTCCTGGCCAGGAGGAAGGACAAACCAGGAAGCTGGGAGAAGAACGGCTCTGGCATAAGCACCTCCCCAGGGCCTCCATCCCAGCACCTCTGCACCCTCCGCGGCCTCAGACAATGGGCTGCCCTTTCGTTTCCCCTGGAAAAGGTAGAAATGAGCTGTGTGCCGGCTTATTGCAGACAGCCGTAGAGGGGTGATGGTTGTCCCTGTGCCAGAGTGACATCTCCAGCCAGCCACTACATTGCTGGGATGGCAGAGCAGGATGGCAGAGCAGGCAGAGCAGCAAGCTGCAGCCGCTTGGGCTCACTGGGCTGCAGACGAGCCAGGAGGGCAGCACCTCTGGGAACTCTCCCAGCCCCTCCTCCAGAGCAGCAGGAGCCACTGGGCTCCCACCACTGCTCCACCAGTGTGGAGCAGGATGGAGAGCAGACATGAGATCAACCTCCAGAGCAGCCCCTGGAAACCCAAACAGAGCTGTGCCACAGAGTGCTTGGGCTCTCCCCACCCATTCTTTCCAAACCCAGGGGCCACTTCTCCTGCGAGCCACCGCCAAAGCCGCGCACCGGCTCCTCTGCCTGCAGAAACCACAGCTCCCACGCCTTGCACGCTCCATCCTCTTGCGGTCGCTCACCAGACACTGCGGCTTGGCCTGTGCCCCACGGGCTCGGCGCGAGCACGCCTGTGGCCCAGGGTAAACAAACAGCCTCTCCTCCAGGGCTGTTGCCTCTTGCCACTGCAGCCGCCTTCGGCTGGCCTGGCTGTGCCAGCAGCATGGCTGAGAGCTTTAGCAAGGTCCACCCCTGTGGTCGCTGTGGGCTCCAGCTGCCGGCACTGCCTGCCACCAGGGCTGGCGGAGAACAGGACTGAAACAACAAACAAACAAGAAACATGCACGGCTTGGCTAGGCCTGCACATTGGAAACAGAGATAAGCTGCTCCGAAAGCCGAATCCCAGCAAAGCAGCGGAGCAGGGAGGAGAGGACGGCAGAGCTGCCATGCGCTGGAGGGCAAAACCGGAGCAGATGCCGGCCCCCCGCTCTGGGTGCTAGGGAGGGGAAGCACCCCAAGGTGCAATCGGGTGCACCCAGCCATGCTGCGGCTGCTGGGTCTGCCGTACAGCGCCCGGCTCTGGTTGCGGGACAGAGGGAGGGGAGGCTGGGCAGGAGAGCGCAGTCCCATCCCCTTGCACTGCAGCCAGCCCTGCCAGAGGCCACATGGCCAAGCGCACATGGTGACGGTGGCAAAATGAAGGGCAGTAAATCATTAAGCTGCTGTGGCTGTGCTGTTAGACCCCGCGCTGGAAGACCCCGCGCACCTCGACTTGCCTGTGGCCACACAAGGGCTGGAGTCAGGGTCTCTGCACCCAGCTCATCGCCCTCCCCACTGCGCAAAGACCCTCGTGCTCTGCCCTGGCAGGAGCCGCTGCCTCACTCCTTGGGGCCCATTATATTTTTCTAAACAACCGATCTCTTGCAAGTGCAGTTTGGAGTAGAGCGTCTGCTGTGAAACTGGGACTGGGTTGTTTCCGCAGCCCTGATTCTTTGGAAACTGCTGAAGCAGGCAAGAGAATAGTTCACGGTCCCCTTGAACGCACCCGACCTCCCTGGAGGAGCTGGCTGACTTAGTGGTTTGAGCAGGAGAAGACTTGTGCTGTATTCCCAGCTCTGCCACTGACTCGCTGGGTGGCTTTGAGTGAATCACTTCCCTCCGTGTGTGTTTTCAGCTGGGAAGTGCCAGCTGGGGCAGTTGCTGCTCCCCAGGCACCAGGCGGACATACCTGGCTGTCTGCAGGATGGGCAGCAAGGGCACAAGGTGGTGGAGAAGGGCAGCTCTCAACCCCACTGGGACCAGCCTCTGCTGAGGACCAGGTCATCCCCGTTCACAGGCACAAGGTAAAGCAAGTTGACACCCCGAGCTGTACCCAGCCTCCCTGGAGTACACTCCGCTGCAAGCAGAGTGGGGACAACACTGCCTGTACCACTGAAGTGGTTTCCTTCCTTTCTCCCCTGTGCCCCCTCCTGCCATCCCCACATCCTTGGAGCCCATCTTTGCCTCAGAGAGGCTCACGTCCAGGGCAGAAGGGGCTCCCAAAACCCCTCCCCAGTGCCATGTGCCTGGTTGGAAAGATCCAGGTCAGACCCAGAAGTGGGGTCTCCATGATTGCATATGCTTTGGGAAAAAGAGGTTTGTTGATAGAAAAAAATCTTCAAGTGTTCTGGACCATCATGATGACTCGGTGCTGTCAGTGCTGTGCAAGCTCTGCACCTTCTGGGCTTGCAGGAGTACAGATGCACACCAACCGAGGGGCTGCACCCACAGGCCTGTGGGGTGTTGCTCCTGTGCCCATGGTGGCACTGAGCTGGGCAGTTGTACCCATCAGGCATTCAGGGTAGGGATCACCATGTTCCTGGAAGAGCTTCCAGAAGAGCGGCCTCTGGGACATTACAAGGGGAAGAAGTGAAGGTAAGAAGTGCAGAAACTGGAAGGGAATGTGGACGGGTGTCCCAGGCCAGACATCAGGAGGAGGTCAGGAGGTGCAGTAGGCAGCATTGCGGCCATTTGGAGGAGAGCAAGGGTCAGTCCATGAACATGAAACCCCCTGACGATATTGGCTCACGGTTTCCTTCCACATGGCATTACCCAGGGACATGACGTTCTCTGCATTTTACCAAAAAGAAAATTGTGGCAGCGAGAAACAAGTCAGCTACAGAGGTCAGCAACAGTGTGAACTCGGAGAGAAGCTCGGAGCACCCTGCCCAGCACCTCCACCACACACGGCCTTTGCGCAAGACCACTGTTCCCCTCTGTAGGGCAGGTGGGTGCCCCAGGCGTGCAACCAGGCGCCAGCCCCTCCACAGCACAGGACGGACAGGCACAAAGACAGAGAGAGAAAAAACACACACATCGGAACACAGGTATCTTCCACAGATAACACAGCTAGTGGGGTCCCAGGGGAGAAACAGAGAGGATGGGGAGGGACCTGCCAAAGGGAACACGTAGCAGTCCCCAGTGGCCAGCTTTGTCCCCAGGGCTGCGGAGGTTTGAGATCAGCTCTCCTCTGCCAAAAAGACCATGGTGTGGCCCTGGGCTCATCAGTCCCAGTCCCCACAACAGCACTCCCCAGGGAGCCCCCAGGGATGCTCCCGCAGATCATGGCAGCCGAGCTCTCTGCTGGTGAGTCTGCGGGCAGCTCCCGGCATGGCCCGGTCACAGCAGAGCCAGGTGAAGGCACCTCCCGGGGCTCCACGGGCCTCCCTCGCCACCTCCAACAGATCAGCTCCCGAAGCCTGAACAGTTTGTTCCCTTCCACTTCCCAGCTGGCTCCGGGCAAGGCAGGGCTGCATGTGTTTTGGGCAGGCAGCACTGCCCGCCTGCCTGCAGCCAGCTCCGGGCAGGGGAAGAGCACCCTCTGCCGCTGCTCCGGTGGGCGCTGCTGCAAATCCAGCGCCCAGCTCCCAGCCTGGAAAATGAGAGAAACTCCAAGGCCCCAGCTTGTCACCAGTTTAATAGGCACAGCAAAAGGAAGTTTATAAATCCGGTTCACTTCTCTAAATGGATTTGCATTTGGCATCTCTTTCAACAAGGGCAATGAAAACAGACTTCGATATCATATGCTATCAGTTTACTAATAAAAACAGACCACAGTTGCCAAATACATCTGAGCATCTTAGAAGCGCTCTTTGAATTAAAGAGACATTGCCAAATTTAAAGTGCATGTTCTTAGTTTAGAAACTAGACTGCATCAATTAGACACGAGTACACCAGCAGAGACGAAGGATGCAGACTGAGTACACCCCGTATGTTCTTACACACATCTATAGGAGCACACAGCTGCTTGCATATATACGTGTCTGGCCTCTGCTTTGCTTCTTCAGTGGTAGCATCCCTCGGTGCAGAGGGGATGTCCTGGGCCTGCTCCCTCACGCACACCTGCCTGGGAGAGCCGGGCTCCCGCAGGAACCGGGAAAGCAACGCTGCAGGAAGCCGCGGCAGCGAAGCCGGCTCCTGGCAGCCAGCGGGGCTGCAGCTGGCCCCGCACAGAGCACCGCGCCTCGCCACCACTCTCCCACGGATGCCGCGGCCTTCCGGGCTGCTCCCACCTGCAGAAAAATCCTGGTGGGTGAGATCACCTCGGGGATCGGCCGGCTGCTGAGGAGAGTTCATGGCACAGAGCTGAGAGCTCCCAGGTCTGAATCAGAGGGGACCTGCGCTCGGGTGGGAGCCAGCAGCTTTCCAGTGCTGCAGCATCTCCCCAGGCGTGGCTGCCCGCAGCAAGACACAAGTGAACGAGAGCGGCCCCCATGCTGCTCTAGCCTTCACCAGCTGCCTGGTCCGGGGTTCAGCGTGCCCACAGGGTTGTCGATCGGCATATGGCAGCCCTGCTTTTGGGGGAGAATGCGGGACCAGCAGCTGGGATGGTTACAAAGCCTGTCCCTGCAGATTTCTGTCTCTGAGTCACTGGCTGAGGCTGGCGAACAATACAGAGAGTTATCAAAAAAGCAGTTTTCGAAAGGGATAAGACTGATTGTTCTTGTCCCTGTCTGCCTAAACCTGCCTGCATACCTTCACGCCATGTTGACACAGTCCCCAAGGCTTGGAAAGGCTCCCACTTCCCAAAAGTCAGCAGTTCGCAGAGCTGCTTTGAGGAGTCCCAGCCTCCACTCAGCATGCAGGAGGACGCAGGGGGACCAGCCGTCACTCCAGCTGGCCCTGTCCCCTGGGGAGACAGGACCTCTGTGCTGGCTCCCCTCTGGAGATGCCCAACTGTCTCCATCCTAGGGCTCCCCGTCTCAGCTCCTCACGAAATGGCCTAAAATTAGGAGAGGTGAATCACCGCCTTCCTCGCCCCTCGGGCAAAGCTGGTCAGGAATTTTCTGTCATTGCCATTTTCCTAAAGGAAAATCCACTTATGCCCAGCCACACTTCTCAGCTTAGTGACCTTTAAGACTGACTGTCTGCTGGGAAAGCAGGAAACAAACAGATTTGTTTGGTTCAGTTTGATCCGACTGGAAATATTTTTGGTTGTGGTCCTGATCCAAAGTGTTTCATCTCAGATCAGTTCCACATTAATCCATAATTCCCTGGCAGGCTGCACTGCCAGCAGCACTGTAGCTGGGATACTGCTCCCTCCTGGGGCCCCGCTCCTACACCAGAGTGGATCTCTGTGGTTGCTCCGACCATCCTCAGTCAGGTGTGCCGTGAGGGTCGCACACATCTTGGCAGAAGCATTCTTCAGAGCTTGCAGGTCCCCAGCTGTGAGTGCAGGTCTGGGACAGCCTCCCTCACCGCTGCCCCCAAGCAGTTCAGTGCCCGCATCTGTGCACTGCCTGAGAACTTGGCCTATAAAGCACCAGACAGGCCTTCGCTGCTCAGCAGGAGGCTCCTCTGAAGCAGCTCCTCACTGTCGGCTCTGCAACTTTTATTCGCTTCTCCCTGCTCTGGGCCTCTCCCATTTCTTTCCAGCATTTGCCCCATCACCAGTGATCCTTGTCTTCTTGACACTGTACCCTTGCCCTGCTCATAATGCCATGTGTGAGCATGGTAGGAACCCGAGCCCTGCGTGAACAGACAAAAATCCTTTGCTGACTCTTGCTGCTGAGCTGGTCTCATCGGTGTAAGTCAGTTAATGTTTCAGGACACGGAGACGTGGGGGCGGAGGCCAGCGCTGCCAGTAGCAGAGCGAGGGCATCATGTCAGGGACAGCAGTGAACAGGGGCTGCAGACAACCAGTGGCTGTGTGTGCTTGTCCCACGCCAGCTCCCCCAGGCAAGCCTGGCCCCAGGCAGATGCACTCCCCATGCAGGAGGTGTTGATGGAGCTGCAGGCCTGCGTGGGGGTCTGCTTACAGCGGGTTGTGTCTGAGACAGAGCAGGGTTGTTGCGAGCAGGGAAGCGGCCACATGCAGGCAGAGACCTCAGCCAGGAAGGCAGGGTCAGGTCTTGATGCAGCATGAACTCTGGGTGCCACATGGCACAGCTGTGCTGTCCTTCTGTTTCAGGCCTAGTTGTCCTCAGCACCAAGCAGAAAGGGTTTGCAGGACACCGGGATCCCACCCTTCCTTTCGGTAGGATGCACCTGCAGGTGTGCGTACGCAGAGAGCTGGTCTGCAGCAGGGTCAGCTCCAAGGGTTGGACTTGCACACAGCTCACTGTGCTCTGCCCTGAAATCGCAAGGGAGGACTCAAGGATCACTCACCTCGCCTTGCCACTCACTGCAGAAGTTTGTCCAGACACCAAAACATCCCAGTCAGCCTCAGTAGCTTTATCTGGAGCATCTCAGTAAACCTCCGTCCCATTAGTTAGTCTCCTTCCTCTGCCTCTTACGGAGGAACTGCAGGTCATGTAGGAAGTCAGCTAGTGCATGTCATAGAATCATAGAATAGTTTGGGTTGGAAAAGATCTTTAAAGGTCATCTAGTCCAACCCCCCTGCAACGAGCAGGGAACGTCCTCAGATGGGAGCGTGCAAAAGGCATGCTGAAGCTGAGAACAAGTCAAGATGATGGCCTTGGGTGGAGCCACTGAAGAGCAAGGAGCCTGATTGAGTACCATGAACCTTTGTGGTCCAGGACCGCCTGCAGCCCGCAGCCAGGGCAGTGCTTTCAGAGGGAGAAGGTATTTCCTCCAGCAATACCTGGGAGTTACCTCAGCATCTCTGTATCCCACTGCCCTGCAAAATGGTTTTATAAATGGATGGTTCTCGGCCATGGGAGGCTGGTGTAAAAATGGCCTCCAAGAAAGATTTTCAGGTTGGTACTGCAGAAAAATCTTATAGTGTCTGGGTGTTTCAGCCTGCCCAGCTGAGATAACAGGCACATACTATCATCTCAAGCAGGCCAAGGCTCCCAGGAGCAGCATTACGAGGGCAAACATTTGGATGCTCGAGACTGTGCTCCACGGCCCCTAGGCACATCTTTGCTGTCTTGTTTGTTTCTGAAGCGCTCCTCATCTCCGAGCCAGCTCCTGTGCAGGGCCACGAGACACACCACTACACACTCGAACTATTTATCCCTTGAGTACCGGGTTCCCTGAGCTCATTTCCTGGTAAAAGACTCACTTCACTTCTCTGACTCTCAAGACTGCCAGCCACAGCAGGGGAGCATCACCTCACAGACATAGATCCCAGGTGCCATCCCATCCCTGTAGAGGCACGTCCTCCCCTGCAGAGGGGCAATTCTTACTTCACAGAATCACAGAATGGTTGAGGCTGGAAGGGACCTCTGGAGGTCACCTGGTCCAGCCCCCTGGGGGTGGACACTTGGGAGGAGCGACATCCTCATGGAAAAGCACATGGCTCTAGGGCAAGGCTATTCTTACATGTCCAGAGGCAACCACTACAAGACTATGCTGACATGCTCACAAGCGACCGCATTACTGCTGCTTAGCACATTACTGCCAGTTGCCATCCACGACTGTGTAGGTGCTGCAAGCAGTGGCAGATGCATGGAGAGCTGTGGCCGTGAGTTGACTCCAGAAACAGCTGCACGGAGCTGCTGTGCAGGGACTTGTACCAGGAACTGCACAAGGAGCGAGACAGCTCACAGACAGCATCAGCGTAGCAGGAACCACCTCCGTCCCAGAGATAGGGGTGCTCTGGATATCTGCTCTCTTGGCATCACAGCACCAGGGAGGCTACAGGAGGGATGTGAAGGATGGGGCAGAAGGGCAATGGATGGGTACAGAGGGCGGGAGAGAAACTGGGAAAGGGAGACAGGCAATGTGACCAGCCACAAGAGAAAACAAGGAGCCAGAAAGAGTATTCTTGGTAATCTAAAAATAAGGTCCTTTACTTCTTCATCTTTGCCACCTCTGAGGGTTTCAGTGCTGGGGACTGAGAAGTATGAGATAGTCCAGAGAGACAGTGACTGTGCCTACACTGCAGGACCCAGGAACAACTTTCAGCACCAGTATTTGGTGGGAATAAGTCACATCACAGCTCCACAGCAGAAGGATAACACAGTTATCCTTCCCACTCTTGATGCCAAAGTAAGTAAGTCAAGGCAGCAGGAGCTGAGCAGTCAGCACGCTGTCCTGGACTTGCATACGGCCCTAAACAGTGATACACGCTGCCTGTAGCAAGACCTCAAGGTGCTGGGCAGACATTTGCAGAGCACCAGGAACGTGGAGATGATGTGCTGGGGAGCTGTGCCAGCTCACCTCCTTCAGACTCAGTGGAGGTCACAGCCTGTCCATGGTTTCTTTATTCTGTCTCCCTTTTAAAATTTTTGCTGTCCTTTGTCTAGAAACACCTTTGCTGCTCTCAGTAATCGGTGTTCTTCCTAACTCAACTGTAACTTGTTTTGTTTTGTTCTGTTTATCTTTCCAAGTACACTTTGCCTGGTTTTCCTTATCTCCTCTGTTCTTCTTAAGGAGCCTTCAATCACACCAGAGCAGCTACTCTGCTCACCGTTTTTGTGGTTCATAATATATTGCTTGTGCTAACCATCACTCACACCAGCTACAGACTGTTTGACCTGCCCTCTGCCTTGCTGAGTTTTGTGGGAAGGAAAGCTGGACACACAGCCTGGAAGGGAACTGTGACACGCTCTAATCCTGCAGATTAGGCATAATGTATTCATGTAGGGTGAAGAACCAAAGCATAGTACTCTGCTGCAGGGCTAGGCTGGCCTCCAACTTCTACTTTACTGCCACAAACAAAAATCCCAGGTAACCGGGAAAGTCAAGCAGACCAAAAACTGTCTGGGCCGCTTCTCCCAGCATCTTCATCCTCCTGCTGGTTGAAGTCCAGTGGGAAGGACCTGTCTCGAGCAAGCCTACCCCACCAAGGCCAGCATACCTCAGGCTGCTAGGTTCTACTGTGACTTGCTTTGAAAGACTCAAGCACCCGGGAAAATGACAGGTCTCACTTCTGTGTCCCCCTTGTGTTCAGTGGGGCTTGGTCTCTTGGCAGAGACCAAAATCAAGAGTTTCTTAACCCAGTTTTCTCCCCTGGCTACCTGTGCATGCCTTAGCAAAGCTCCCTGAAACCCCAGAGCAGCAGGATCTGCAGTTTCAGGCCAGCTGCTGCAGATCAGCATCTGACAGCTGGTTCCAATGGCACAGAACTAGTTTACACCAACAAAACATCCCATCCAGGAACAGGGAAGCATTGTTCTCATTACCTCTGCAATGCTTTTGGTCGCAAGCTATCCCATAGGGAATGGTGGAGCTGGCTGTTTCAGCCTGGTTTCCAATAGAAACAAAACTTAAGCAATCACGCCATTTGTGTTTGTTCATCCATCCCCAACAGCTCGGGGACCCATCGGCAAGTTTCACCCAAATCTGAAAGAGGGGTCAAAAAGCTAATGGTCTGACTCAATTTGTGATGCGAGGTCCCTCTCTCCTACCAATTGCATAGCAGGAACCCACACAGAAAGCTGCTGTGAGAGTTCAACTTCTATCAGACACCAGAAAACAGCATACAATGCTTCCCCAAATGACCTCCTCATGCAGAAGCTTTAGGCGGGACTCACACTTTCCAGGCCACCAGAGATCCACCAGAGAAGACAGAACCCTGGGAGAGTAGGTTTCCTCGAGCTGGCTGCTCAAACTTGCTGTCTCTGGTTTTTCACTGAGGCTGCCACCACTGTAAAACAGAGATGTTAACGCTGAGAAACAGAATGTCCAAGAACACCAGTACCTGAGGGAAAAAAGCAGCCTTGGGAGACCAGCACCCAAAAGTGCCAGGTAGCATCAACCATGCCCAGGCCCCAGAGCAGCAGGAAGGGCCATGATTTTCTTACCCTTCCAGGCAGGTTTTA
Organism: Larus michahellis; assembly: GCF_964199755.1. Taxonomy (NCBI): domain Eukaryota; kingdom Metazoa; phylum Chordata; class Aves; order Charadriiformes; family Laridae; genus Larus; species Larus michahellis. Next base: position 19,198,016 of record NC_133903.1, on the reverse strand, counting down.
AAGATAATGGTGTCTTTTCTCCAGGCTTCACCAAACACTCAGAACAAAATCCAGGGGAAACAATTGATGTCAGTGACTGACGTGGCCACTACAGCACTTGAGCTGTTCATAGGAAGAAGCACAAAAATAATACAACTTCACTGTTTATCTAACACTGGCCAAGGGCAAAGTCAACAAACAGCCCTGGGATCTCTCTGGAGACACAAGGCTGACAGCCACAGCCTGCCCTAAACAGACACGGGATGCATTGACTTTGGCAGCGCTGACTGCTGCATGCTGTCATGTCAATAAACATCCCCATACAGATATCTGAAGGAGGTGAATGGCCGTGGGACATGCAGAGGAACAGTGTTTGCTATAAAGAGATGAGAGAAAAATCAATCTTATAAATAATACCACTTCACTCTACGATATGCCCGTAAATAAGGAAAAGTAGGAGCGCTGATGGGGGAAGGCTGTCGCAGATACTGCCTGGATGACACAGTATTGCTTATACTGCTGCGCAGCTGTGCACAGCTAAGGAGGCGGTGGTGCTGATGATGTGCTCCCACCACCCTTGCTGCTGCTTTCCTGCATGCTTCCAGAAACACTTTCACCTCACCACACAGTGTGGACCTCTCTGGCTACCCCTCTCCTAGAACATTGTCCCAATGTGCCAGTTTGCATGGAGAGGGACACAGGTCTGTGCCACGCTGTGGCTGGAGACCTTACCTGGGGAAGGGTTCCTCCGAGCCCACACCTTCTCTCAGATCCAGCCCCTTTCCTACCTCACAGCTTGTAGGCAACAGTAGCTTACACGTGGCTCCTGGCAATGCTGTTACTGTGGGAAATCCACAAGCACGGAACTGTGTCTCACAGTGCAAATTTCATGCACTGAAATGTGACTAGTCTAACACAATCCCTTCAGATGCTTACTTTGAGAAGGGAAGCTTGTTTCCAACATCTTCAGAGAGAGAGGGCTGCCTGAAATGGAACCGAGGAGAAAACAAGCAGCCCAGGCAGCAGAGAAAAGCCAGGACATCGGCCCTGAAATGCACATCACAGCATAAAACAGACAACAGCTTGTGAAGGTCCCTTGGAATAGCAGCTGTGCTCTCCAGTGTATCAACTGTTTGCCCCCAGTCTGGTATGGTCCACAAGCTCACGGAGAGTGCACTCTAAGCCGTTAATAAAGACAGTAAACATTATTGGTCCCAGTGTCAAAAAAGCCTGGACTAACTCTGCCTTTTCCATGTCCTTTGTTTCTAGGTCCTCTGCCCCAGTAAGTAGTGAGCCCACACTCTCCTTAGCCTTCATTTTGCTGCTGGCATACTTAAAAGAGGCCCTCTTTGTGTCCTTCACATCTGGCTCCAGCACTGCTGAGCTTTGGCTTCCCTCACTCCATTCCTGAAAGCTCAGGCAATGCCTTGATGTCCACTACAGGTAGCCTGTCCCTGCTTCCACAGCCTGTTCAGGAGTTCCCTCTTGGGGTCCTCCCTGAAGCATCACTCTTGCATCAAGGAAGGTGGGCCCTGTCCAAGACGCTGCGAGTTCAGTGGATCCAGGATGAAAAGGAAGGTAAAGTTGCAGCCCAGTCTATCCAGGGGGAATCAAGGGGGAAATTCCACCCTTCCCAAAACATCTAAGCTGTACATACAGTACAGAACCATTTTAAGAGCAACAATGCCCCCTGCCTGTCTCCATCCCGGCTCTTTCTTCCCATTCCTTTGAATTTTCCGGCTGCAAATCAGTTGATTTAGATCTGTCCCCTCTCTCATACCACAGCAAGGGCATGCAACTCCAGGTTTAGGGGAGATGGGACTTTCAGGGCTGGAATTTGCTTCAACATGGTGTAGAGTAAGGGCAACTTCACTGAAGTCTCTGTTGTTCAGCCTGAACGAGGGCTTGGTCATGGACAAGTCAGGTCACTTTCAGAGGCCCACATCCTCAGGAGCATCCAGAAACTCAGCTCCTTCTCTTTTCAGTTTCATAATCTGTACTAGTAACTTCATCTTGCCTCTCCTTTCAACTCCTTCACCTTTTCCAAACTCCCACTGTGCCAGAGAGAGGATATTGCGCAGATCTTCCCACTGACCTCACTAGGTTGCTCTGCATCTTCTTGCTCTCTAAGGGTAGCACCTTGTCTTGACTCACTGCTTTCTCCAAGTGGAGAGAACAAGTAAGGGGCAGGTCATGGTGCCAAAGTAGGCCTGCTGGGCTGGAAAGGGACAGGCGTTTGTGGAGTGAGGTGATGTGCTATGAGCCGTGACCTGGGTCCCCACAGGGAGCTGGTTGCCTGAGTACACTTGGCTGTGAAGGGTAGGAGAGCCTGTCCCCGGAGGAGATTGTTGCGACTCCACAGAGCAGGGCAGAAGAGCTGCCAAAACTACTCTCTGGAGAGACGAGGGGCTGAGGTAAGATCACAGACGTCCCTGACGCAGAGGAAACCGGGTACTGGGAACCTGGAACAAGGGACTGAGAAGCACAGCAAGGGAAGAGTTTGGGGCGATGAGTCACAGACGGAACGCAAACACAGGAACAGGCTATCACGCGGTAACCAGTTACTGCGTGTCAGCATTACAGTCCATGTGCATTCGCTTAGTCCCTGCAAATAAGGTCATTTCAGCCAGCTTAGTGCGGTTCTGTCACGTTGGCTAACTCGAATTGACTTGCATGTGCCATGGATTAAGGGTGTGCACACAGATGCCCCCCACCGTCAGCTGATGTACAGCAACTTATTCCTCTGTGATAACTTGTCCAGTCTGTCCGCGCCTCCAACTTCATAAAAGCTTCATCAGTGGGACAGGGAAACCTCAACAAAAAGCACCTAGGGTATGATGAGGTAGCTAAGGATGTCACACAAACCAGGTTGCCAGCGGGGTTATGTTCAAGCACAATGAGGACCCACCCCATGCCATTCCTGCCTTCCATCTTGGGTGTGCCTTCTCCAGGACAACAGCCTCCCATGTTCCTCTCCTAGGCTGGAGCCTACTGGGCTTGGAGATGGCTGCTTGACAGAACTGCCTCGTTAGGAGGTTTCGCAACAAGCTCCCTGTGACTGTATTAAGCAGCCTGCATCATCTGTTTTGACTTTGCTGGATTTGTCTGTGTTCAATATATTTCTCGCAAGGGTCCCAGTTCAGCCCTCATTGACGTCAATGGGAGTCAGTCCATTCCCTTCAGTGAGTGCGAGAGCTGTCCCTTGGTGCTTGTATCTCGGCTGTTTCATTTCAATGCCCAGCTCCGTACACCCTCCTACCTTTCCCATCCCTTCAACATGGCTGGCGGCTTGAGCCTGTCCCTTCTGGCTGACAGATCAGATCAGATCAGCCAGATCTGATCATGTCCCAAACTCGCTTATTGTTCCCTCTGACTGTACCGCTCTCCTTTGTCGTTCTCCACATATCTTGATTTTCTGAGCACCTTTAGCATCATATTTCCTCAGCTGGACCCTCAGCAACAGTTTCATTTCCTAAACATAGACAAAGCAAGTTCTGTTGGTTGGCCTCTCCACCTGGGTGATATCCTCCTTCTACAGCACAGTCATCCACCTTGAACTGTCAAGGAAGGCTTTCACTTCGGTTAGTTTTATTTCTGCATTAGCTCCTCAATGATCAGTTCCCATCCTAACTTAGATCTCTGCATGGGTAATTATCAAAGAGGACAGTCACAGGAGTCCGAGAATCTGGTTTCAACACCACACACTGTTAAAGATTCCCACTGAGATTTTGGATAAGCCATTTAAATTCTTTGCTCCCTCCCGTAAAACCGGGAATTGTGCTCCTCTCTCTCCAGTGTTTTTTGATGGTGAGATGTCCTCACAGTACTTCTGAGACCACTACTAAATCTCATGCAGAGAACTTTACATCCCTGAGCCTTTCTGAGTTAACACCATCGCTACTTCTAAAACACTTCAAAAATGGACAAACAAAGATGCAAAATATTAGCTGATCACCCACTAGATAAAGCTTTCATCACATCCATAGACTGCCAGAGAAGAGGCAGGACAACACACACCATGCATGCATTGTTTTAAGCCCTTTCCTAGAGCACTCGCTCCAGCGATGCTGGGGAGAGGATCCTGCACTAGACAGCTCCATGGTGTGACCCAGTACAGCCTTGCACATTCATCCTGGAGCCAAACTGTCTGTCTGATTTATGTTATCCTAAGGAAGATCTTGAGTTAATGGCACTGAAGTTCTTCAGAGAAGACCCATCTCATGGAAGAGGGAAAAAGACAGGGAAAGAGGAACCAATGGGAACTCTTCTCCTTCCACATCCCAGCTGGGCTTGGCTGGAGCTGGCTCCAATTATGCTGGTGGAGCCCAGTGCTGCGTGCACTTCTGAGGCTGCCACAATATCTCCCAGTGCCAGAGACGCGCTCTCAGGCAAAGCAGGAAGCAGATGGGCTAAACGCGGCACCCCCACCTCCTTGCGGCAGGCACAATTTGAAAGAAGGGGACCGTTTTTATCAATAACATATTCTGCTCGAAGCGGGTAGGCTTCCTGTGAGCTTCAGCAGTGAGGACAGAATGGCTAAGCACTCAAACAGCAGTCAGCCATGGTTCCAGGGGAACGTTTTCAAGATGTGGTCTGTCCCACTGATAGGCAATCACAGAGAATTCAGCCTCAGGATCAACCCTATATCCCAACAGATTTAGAGATGAGAAGGAGGAGAGACAATGCTTCAAAGCTGATGGTGTCCAGGGTACCCCTGAGGATCTGCTGAGGCCCACTAACTGTGCCGCAGGGGAAGCTGCTCTGACTAAAGCACTCACACCCAGCTCCCATCTCGCACGCAAATCACAGGGAATGAACTGCCAAAGCCAAGGCCAGCCACATGGCACTCCCTCAGCGCTTCATCTGCACAGCACTGGTACCAGAGACGGGCAGGGGGTGGGACATGCAGTGACACTACTGTCAGACTAAGGAAGAACCAGGCATGCGAGGAAGTGGAAGGAGACTAAGGAAGAACCAGGCATGTGAGGAAGTGGAAGGAGGAGGGATGGAAAAGGTGAACATGGGCTGCCAGAGATTTGCTCAGGTGGGAGCTGGGCAGAAATGGCAGCGAATCCACTATTTACGAGGAGTAAAGTGTTACAGAGCACAGCTGGGCCTGGACTACCTTCACTGACACCACGGCCTGCCAAGCTCCTAATAAAACCCAATACAGGTTGACTTGGGTTCTCATGGTGCTCCAGAGCAGCAGCTTCCCCCTCCCCACCTGGGGCCCACATGGGCTGTGAAGCAAGCGCTTCCCCAGCATCTTACCACATCCAGGGCCTCCGGGGCTTCCCCACCCACCTCCACAGCCAAGTGGAGCAGCCCAAGAGCGGGTCCATGCCCTCACCGCTTAACCTGCCCTCCGCAGCCCCACCTCACCATACATGCCTCCCCGCTCCGAGCGTGGATGGAGTACGCCCACGGTCTGTTGTTGTTGGTTTTGGCTCAGCAGTAGCAGGCTGCTTCCAGCAAGAGTGGTATGAATAATTGCCCAATTAACTGGAGGAACTTCCAGATGTGTGTTTGCTTTCATACCCATCCAGCCCCCCTCAATCCCACGTGCCTAACGCCGCGGAGAGCGGTGGGGGTGGGAGAGCCAAGGCTCTGCTAGCTTGCGCAGCAACATGGGCAGAGCTAGCCTGCTGCCTGGCTCAGCTCCCCTTTCTATCCCCACCTCCCTCCCACTCTTTAAATGGGGAAATGGTCTTTTTTTAACGACCCCAGGGAGAAGGAAATTCGCCCTGCCTGCCAGAGCTTGGTTACACATGCCAAAAGCCGAGCAAGCAGAGAAGAAAGCTGATCCCATGTTACGATTTTTATCAGGTGCACATACAGTGAACCCTCTTAAGACAGGTATTTTTTGCCATTTCCCCCCCCTTTTCCCATTGAATACTCACACACTCAGCAGAGGTTTTATTATCAGCCAAACTGCTTTCACCCTGCAGGACGCACTGAAGCATTTCAAGACCGTGATTCACCTGTGTTATCAGTGACATCCAGCCATAGCTTTGCCACCCATCCACTTCACATCATCTGAGAAAGGGGGGCTCTTTCTAGGATCCAGGTGGAGATTTGACCTGAGCATGGGGTGTCTGGAACTGGGTCAACAAAACAAGGCCAAAAGGTGGCTCAGACTCCACAGATAACATGAGCATCCCACCATTCCTCACTCACACAAAAAGTGCGAGGGGTGGCTTTCACCTCCTCTGATTTTAGCACCCAGTTCAGCACCTGAGTATCTAAGCTCCAGTGAGAAGAAAGAGAAGCAGCTCCAGAGCAACCTGCTCCATCCGATAGTGCTTAAGACAAATGAGCTGATTCACTCACAGGAGGCTTCGGTCTCTCCCTACTGTACAGCACAGATGGAGCTTAAAGGACAAAATTACACCAGATGGCAAACTTCTAGACAGCTACTGTTTGGGGAAATGAATGCCATCCAAAACATGTGCTCTGCCCAACCACAGCATGAGTGAAGCAACTCCAGCTCAAGGCATTCTCCCAGATCAAAACCTCAGCCTTGGGACCCTTCGGACAGGATGTCCAGAAATAACAGCAGCTAGGGGTGATGACTCTGTTTGGAAGTGGCATTAGCTTGGTGTTGTGGGCATCACACGACTCCTTGTGTCAACCAGCTCCCAAGGTTTTATCTTGCAAACCTTTAGATGGTAACTAGCAGAGAGCACCTGGGACTTACGCACCAACACAACCACAGCCAGAACATCTCCTTTAGCACCAGCACAGGGATGCACATATGGCACAATGAAGCAGAAGGCTCACAAGACCTGCTTTTCACCCAGCAGCTGGCAAAGACTGAACCCAAAGAAAGAGGACAAACTGCCATGTGATCCTTCCCTGTGGTGTACAGAGATCCTGGCTCACTGCAGGCCAAGTAAATGTTCTAACTAAGCAACTTCACAGAAAGTGTGCTCCTGAAGCTGGCAAAATGGTTTGGACAACAGTCTGCTTCCCCATCCTTTGAATCAGGACAACTGGACAGGGCAGACAGCCAAACTCCGAATACCTTTAAAAGACGAATGATGATGATGTTTTCTTCTTTGAGAGAAGCTCAACAGCCAAAATTAACTTCACAGTAATCAGCAAATAGCCCAGTGTCTAAAACACTTTTCCAAGCTGAATCTCCAAACCGCACACCACAAGACTTGGGTATAAAGTCCCATCTCTCACAAGTCTCTCTTCAATCACTGAAAAATTCACTGCTGCCAGGAATGACTTTCCCTTGACCCCTAGATTGCTATTCAAACCCAGCCCACCTACAGCAATGACAATTCATTTGTCCCCTTCTCTCCACAGCACATTTCCAGGTCAATTACAGATGTGAAGAACTAAATGGTCGGGTTGTTTGCTTCAGGCAGAGCATGAATCTGGTTGCTAGAGAGCAGCTGACCTGCTGTAATGCCTTCCTTTAGGAGGAGTTATTCATGGCTCCTGTGCTTGATCTGCTGCACACGGGGCAGCTAGAGCAGGCTGCCATTTGCTCTTCCACAAAAGAACAGTGCATTGGAGCCTGGGGAGGAAGGAAGAGGTGCCACATGTGTGAAGAACATGAGGGCAGGGTTTGAGATCCTGGCCTGAGGGGTGAGACCGTACAGGACCAGAAGCAGTAAAGATGGGGAATTCAATAAATGCCCAGAGAGAGACAAACTGTGTGCTTCCTAAGGGCAACAAGGCCCTGGGCACTGGTGTCTCAACCAGCTCTGACATCCATGGGGTGCTGACCCTGCCCGCCCACAGTGTTGCTGTCAGAAGGCAAAGGAAGCTTTCGGTCTGTGCAGTATTTTACAAGGGTGGAACAACTGGCTTCCCCTCTGCGGCCATCGCCCTCCCCACCACCCCACAGGACTCTAAGTGGGCCATAAATGTTTTCAGCATGGCACTTTACCAAGCATATGCCACAAATTACAGTCCCGTGCCGATAATAAGTCAGGCAATAGCGCCACTTTTTTGTCCTGCCAACTGCACAAAAGGTGGCAGAGGGGAGGGAGGAAGGCGGGGGGAGACGCCTATTAGCACCAGGCTGGATTTTACACGCGATGGAAAGTGTTTGTTCAGCTGGAAGTGAGAACGGTCCTTAACCCAAGAGCACGCACTAATGAAAACAGAGTGTGCAGAGGGGGTGAGGGGCACCGGCACAGAGTAGCAATTCACGCTCCAGTGCAGGTGCGAGGACCAGGCCTGGGTCAGAGCACCCACCGAGCCTGCTTTTGCTCTGGCTCCATTTCACACCTTTTGGAAACACTAATTGCAGGTTCTGCTTTGCCCTAGGGGAGAACACAGACAGGTCTGAGAGCACCCAGTGCCATGGATTTTGGTGCAAAGCCCACTTGACAGGCTGAGCTAGGGACCTGCCCTGGCAGTTTGGCTGGGACAGCGAGGAACCAACTCCACCAAGAGGCCCTCTGGGCACCAGACTCTCTTCTCATCCTTCACCCAGGAGGGTTCAGCCTATTGTCAGGTCTCCAGAAAGTAAAGCCATGGGATCGCAGCCTGATTTTGCACTTGCTTGTCCAGCCACCTCTGCTGTGAACTCTGCAGGCCCCTTGCTGCTCCCACTCCATCACTCTACATGGTAAACGCACCCAAGACCCAGAGCCAGCTGCCCAGGCAGAGGCACAATGCTATGAGGGACATCATTGCTTGAAAAACCAGATGCTGCTTTGCCTGGTGAAAGCCAGTAAGCCCCCTGAGAAGAGGTAGTGCCATGTCTCGGCTGGTGCAGAGGAGTGCAGAGGGGGAAAAAAGGGACCACAACAACATCAAAGACAGTGCAAAGCATAAATCAAGCAACACTTAGTTATCCATCCATGTCTGTAGCACATGACTCACCAAGTCCCTGGAGCTTAAAGAATACACCCGCACTTGAGAATAAACCAAACTCTCTCAAAATCACCCTCTCAGAAAAAGCCCTGGGAAATAAGGCATTCCCTAACCCCACAGGTCCTCAGGCAGGCAATCCATGGGTGGAGGTAAACTGCCACATGCAAGATCCCTCTGCTATGAACTCTCTTTCTCCAGATAGTCAGGAGCAGGCAAGAGTGTCCCAAAGGTGCCCAATAGCCAAGGGGACCTCTGTGGACCTGACCCGACTTGGTATCTAATGCAACAGCAGTACTTGCAGCCAAAGCCAGATGCTAACTGGCAATCATCACACATTGGAATACCTGATGCAATATGCTGAGAGCATACTACACATGTCACCACACAGCTATGACCTGGTCCCCTCATGGAGGAGGGCGATTAAAGTAATCCAGAAGGGAGGCTGCTAATTCCCTCCTGACAAATGCCCTGTCCATGCCAAGAGGATCACACAATACCAAAAGCTAACCCTTCCCTTGGCATTCATGGTACAACAAGATGACTGCCCACCCCTAGAAGGCAGGAGGTACCACAGCTGGGGGGAGGAAAGGGACAAAGAAGCAGAAAAAGCTGTCTGCAACCCATCCCAAATCAAAAACATAGCATCTGCAGAGCACTTCTTGGAGTCACAGAGAATCGTGTGGCTGCTTTCATGACAGTGTCCCTTTTAGCGTTATTAAAACATCCACCAGCACTCTTCCAGTTTTGACACCTTTGGCTTTAGCCTTACCCTCATTCCAGGAGAAACATCAGCAGCTCATCCAGAGGGGTGGAACCAGGTCTGGCTGCTGCAGGTGGAAAAGACGGTGATGCACACCACTGGGCAAACCTCCCATTAAGATGTTGGCACATGATATGAAAAGGATTTGCTTAATTATCCCATGGTAATTCCCAGTTTTACCCACAGGAGGTCACACTTTGCCAGGCTTATCAGCTTTCCATGCAAGCAGCCCTGTGCAAATAGTATTGCTGTGGGACCAGCAAAGCACAGTTTTACTAGCCCAGCTCAGATTTTGGCCTAAGTCCCTTCTATGCATCCTTGCATTCTCTGCCGATCCTCCAGCTGCTCTCCTGTCTGCCCTACAAGTGCCAGCCTCCTCTCCGAGGCTGTTGGACACCTATACGGACAGTCTTCCTGTGTGATGGACCATTCTACCCACTCAGCCATTCCTCACTTCCATTCTTTTCTTGCTGTCATGTCCTTTCCCAGTCCAGCCTTCCAGTCCCTTCACTGCCCCTGCCAAAAAAACTCCATTACATCCACTGCCTAGGCTGTAACTCTAGCCTGATTTCATAAGAAAATGAGAGATACACAACTGCATGCACTGGAGAAATTTCTGTTCCAAAACTCTTCAAGAAAATGAATGCTCAGGTGGAATAGCATCCCCACACAAAGAAATGGTTCAGTATGAGCTCACCTGTTGTTAGTCTTCAGAGAATATAGAGAGAAGCGACCTCAAGAAACAAACCCATAGGAAAACAGGCTTCACTGAACACCGCACTTGTGGAATATTTATTTCATGACACGTGAAAGTTCTCCAAAACTTGGGGAAGTTGTTGATTGCCAGCACTATAAACTAATATCCTTCATTTATCCCTAGAAAGCCCTTGCAGGCTTATTGCCCTCGGTGCTCAGGGGGTCACCAGGTCTTGCTATTTATTTGAGCCGCTGCAGGGTTTAGTACTTAGACGCTTAGCATTCCTTGGCTTCTGTAATGCTGCCAGCAATGAACACCTTTCTCTGTCAAGAAAAGCAGATGCATTCAAACGTGTTTTCCATCAACAAGTCAAGTATGGTTTTCACTTTCACATAGTCGCAGTCCAACAGCCTGGGTACAGGCTAATTAGGATTATTCATACGGCCACGCAGTTTCCAAGGTTATAAGACAGCACACAGCATCCACTCTGTCCACATCATCCGACATTTTCTCAACCTCTACTAGCCCACAGGCTGCTGTCTCCTTTTATCCTGCCATCACACAGGCCTCCCTTCTGAAAGATCTCCCCGCATTGATCTTATCCCTGTGCAGGGTTCTGCCTCCTTGAACACTATCCTCTATGGCACCTGGGTTACCGGAAAGGTAAAACCATCGTAATGCAGAGACTTTGGTGATAAAAGTTTCACCGTTATACTCCTAAAATATCTCTTGATAGTGTACTGCTGAGCATCAGTACAGAAGTTTGGAGAGAGAGTTCCATTATTCCTACTTTCTGAACACTGAGAATAGCTCTTTGGCTAAAGGGTATGTTCAGTTCAAATCATGGTTGGCATTTCGGCAGAGAAATTCCTGAAGTCAAATCCATCTCCCTGTGTCTGGTCTTGCTTTTCTAAAGCCTGTCAATCCCCAGCTTTGTTCGCACCACGTGAACACCTTCTCTCTGCCGCAGTTTCCCTGGAGAAACACAGGAATACTAGCAGTGCTTTACCTCAGAGGGACACCATGAGCCCCAATATACAGACTACATAGGACCCACGTACTCCAGTGAAAGGGTGCTATAAGTACTGAAGACAGATGGAAGCTTTTCATCCTCCTACAAAAGCTTATCAAATACTGTCCACTCTTATCCTTTTTCCCACACCTCTACATCTACTTTCATCCTCTTCTAAACCTGCTTTCCTTGCTAGCTTAACTTCATTTAGCAAAGGGAACATAATCCCTTCCATGTGTGTAAGTGCCCTCTAGGACCCTACAGAACCAAATGCAAGTGAATGTAAAATAATGCATTATACTTCTAACTTATATTTGGATAAACAAATGATTTCTCAGTACAGCTTCCTGAAATGGCTCTGCCATGTGCTTCCACAACATGAGTTCATTGCTCTCCGCAGCAGTATCAGCCAGTCACAAGGAAGCCCTGAAGGAAGCACATATGAACAGGTCTTCTTAGTGCTTTCAACCAGTTATGAGCTTAGCCATTCTTTGAAACAGTGGGACTGCCCTGCCTTCTGAAGCACTAGCCACCATCAGAGGCAGGGTAGCCAGCACTGCTGGTCACTGTAGTGCCCAGGACCCTGACCCTACTAACCATTTGTCCCTGGGACAACGGATGCTGTGTCTCTTGCTTCTGATCACTGCCCAGTAGCTTTAAGATAAATATGAAAAACCCTCTTAAGACCACATTTAAAATCCAGCTGCAATGGCTACAACTCCTCTTTGTGTTTTATGTTTCATTATCATGTCTTATACTTTCCTTGTGGTCCTTTGTGGTTTCTTTTAGATTGTAAACCTTCCGGGTAAGGGATTTGTTATCTGTTTGGCAAGAGCCTGCATTACCAAGCTGTGTACTTTTACAATGCCATATAAAAGATTAGTACTTTATTGGTCACTTAAGCATTCCTAGTTAATAATCTTTAATGTGGCAGTTATTTATCCAGTCGTAAACAGAACACTGCTGCCAAGTCAAGTCAAATAAACACTATGGAAGTCCTTCATGTTTAGCATGAAACCATTTCTGTCCGGGCCATCTCAGGCTTTGCAAAAAAACAGTCACATGGTTACTGAGCACAAAACTAGTCAGATCTCAAAGTGTTCTTAAAGCAACAATTGTATCTAATACTTGCACTGAGCTTTTCACCTGAAGCCTCTGCAGGGCTGGGAAACAGTGCAGCAGAAACCACAACCCCGAGACCTCCTTACACTGCACTGCTGGGCCCAACAGCCCTGCCTGCCTGCAGCGCCAGCGCCACCCCTCACAGCCACCCCTGTCATGCCTCACAGCCCCCCGTCACCCCTTACTGCCCTGTCACCCCTCACAGCCACCCCTGTCACCCCTCACAGCCCCCCATCACCCCTTACTGCCCCATCACCCCTCACAGCCACCCCTGTCACCCCTCACCACCCTCTGTCACCCCTCACAGCCCCTCACTGTGCTCAATCACCCCTCGCAGCCCCCATCACCCCTCAGAACCCTTCATTGTTGTCCCTCATCCCCCTGATCCCTCACAGCCCCCCATCAGCCCTCACAGCCCCCCATAACCCCCCACAACCCCCCATTACCCCTCACAGGCCCTCATCGTTGCCCCTGGTCCCTCAATCCCTCACCACCACCCGACCCTCCAAAGCCCCCTGTCACTCCTCAAAACCCCTCACCGCCCCCCACCCTTCACAGCCCCTCATCACCCCTCACAGCCCCCTGCCGACCCTCACAGCCCCTCACCGCTCCCCTGATCCCTCACCACACCCCGTCACCCTCACCGCCCCCCCATCGCCCCTCACCGCCCCCCGTCAGCCCTCACAACCCCTCACCACCCCACACCGCCCCGTCATCGCCCCTCAACCGCCCCCGCCCGACGATCGCCCTCAACACCGGAGCCGCCGCGCACGTGCCCGCACCGCCCGGCCCGGCGCATGCGCGCGCCCGTCCCGCCGCCACCTCCGCGCCCTCTGCACATGCGCGCGGCGGGCGCTGTCTGCCCGGTCCCGCTGAGGCGGCCCGACGGGCGCGGCGGCGGTAAGGGCGGCTCTGGCGCGGCCGGGATGCGGCGGGCGCGCCTCCGCCGGCATCGGGAGCCGGCCGGGGAGGAAGGGGGGTGTGGGACTCGGTGCCGGGCGGCGGGACCTCGGCGGCGCCTTCCCGGCGAGCGGCCGGGCGGGACCGGGAGGGGGCCTGCCCCGAGCCCGGCCTTTGCCGGGCCCCCTCCGCGCCCCCTCCGCGGGCACCGCGCTGGGACTCGCCCCCGGTGCACCAGCCATGGGTCGCCGTCCGTGGCGGGAGGAGCTGGGGGGGAGGATGCTCACGCGGCCCTGAGCCGCGGTTTCCGTGGGCTCCGGAGCCCCCGGTGGCCCCGGCGGGAGCTGTGGGGCGCCCGAAGGAGCCGAGCCCTCCCCTCTCTGCGGTGAGCCGGCCCAGCAGGGCTTGGGTTTAGCCTTTTGGCTTGTGCCAGCGCCTGGGGACTCTGGAGGGCAGTGGAATGGCCTGTTGGTGCCTCTGGGCGTGAAGGCGCGGGTCGGTGCACTCTGCCGTTACCCTTGCCTTATCTGCAAAGCGTGTGCTCTCTGCCGTTACCCTTGCTTTGTCTGCAAAGTGTGTCGAGACCTGGGGATGAGGCAAGGACAGCCCGTCTGACTGCTGGTCACCCCAGTGCTCCCCGTTTACACTTATTCTGCCGGCTGGTCCCAGTTAAAGGGGCAGTTTATATTCACATGAAGAGCTCTCTAAACCCAGAGCTGGTGTTCTGCAGCTTCTTCCTTGAATATTTTAAAATTTCTATGACAAAAGTAAATTTTAAAATTTTGGTCTTTATCTAGGAACTGCTCTCTGAAACGCATGTGTTTATACAGCACTTCCTTGAATGGATGATTGCTGTTGGGATATTGGGGCTGCCAGAACGTTACCCAGCTGAACACTGGATTTAGGGTGTCCGCTAGAAGTTGCCAAAATCTTCCTGGGCCTTTCTGGGCCAATGGACAGGAGAGCAAATAACCCAGTGGCTGCAGTTGGTTGCCTCTAGCCCCAGGTGGTGTGCGAGGGCAGCAGGAGGGATGACACCTTGCAGGTGCTGTGTAGCTGTGATGAGAGGGAAGTGGGTGGTTCTGTATCAGACTCTTATTATCTTAAAACCTTGCATCTTATGTCCAGTTCCTACAGGAAGCTGGAGCAGCTGGAAGCTTTTCTGGCTTGCAGGAAATCCCCAATAGGATTGTCAAAGCATCCAGGAATACCCAGAACACAGAAATTATATGGCTCACATTTAGGGCTCTCTGTTACCAGAAAAGGGAATTCCTTGTTGTTAGAATTTCCTTTGTGCAATCGCTAGCAGCTAGTCCGTGTTGCAAAAGGCTGCTCTCTAAGATAGTTACTTTGCAGTAACAGTGCTGATAACTCGAATCCAAGGACTCCAGCAACATTTTATATTAGCTCTTTGTTGCCTCCAAGCAACACATGATACTTATGTCCTTTGTAATTTGCAAAATGGCAATGGATAGTATTGCACAATCATTACCTATTGGGGATCTTTGTACTGAATGTCTTTTCTGTCATTAATATTTGAAAGTTTGCAGGTGTTCCTGCAGATAGAATTTGAACACAAGGGAAAGCAACTTTCTGCTTCTCTCTTTTTTTTTTTTTTTTTTTTTTTTTCTGTTAATAATTAAATGCTGCCAAGTAAATGTTTCTAAGAGGCTATCTATGGACCTGTCACATACTTAAGCACCTCTGCTCTTCCCGGCTCTCTCCTTTTGTTGAAACCTTTGTTTTCTCACCTTGATTGTCTTTCCTTCTTCATTCTGTTAATTTGAAGTCTTGAATGAGCCTTGTCATTTTGACTGTAAAGAAAACTGAAGGAAAAAAAAAAGCTATTCCTGCACTAAAATTAGCCTGTCTGTAAATTTAAGGAAGGCAGGCAAGCAAAGCAAACCAGTCCGCACTGCACATATCTCTCAACGTCTCAAACACCAAGGTTATTGGCATCTGATAATACTACCCTGGCATTTGTTTAGATTGTAAGTACCTTTGCTTCAGTGCCGAAGCTGGATAGAGTTAGTGACAAGCAAATTATTGGCAACAGACCATGAATTTAGTCCTTGCTATTCTTTCAAGTCTTCAAAATACTCCCTGCCCTGCCTGTTAGCTTGGAGAGGCCACTAAACCTGCTTGTGTCAGACTGTATGGATGCATGCTGAGAAGCAGAGAGATGTATGTTAGCACTCAAAATAGATAAACTGTGTTAATGGCTTGAAAGAAAAATAGCTATTTATATTCCATCTCTACATAGCCTTGAATTGTGACTGAGAACTGGAGAAACAAAATTTCTTTTAAATGTCTGCTCATTGAGGGATGCCTTTATTGGGGGATTTAGTTGCAATATTCTGACACGTTTGCATGGGGTGTGTTTGGGGGTGGAGTGATGCAATGGAGTTTGTCGAAGTAATGCTAGTCTTTAGCCATTTACTCCTTTTGTACTTGACCAGGCAGTCACGCAACCTTTCTGATATAAAAATAGACAGGGCTAATTGCACTATATTAATGATTGACTTGCTTGGAGTCCAGTGTATTGGTGGGAGGATATGCTGGAGATGTCCAGCTGTGGAATCAACTGTTTAAATTCTCTAAGATTAATATATGAAAGTGCTCGTATCTGTGGTGGTCACATTCTTAGGCTTTACCATATCTCACCTGTTCTCTTCTTGCTTAAGCTTCTGAAGTTAGAGGACAATTACCTGAGCTTTCAGACATGTTGCAAAAGACCATGTCTTGTTGATTCCCACTGTCTCAGGAAAGAGACTCGTGTCTGCACTGATACCTATGTCTGTATTAATGAGCATGCTTAATTTTGCTTGGAATTTATGCAGCTACGTTATTTTAGCAAATATGTGTAACTTTGATGTAGCTACACCAACAATGGATTATTTTGTTATGTCTTTCAGGGGTAAACAACTTCAGACCAAAATAACTCTTACACAAAGTTGTTGTAATGACTGTTTTGCAGGAAACTAGAACTGGTTTGTTTCAAAATCTGCTAGCCTGAATTTCATCCATTTGAAAAGAAAAATAACGCTCATTAGATGAGTTCAAACTTTTCTAATAGGACAGGGGCCTGGTATATCAATCCTCAGCAGGTCAGCTGATCTAAACCTGTACTCCATTGCATATCTTCAGAATATAATTATTTTTATTTCAGAACTGGGTATCTAAATACTGTGAGCTGCAGAGCTGGTATTCTAAAATCCCCTACCTGTGCAGCAAATACCTCTACTAGTCCTAGGAAGGGAGATGCTTTTCAGATATTGCCTGTTTAATGCAGAATTTTGTACTTCCTTTATGGAAGGGGGGGAGACACAGCTGTTGCCTACAATGGGAATACTAGCTAAAAGTGTTTATGACAAAGGTGCTAGAAGTAGTAATCCTGCTTGTGGTTTTAGTGACTGAAACGAGTTGTTTATGCTGTAAGCACTTGAATAATGGGGTTAATAAGCTGCTCTTCTCTATTGTGAGAATATTTGTCTCCGTGTTAGCTACACCACAATTGAAAGTATGAAGGTTGGAAGTCATGCAGAAGTGCAGGCAGATACCTTTTTTAATTTTTTTTTTTTATTTTAAGGTATGGAGGTCAATGGCGCACCTGACACACGTGGATGTTGTCCAATGCATTGTTTAAAAACAATCTAATTTTTTTATTTCCTCACCCCTTCCCCAGCAGGCCCAGCAGAAGGGAGTAATTCGTAAGAAGATCTAGAAAAGGGCAAGTTCTAAGGTAAGGATTAATGAAGGCACTTCAGTCTGGGGGGTGGAGGATTGTTGAGATTCTTTGTTTTGTTTGGGTGTTTTTTTTGTTAATATCTTCATTGTACACAGAAAATGTTTGCCCTATAATCTGGTTCTGTGTGGAGACAAGATTCCTGCTCCTGCTTTACCTTTCAGTATGCCTGTAAGCCGTCTCCTCCAGTTCAGAGACTTTGAATCCATCGCCCAGTGACAACTGACAGAGGAGTAGGCATGTCGGGTATGTTAAGTCCTTTTAGGTTTCCTCAGAACAAACGTGTGGCTAAAGAATACTAAAACCAGCAAGGCCTCTTCTTATATATCCGGTGCTCTCGCCCCTTAACTATCTTAATGGCCTTCTAACAGGGCAAGTCTTCCCAACGTTTTTCCCCACTAGTAAGAATAGAGATTAGCAATATACACTAAAAGTAAGATTATAAATTTGGCAGCCAATCTGTTGTTATAAATGCCCTTTGATTTTAAAATCATAACAAAAATAATGCAGGACTACTTTGGGATTCTTCATTGATTAGTTTTTAATTATGAAATGCTATTTCTGTACCTTTGCTTCTCCAGAGGAGGTGTTGTTGCTACTCTGACTTTTAATAGAGCGTAACTTTGGAAAGACTACAGAAATAAATATCAAAATGAAGCAATATATTGTTCAAGTTCCCTGAAATGCAATAGTTGGCATTCTGCCTGAGATTAGGTCCTCCTTTAATTGTACAGTGTATTTGGAACTGGCTTGATGTTGGTGTTTGAGCGCTCTCTCGTGTGTAGGATAATCTACCCTTTGTTTTGGGAAAGGGGTGATCCGTTATCAGGGATACCAGATTACTGAAGCTTTTCTTCTGAGCAATCTTGGGGGAAAGGGAGAAAATCTGTATGGTTTTACAGAGCTGGAAGAAAATAAATTCTGTATAAAACGACAGCTTTAACTTTGTAGCTTTTATATGCTTATTTTACTGTAAATCAGCTTAGAGAAAACTTCTACAACCTTAGCACTTAGTGCAGAGAATAATTAAATAGTCTGAGATTATAAGATTTTCCTACCCCGTTTTTAGCTGCTGGATTAAGTTATGGGAGCGCAAAATTTACCCTGGAATAAGCAAGATCTAGTGATCACACGCTGCTGGTGTGAATAGAGTGTCCCTCCCCATTTGCTCACTACCCAGGCAAGGAGTGCCGGCAATTTCCATAGGCTCTCTGAGGGAGTAAGGATAAGGACTGGTGTGCCTGATTAGCCCAGGGTTACTGGTTCATCCGCCCATTGTCTAATTTAGGTATCTCTTAAACTCTCCAGTGCTGCCAGATTAAGGCTTTGTATGTTCATAAATTGCACTGGGAGGTCTTAAATCAATATAAACAGGTCTTATCAGTTAATTTAACAGAAGAATTAAATTGGCGTAAGTATCCATACTGATGCTTGTACTGCTTTGATTAAATTGTCTTTTTATTTGGTTTTAAAGGTAATGGGGGGAACCGGGGGCATTGGCCTGTTTCCTTAACAGACTTTAAATGGCACGGTTCGTATTTCGAACCTTTTGCAAGAGAGGATGTACAGTGTTCATCCATGTGGACATGTTTTTGATAAATGTGAATATTGTGAAGAATCTGAACTTGATCGCTAGTTTTAAAAATGAGATGTATATTTGTCTATATATACAGCATGTGTATGTATGTGCAAGTATACGTGCAATGGATGTTTTGTGTGTGCATATATATATATAAATGGAAAGTATATTTGTATTGACAAGATACAGGCTGAGACCGTGGTGAGCAAGTTCTCCTTGTACATCACTTGAACAACAAAGTGGCCTGCAGACAAGGCTCTTGATTCTACCTGGCCCAGCCTGGCAGAGGTATTGTTAAATTCTACAGAAAAAAAAGGCCGCTGTTTTATGCAACAAAAGGATAAAAAGAAAAAAAAACAGCTACAGCATGGTATAGATCATGACTTGGAGAGTGCTGAGGTTGTCTCTAGGGTAGTGTATGGGACTTTTAAAAAGGTGTGTTCAGCTCCATAAAGCAGCTTGCATTCTCTTTCTCAGTGCGATGCTAACTGCGGCAGTCTGAGGGCTGGGCATTCCTCGTAGCTGGGAAGCTTGCTGTGTTGTAGTCGGGCTGTGTTAGTTTTGGGACCTGCACCCACTGCAGTTTGGGATGCGAAGTGTTCAAGCAGCTTAGCGGTTACACCGGTGCACTGTCACATAAAGACTGGCCCAGAGTAGAAACCAAACGCTTCATAGAGAAAACTCTGGGACCTGCTGTTGTGATACTTGGTCACAAAAGATGTTGAAAAGGTAAAATCACGTACTGTTGAACGTAGTCAGACAGTGGGAGGAATAAATCTAGGAGGTATGTGCTCTTTAACCTCTGAATGTTTTTCTCATAATAATAAACCCATAAACGTTGCCATTGTCTGTGAAATGATTCCTGGCAAACATCTCTCTTAGATACCAGAAAAGGTCACACATTAAGATTGTGTCTTCTACTTGTAAAAATCTACGTGTGTTTCCATTCATGCTGGCAGCTGCTGTTCTGGACCTAAAGAAACTCTAAACACATAAGAAATAAAACATGGTTACATTCACTCCTGTAGAGAAGATTTAGATAGGAGGAAAAGAAATAAATCTGTGTTCAACATAAACAAATGCAGACATTGTGTCTAAAAGGAGAACATTTCAAAGCATAGAAGTTTAAAGATATTTTTCTGCCAGTAAATGTTTGTAGTGGAAAGAGATCTAGACGTGATAGATGTCAAACTGGCAGAGAGCATTCAAGGGAAGAGAGCAGGAAAAAGGATTGGTTTATTGCGTATGGATTTGCTACTGTGTCGGAGCTTTTCACTGGCACTTGAGGTGTTTAGGGAAAGAAAAAAAAAAAAAGACAACTGAAGATTGCATGTTCAGTGTAAAAGTTTTATCAGAGACAGTTTGCTGTTGAAGGGAGACCTATTTTGAGTTATTTCAGTTCTTGAAACAAAGGGAGGGGGAATAATTAGCGCAATGTGAGGGATTTTTTCATTCTTACAATGTGGAAGAAACAAGAAAACACAGTCAATATAGTAGGAAAATTGTATTGATTTTTCTGCACTACTTTGACAGTTGTTTTTTTAATGGATTATTTTGAATGATCTCCGAAGGTCCCTTCCAACTCCTACAATTATGTGATTCTGTAATACATCATGTAAAATAGTTTTGCTGCTTAAATGCATTTTTCTTTTAGTTTAGGGGGAAAAAAGGATAGGAATTCTCCTCTCTTTAATTTTGCTAGTTGTTCCTTTTTTTTTTTTATGAGTAGGCAGGATAGAAAGCTCCTGATTTACGTCTTTGATAACATTTACCATCCAGTATCCTCTTACAATGCTCAGTTCTTTAGCCTTTTTCACCCTTTGTTGAACCATTAACCATTCCGTTTCTCTTTTGTTTTTTCAACAAGAGTGTTTTGGGGTTTTTTTCCAGACTTTTATCTGGTTTGGGTTTTGTGTGTTTATTTTGTACCTTTATGGTATCTTAATGATCAGCACAGTTCATAGTATCAACAGTGGTTGAGCATTAGAAGTGCTTGTGTCATCCAGGGCAGGGGATGGGAAGGAAGAGGTGCTGTTTCTGTTGAAGTGCTTGAAGATCTAAGGCATACGCATTCTCCTAAATATAAGCTACTGTTATTTATCTGTCCAGCAGTGAAAAGCTCAGAATTTCTGACTGTAATAAAATACATGATAGATTTATCACAGATAATTTGAAGACCCTGTTTAAGAAGGCAATAGTACTTTCCTAAGAATGAAAGCATGTGATTCTGGGACAAACGTTCTGTGATTGCTTCATATGCAATGATGACATCCCAAGAGAAATCATCTAGATGCCTAAAATGATTTGCCCTGTAGTGTACTCTTATATCAGGTCTTTATCAGTTACTCAAGAAAGCGAGAGGTTTCTAGACTTTGTCCCAAAAGAATATCAAAAAAAAACACTGGGGAGCAGCTAACTAATCCCCTATTGTTATTGGTAAACAAGTATTAGAACATTATCCACACTTGTATTCCTGGAGCCCAGCTTGTGCTGTACACACTGCCCAGGGCAAATCATAAAGAGATCGAACTGCATTTAACCTCGTTAAAGCAATCCATTGAACTCTGTACTCTACTGAAAAGGATCATCACTCCAGAATGCATCAGCATGGTCCAAATTGCTCTTCTACACAAGATGAACTGGTTGCGTTCGGCTTGTTCTACTGCTAAACAGAGTGCTTAATTCTGGCTCTGATGTGTACATCCTTCTCGCTGATGTGTGGCATAGGGAGTAACAGAAGCTGTAAACGTGACAAAACATACTTCTGATCAGGAGGTGTTTGGGGCAAGGGGGGACGGCAATGTGGTGTCCAGTCTTGTTTCCAGATCCATGGAGCAGAGATGTCAAGGTATGCTGCTGGAAGTCTGGGCTTGGGGAAAACTGCAGGATGCACTGAATTATTTGGGGAGGAGAGAGTAACTGTCTTCTATTCTGCAGTTATTAATGTCTTGCTGTGTTGTTTTGGTCTATCAGATCCCTTGGTGTATGTAGCAAACATCTCAGATGTGATTGAGTATTCCTCAAGGATGGGAAATCATCTACTGAGAGTTTGGGGTTTAATTTTCTCTTACTGGGATGAGGACTAATAGCTAGCAGTCTTGAGGACGGAGTTCTCATTATCTGTTCATGTGCCGTCTGCACAGATTAGTTTAACGAGGTTATGAAAGAGAGAAGACTTGAGTCTTTTCCCTGGCTACATCACTACTCAACAGTATAACCAGCAAAAGGTATGCTGCAGGTCTGGGAGTCTAGCATCAGTCTGGATTTGTAAAGCAGCAAAAGAAAATATTTGCTTTCTTGTTAGCACATTATAAAAATGCATGCTGAAATTTTGGTTGTCAGTATCTAGCTGTATCGGTACAGTACATAGCAAATAGCAGAATCAAAGGTGTCATAACTGTCCATGGTTAAGCTGAAAAATGCTGTTTTCAAAGTTTGGGTTTCTTGTTACAGAGCAGCTACACTAGATTTGAGTGAAGTGTTTTAGTAAGCTATTAAACTTTCAGAACAAAGTTGCAAGAATACCTAAATGGAATAGGGGAGAAGGTTTTCCTGACTAATTATAATTTAGGTTTTTTAGGAAACTTTCCTGTGTTTATTAAAAGCAATATCAAATCATGTAATTGGTTTTAACCAAAGTTGGAATTTATTTTTAAAAAGTTTAGAATGTAAATAATTCACTACTGTGGAGTACGGTGTGTACTCTGGATTCGAAAGCAATAATTGTCCTCTAGGTTAGTTGTACTTCAGCTATTTCAGTTTGCTAATTCCTGCATTTTGGAAAGAAAAAAAAAAAAAAGTTGGCCCTAGACATGTTATCTTTAGTAAAATTGTAGCCTATATTACCCTTAATGAAGGTAAGTCATCGTTCAAATCTTATCTTTTCCTGCTGACATATTTTTTTAGACACTTTCACAGAATTTTTCTTCACAGACAGTGACGGGCTTCTGACTGTCACACTTGGCTTCCCTGCTGTATAGTTTATACAAATTCAATACAGTTTTCAGCTCTCTTCTGAAAGTAACCCAAATAACAATGGGAAGAACTCAGGGACTGGAATGGAAAATGTGGCTAGACTAGCAAGCTACATATTTCCTAAATTTTAGTCACTGACTTGAAATCATGCCAGTTCCAGTTACCATGGCCATCGCTCGGTTTTGAATGGTAAATGATTACATGCTCGCTTCATAGTTTAAACTTAACCTTGGAAAATCTTTTGCCTGTTCTGCAGCCATTTTTGGCATATCTTCAATATGTATTTTTCTAGTTCTCACTTGTGTGGGTTTGTTGGGTTTTTTTATATTGCACTTAAGTGAAGATCTCTGTTGTAGACTAATAGATCTAACAATCTCAAAATTGTGTGGCAGTTACTGAGAAAAAAGCTTTTTCTCCTGGGTCTTTTCTTCTGTGTTAATTCCTACTGTTTTGTAAAAATCAGGCTGATTAGAAAGGAAATGGCTGCTTCCCCTTAAGTAAGGTATACATAACTTCCAAGCTGTGTCGTTGTAATGTAACTTTTTTGATAATTTTTACAATCCCTTCGTAGTTTTGTTCTAACAGGTGCTTGAAAGCATTTCAGTTCTGTGCAGTGCAGGTGCTGATCCATCCTGTTGTCCCCATGTCCAGTCAGGGAATACTTACCACAACATGATGCTAACTTCTCTAAAGTTATTTTAGCAAGAGGGAAACAGGTTTGTTGTCATAAGGAGATATAAGTGGGTCTCTCTACCTGCCTTTAACCATATTTTTATACAAACATTACATTCTGAAATGTGGTTTTTTTCTCTTCTGCCTGTGTCTTACCCCTTCTTTATACATGAAAGCTAGGTAGTTTAGGTGAAGATGGGGCTTTGACACAGACGTGCACTACTCCTTAACTGTCAGTCCAGCCTTCAGTCCCTCCGAATAGAAGAGTCTGTACTGCCTGTTTGCTCCCCTGCAGTAGGAGAGATGGGTAGGAGACAGCCCCAACTAGCTAGCCCTTTGCCACTGGACAGCTGACAGCTTTTGGCTCCTCTTCCCACCATCTCAAAGTTAAACATTGCTCTTTACATGGTTGCCAGGAAGGAGAGAACTCGCCCAGAGGGATGGAGGAAGTTTCGGAAGGAGTGGGAGGAGGAGATGAAGGCTGGCTGGAATTTTCTGAGATTTTTTGGGCTCTTCTCCTTTGGCAAGTAAATATTCCCCATTCAAGCCTTGCTGACTTACAGTAGCTGTTGGCACAGCATCAGGAGATATGCACCATTACACCGAAGCACACTAATTCTGCTCGTTTTGCAAGCACGGTTAAGAGCTGGTCATGCTTGGCAACCTTGACAATGCCTATTGGCTTTGCTGTCACTTTTTTCTCGCAGCATCTAGGGCTTTGAAAAGGGTAAGCAGCCAGACCTACTAGCAGACCCGGCAGATTTATCCCAGCCAAAGTATGTATAAGACTGTAAGCTCAAATCAAAAGTTCTGGCAGTCTGACTTCCATCCTGTAGGCATGCATTTCAGTGAGCTTGCTGAGGAGCACACACTCGTTGAATTCATTAGTTTCTGGAATGAGCAGTAACTTCAGGAGGGAAAAGTGACTTTTTGATGCAACCTCTGTGTCTCTGAATGATAAAAAATAAGACAGGGAAGAGTAAGGAGGAGGGAGAAGACAGTTTACAGGAAAAAGGACAGCTGAGATTTAACTCTGAGTATCTTAGAAGTTGTGTGTATGATGGAGATTTTACTTAAACCTCCCTAATATGACTATAAGTGGCTCCCAAGGGACGATGGCAGAAGGGGGAAGCTGTTGCATAGTGGAGACTCCAGCAAGTGCAGGATAGTAATAGTTTCTATACCGAAGTGATCACGAACAGAATGGTTCATTTCTCTGTGCTTTGGTCATTGCTAAATAGGATTAAATTTCTCTTCTCCACAAGGATCTTATTCTAGGATTTGACTTAAAGATAACGAGTTTCCCTATGATTCCCAGGTGAAGAATGACAGAAAAATGCTGACTTCCACAGAGCTGACATTGATTCTGCGATGAACTGGTATCCTATCATTGCTGGTTTTGCATATTCTGAAGACACACTCTCGGCTCACACTGAAAGGCATCATTTCTGAACATTGTAAGGTATCGTCCTTTCAGAAATGAAGTTGGGACAATGTGTTGCCTCCTTTAATTACGATCTAAGAATTTCAGATGTGGAAGAAGACAACAAAAAGAAATGGTGAGCGTTTCTCTATTGCTCTTACATTGTACAAAGATGACTCAAAAAGAATCTTCTTTTTATTAAAAAAAAAAAAAACTTGAAGTAAAGATTTGGTAGAGAAGCACCATCCAAACGCCTTTTCTGAAAGGCTCCTGTGTGTTGCTGCCAACCTCTTAAAAGAAGAGTTAGATTTTGGAGTTTCAGCATGCTATTCCAAAATATCCAGATTAATATTTAGTCAGAATCTAAAATTCTCTGAATTCAATGTGTGGCTGTCCAAGCTAATGCTAATTGTATGTTTACAAACTTCTCTCTACTTGAGGTAAAATGTCAGGTTTACTTTCCTGTAGTGAAGTAGGGAGGAAGAGTTGTCTGCCTTGATGGTGTGTCTACCTAACAAGTTTCAAATCATTTTAATGCACCTGTTGTGCAAAAGACCATGCTGATAAATGTCAAGTTCCGTGTGTTCTTTAGTCTGTTGACATAGGAATGACAGAAGGCTCTTTGGAAGCATTTCAGTAACTGGTTTTGTTGATTTAACCTTGCTACATAATGTCTTAATTGTACAAAACAGTTTTATAGGCCTGTTGCATTTTATAAGGATTATCTGCCTTTGTGGAGCGTGTAGCATCAATGGCCGTGTGCTTCCTAGCTTTAATCTGGCACTGAAGATGTGTTAGCAGAGATGTTCCAGCACTGGGCAAACTTGTTGCCTGCTGTTATTAATGCATTTTATTGTATCTACCCATTCAGGCATGGGCATTAGCTGGGACACAGGTGTCTTTTAAAGCTGGAGTCAACTGGTGGATCACGTAAACATGTAGTTTGATGAACTAGAGGCCAGAACCTGGCCTTTCAGCTCCTGGTACTGTTGCAGTGGTGTGAATTTTTAAAATCTTCTAAAGTTGGTGATAGCAGGCCCTCTAGAGGGTGATTTGATCATAGAAATGTGTGCGAGGTCAGGACCAGAAGTCCAGGGCAGTACTCCACAGAACTAAGAAGCAGTTCCATGAAGCTGTCTTAAGCTGACGTGAGCCTGTAGCGCAATCAGAAAGGATGTTTCTGTCCTGCACTCATCTTTGTTCTGGCACTAATCTGGCTGTCCACACAGTTGCGCATCTCGCTTATCCAATGGAAAAGAAAAAAAGTACCAGATTAACAAACAAATCTCAGTGACTGTGTGGCCACACAAGTGCCACTACCAGGACGAAGAAATGACTAAGAACATATGGCTGTGGCTAGCAGAGGTCAGCATCTCTTGCCACTGGCTGTGCAGTCTCAGAACAGTATCAGCTGCTCGTGAGACAGCATCCTTGTAGTATAAATAGCAGTTAGTTCCCCAGAGAATTAGGAAGAGAGGTGGAAACTGAACAAACTTTGCAGTGGATATTTTTGAAGTGGGAGGCTTCTGTTCTCAAAGTGAGAAGTTAACATGAAGGTCTATGCCTCAGCTTGGAGCTTCAGTTAGGGAAATTAATTGCCTGTGGAGGTGTCCTCAGAGTCCACCTCTTGGCTGGCCATTGATAAACTACTTTAGTGTGAATTATTGACAGAATGGAAGTAAAGTTTGGCTTAAAAATAAAAAGGCATGTATCTTTAACTCTCTTTACTTTAGAAAACAGTTTTGGCATTGCAGGAACAAGTTGAATGTATGTATGTGTTCCTAAAGAAAATGGGAGATTACCTGTTACTCAAACCTCTCTTATTTTACTTTTCCTTTTGCAGAAAAAGCTGTGAGTCATTTAATGACCAAATAAGGTCTCCATTCTCATGATTTCTCTGATATGCTTCTTCTGGAGCCATGGATGAATACAACCGCTTTGTGGATTGGGACAAAATGGATGTTACTGTCCAGAGCCAGGATGCAAAGGAGCTAACCTGCACAGAGTTCCAGGAGCTCAAGCAGCTGGCTCGGCAGGGCTACTGGGCCAAGAACCACTCTCTGAGAGCCAAAGTGTACCACAAACTAATTAGCAATATCCCATGCCGCACAGTGACCCCAGATGCAAACGTGTACCGGGACATTGTTGTGAAGATTGTTGGAAAACGTAACAGTAGCTCCCTTCCACTGCCAGAGTTTGTGGATAACAGCCTGGTCCCCACGTACTGCTTGAATGCAGAAGGCATCGGGGCAGTCAGGAAGATTATACTGTGCATTGCAAATCAGTTCCCGGACATATCATTTTGCCCAGCACTGCCTTCTGTGATAGCTTTGCTCCTCCACTACAGCAAAGATGAGGCAGAGTGCTTTGAACAGGTTTGTCGCATCCTTGCTTGCAATGACCCATCTAAGCGGCTCATTGACCAGACGTTCTTAGCTTTTGAGTCCTCCTGCATGACCTTTGGTGACCTGGTTAACAAGTACTGCCAGGCGGCACATAAGCTGATGGTGGCGGTGTCCGAGGATGTGTTGGAGGTATATTCCGATTGGCAGCGGTGGCTCTTTGGAGAACTGCCGATGGTGTACATTGCTCGGGTCTTTGATGTGTTTCTGGTGGAGGGCTACAAAGTTCTCTATCGTGTTGCGTTGGCTCTTCTGAAATTTTTTCACAAAGTCAGAGCTGGGCAGCCCATGGAGTCTGACAGCATACAGCAGGACATTCGGGCTTTTGTGAGAGACATTGCCAAGTCAGTGTCTCCAGAGAGGCTTTTGGAAAAAGCTTTTGCTATCCGCCTCTTCTCACGGAAGGAGATCCAGCTTCTGCAGATGGCCAACGAGAAGGCTTTGCAGCAGAAGGGCATCACGGTCAAACAGAAAAGGTAGGGGTCTCGCTCCAGGTAGCCTGAGTGATCTGAGTTTCCCCAGTGTGATGAGCAGTCAGTCACTGCGGGGTGACCGCTGGGGAAGGAGAAGAGCTCTACTGGTACATGGTGGTATCTCTGCTGATTTTTTTTATTTTTTTTTCCTCTGTAGAAAAAGTCAACAGCCCCAGAATTAAGCATTGTTGGGACTGTAATGAGAAGTGTAACTGAAGTGTTAATGATACAAGAGAAACAAAGCAGTTTCTCATAGTTTACTCGGTGACAAATTTACAATTACTTTTTACAGGTACATACTCATTGCAAGTACTGTATCTCAAAGTGTCTTTCACAAGTTGCCTTTAAATTAAAAGCTGTTCTAGCAAAGCTGGAATAAACACTGATAAATTATGTATGTGGAAGGAAAAGTACCCAAACAAATGTGAAAATTAATTCTTGAATGTGAGATTATTTGTATATAATGCTAATTTCATGTACTGTGAATTCAAACTTTCTGTAGTGTAAGTAGGCAAA
Organism: Larus michahellis; assembly: GCF_964199755.1. Classification (NCBI taxonomy): domain Eukaryota; kingdom Metazoa; phylum Chordata; class Aves; order Charadriiformes; family Laridae; genus Larus; species Larus michahellis. The sequence goes on along the minus strand of NC_133903.1, from coordinate 19,169,923 downwards.
CACTGTCCCAGCTGGGAACGTTTTGCTTAACTGGGGAGTTATTTTAATAGAACAAGGAAGAAGTAAGTCTTATCTACAGATTACTTTTAAAATTAGTGTGACTGCAAGCCTCCTGAAAGTCAAGAGTATAGTAATCATAGGTAGGAGTTGACCTATTTAGTGACAGATCCGTGCACTGTTAGAAATAATGATTCTGAAAGAACTGTGGAAGAGAACAGTGAGGGTGCTGCTCCAAAAGATGATTGCATAATCACAATTTCTTTTCAGAAAGGAGGGGGGGGAAAGCCAGCTGTGAAACTAGTAAGTGAAATCCTGCCCCAATGTGGTAGCAAAAGCCACAATAATAAAAAAGCTGAAAAACTTCTCCGTGTATATAGAAAAGACAGCAATATATCTGAACAAAATTAGTATCCTGCTGTGTGTAAATGTATGGGCAGGTAAATACTGGTGGTGTGCACACGTTCTGTTTCTCCTAAGGCCCCCTGTGGCTGCAGAAAACTTCTCCCAACTGGTTTTGAAATCTAAGTTTAAGTATTGAACAGTTTTGTCAGCTGTTGTGACCTCTTGAAGTGGTCAGAAAGTGTGGTATCTAGAACTTGGTGTTCTAGAGGGACAGTCTTTCATTTTCTCTAAATCTTTAAAAATCAAAAGGTACCAGCCACTGATGCATTAGGATCCTACAGCCGATTGTGTTGCTAAGTTAGTCACAGTAGTTGCAAACACACATCATTCCACAGTATTGAAAAATACGCTTATCGGATTTCAGCCCATAAAATGACGTAAATGTTAGTTGAACCTCTTTCATCTGCCCAAATACGCATAAAGTTCCCTCCAGTCTTTTCCAGCAGTTTATTTTTAGACTTACAGTTTGGTTTACAATGAGCCTGTGCTTTATCTTCCTCATATTTTGGAAGAGACCACTTTGTCAGTCTCAAATATTTCAAGGCCTTTAGCCGCTGGAATGTTGCATCAGGCAGACTTCAGACCATTGTGTTTGGGACTCACAACCAGAAGTATTAACTCTTCCGGCATATAGCTTTTCTTCTTCTACTGGAGTTTAGAAGAGTTGTAGTACCCTTTCGGAGTATATTCTTCAGCAATGGCATGAGAGCTTTAAATAAAAAAATAACTGGGGGGGAGGGAATAACCAAAAACCAACCAACCGCAAAAACCCCAGAAGCTCCTGCTGTGTTAAACGCTGTAGAGGTGTTCTTGCTCCGAACAACAGTGGTGCCTTCAAAGCAAAATACAGTAAATTTGTACCAAAATAATGCCAGTAGTTACTGCCTTACTAGGCACAGTTGCTAGTGAAAAACTTTTATCCTCTCTCGGCTACTTTTGTAAACACACTGAAACTTCTCTGTGTCCCCTGGCACTTGGCTCAGTTTGGATCCCAGTGCGGGCAGATGTGGGGGCTGGAGAAATGAGCTTTTCTCCAGTTCTCGATAGGATGTGAGTGAGGGCTCTTGTCCAGATATTTTTCCAATTTGTCCAGATTTTCCAATCAGATAGCTCCAAGCAGGTAGCAAAAAAAAAAAAGGAAAAGAAAAAATAGAAATAGGAAATATTTTAACCTGTCTGTTTGTTTGTTTTTCTTGTGCTTGATGATTTGAATCAAACCTTGCTTTGTTTCTCTCCAGGCTCCTTTCATTCACTTTGTCACGGATGTAGGAAATCACTGATCTTTTCTATCTTTTTTGTCTTTCTCCTCATACGTTCTCCTTCTGTCAATTCCATACCCACTGCACCCCTCCTGTTTGCAGTGTTGCGTCTCCCAAAAGGTAGGTTAAAACACTCAAATCTTTGCACTTTGCTCATTTCTTCTGTCTTTGGCTGATGATTTTTTTCCGAGGCTGTCATTGTTGCTAACGCTGGGGCAGGAGAAGCAGGGCAGCAACTATAGCATCCCCTTGCTGTGCAACATCTCCTGAATATGCTCTTGCAAAGTTAGTTCAAAGCACCTGCAAACTCATAGGATCATGAGCCCACCTTGTCCACGTAGCGGTTCCACACAGGGATACAAACCCATGTTTTCCAGAATGGAAAAGCATAGTGTTAATGGTGGGATAGAAGTTCTTTCTTCGTTCGAAGAAAAAGTGTGGGTTTTTCGTTTTGTTTTTTTTTTTTTTTTAAAACATCTCAAGTAACATGTCTTCAGCACTGTGAGGTATTGTCCCACATCCCAACCTGGTGGATGCTGTTGCAATAGGTGTGAGACATACTCTACTTTTTTTTTTTTCTTCTTTGCAACCTTTCTGCAGTTAATTGGAAAAATGTTGGACTGAACCCAACTTGGCACACTCTTAAAAGTGGTTTGTCTCTGTTCATACTAGATTATATTTATTTCTAAGCAGATAGGGTTGGTGGTTTTTTGCTTTTTTTTTTTTTTTTTTTAGAGGCAAGAAGACAGACGATTTTCCTGTGTCAAGGAGGTCAGAGTTACTCAGCCATATAGCATTAATGGTTCATGAAGTCATTCATCAAGTCTTGGCCTGAAAAGCAAATCTTAAAGAACAAAATGCAGTGGATTGTGATACCCAATAAGCAGAGAACTTGGAAAGGAGAAAGATTGCCTGGGAGTGTTAAGTACCACAGATGTGTGGGTTTAAATTAATGCCTTTGAGAATCTTCTGGCCTTGTTGCAGGTGCCCTGAGTTAACTTTAGTAAGTGCTGCGCACTAACATTTGTACTAATTTATAAAATCAAAATTGGAATCCATTTCCTCACGTTTTCATGTCTAAAAGAACACCTCAAGAGACTTATCAAAGCACGTTTCATATCAATATACTGTGTCTTGAGGATTTTACCTCTGATAGATCAACAGGCTGTTCATTCCAGCCAAGCAAATCTTCAGTGTCCATATATTTTTATTTTACTGTAGTTGCAGTGTTCTGAAAGGAGCAGAAAGACTTTATTTCTTCTAGGAAGCACAGGGTTTGGGTTTGAGGGGACTTGGGTAGATGCAGGGTGTCTGTTGACACTGATCTCAACACAGGAGTAGGTTTCAGGCTTTGTACACCCTGTATGGCTTACGTTGCCGTTTATGACTGAGAAACAGCATATCACTTCTACCACACATTTATGCCATAACTGAAATTATAATGGAATTTAAAGGTGATGCAGACCCTGTAAGACTTGACCCAAAACAGAATAGAGCAGGAAGATGTAATTCAGTGAACGTGTGGTATTTGTTATCTTGGAACACATACTGAGCATATCCACTGTGACAGCTGCTGCTGCAGGTCGTCGATGTTGGCTTTATCTTCAGGAACTTTGAGGGCCCTGAAGCACGTTGTATGATATAGCTGTAAAAACAACACTCCTACAGAGACAGCAGATAAGCTCCTTTATGCATTTCAATTGTCCTGCTTTCCTAAATCTAATTTCCTTTGGCGTAATAAAAATTGAACACGTCTTTCCAACATCAGCAATCAATAGAAAGTTTTCATGCTGATCCCAATAAGCCAACATGAAGAACTGAGGAAAATGATAATAGAGGGTAAAATCTTAATGAATTTGTTCAGTTCTAGTGGCACTTTAATGCAGTGCCGGTCCGAATTTATTGTTCTCTCAAACTGCTGGTTTTTTACCAGATAACCCTGAAAGACCTCTGGTATGGCGGAGCCTAAACTTAATTTTCATCAACCAGCATAGACCAAAACATTTTATTTTTTTTCTTAGCCAACTTGTGTGCTGTTCTCTTTCACTCTTGTACGACTATGAAAAGCAACTACCCAACTGAAGTAGGTGATTTTTCAGTGTCCTTAGGGAAATACTGTCAAAAATGAGAGGACAAATACAGTTTAGTAACTTGTGACTCCAGTTGCAATTTTCTGAAACCCCTCCAAAACACTCGTGCTTTTGTTAAGCAGCACGGCGTTTGCCTTGGGGTAGGTGCAGGCTGTGTGTCCTATCGACACTGGTCTCAACACAGGATCAGGTTTCAGTCTGAAGCACCTGCAGCTGTGATTGAAAGCTGGGAAATAGCAGGTCATTTTATTTCAAATCCTTTGGTCAGGCTACAGGCTAGGTTTCACTAACTGAGTGGTGACATTAAACATAAAATGATTCACCGTGCTGTTCAAGAGCAGGAGCGGCATGCCTGGAATAGTTTTAAATGGCCAATGTGATGGTAAATGCTTTCTAGGAAAGCAGAAAGATCTGTTTGTAAAGGTGATGTTCTACCTGCATGGACAAGTCGTAGGAAGACACAGGGTGCTGAAAGGGCTGTGTTACTGTGAATTCTGAAGGCAGGCTTGAGTGGGGTCTGAGTAGGAAAGTCCTTAAATCAGCAGTTCATAGTAGCCAGGCAAAGGAACAGAGGCAAAAGAAAAGGTAGCCAGAGGTTGGGTGCCTTTTAGGAACAAGTACTTAAGTTTAGTTGCCCAAACAGATCACAGAAGTGTGAAAAATGTGCAAACCAAGCATACCAATAATTACGAGGCTCGCTTGTTTGAGGTTTGGTAAGTTTAAAACTGTTTCAATGTTTGCTACTAACTCTTAGCTTATTTATCATCATTCCTTTTCCTCCAGAAATTCACTGTAATAAACTAGTTGACTGCCCCGAGTGTTTTTAATTCCCGGAATGTGAGAAAAATATAATTTCTGATGAACTGCAACCAAGGCTTTTTTTTCTCAGCCCTCTTTAGCTGCAGCCCAGGCAGGGCTGGGAGGGCTGAGACCTAAAGTAAGATTCCAAAGATGTGGGTTCACATCTTGGCTCATCCTTTGCTTCGGTTGATCTCTCCTGTGTGTCAGCTTGCTGTGTTTAAAAGCACAAATAATGCCCTAGTCAGTGATACTGTAAGTTTTAAAACCCATTAGTAGTTGCAGCTTGCTTAAAGAGGTGTCCATATGAGTTCCTGGCTAATTAAATAATGCAGGGGAGCAACACAATTAGTGATTTGGTTCATTTTGCTAGAGGAAGCAGTAATTTTTTTTTTAATTTTTTTTTTTTTTAAGTGACCTAAGGAGTCATTTCATTAGAAATGCTGACACTAAGGCAGCTACACTAAATTTCAGAAAGCATTTCCCAATGTCCCCAAGCAAGTGCAGCTCTAGAGTACGGTGCAAACACTGCTGACTTCTTGGTACTCCAAGCAAGAAAAATAATAAAAAATTCATAGTTTGTGTGTTTTAGGGAGCGAGCTAAGCTATTCAGATACATGCGGATATGCAGTGTTGAGGTCCTCTTTATGTTCCATGAAACTGAGAGGAAAGAAATATGTAATTGTAAAAAAAAAAAAAAAAAAACCAACACAGAAATTGGCAAATACTTGCAACTGAACCCCTGCATGCAGAGCAAACCTCCTGAAGCTTCATTTAACTAATGGCTACTATCTTGTGTAAGTTTGTATGTCACTTCCGCCATGTACTTGGCTGTCACCCTTGCATTTTAAAAGTAACATCGTCCACAGATGCAATAACACTTCTTTAATCCCCAGCCTCTGAGTTTTTGTGCTTACTTTATCTGAGAAATGAAGGATGGTTAAGATGATGATGATGGTTATTATTATTATTACCTTCAAGTGTTTAAAAGCCATAAATCAGATCTTATAATTGTATCAGACCCCTCTGGGGGGCATGGGGGTTTGCGTTCCGGTGTGTCTAGTGTTCCTTCATGTTTTCAGGCTCCATCTGTAACCATGAACCGAAGAACTTCTTTGGTTCTTAATGAAGTGGAAGCCATTAGTAATGACATGTTTCCAGGATGTGGAACTTTCCAAAAGCTTCAAATACTTGCCTTGGATTAAAACTGCTTAGCCTGGTCATACTGATTCCTCTAAGATTTCTGAGGGTTTTAGGAATTCTCTAATTCCATGATAGGCAGGACCTCAGAGGGGTAAAAAGTACTACCCGTGTATTTCAAGTCCTGGCTGTTTCTTTAGGTATGCGGTTCTCTAGGCTTCAATACTAGCGCCAGTGAGACTGTCTCAAACAGAAATATAATTTGAGCTGTTAAGGTCATGGTCATCCTAGGTGGCTCACCATTATGTCCTCTATAAAGGTGCAGGCCGCAGCTGCCATACGGAGGAATTGCTCCAGGTATTTCAGTAAGGTCAGATACTGCCTCTCAAGGATTACATTAAACTGCAGTAGTTTATTATCTTCACTAAGTCATGGCCTTCTAATCCCATGGGCTGGAGCTTTGAACAGTAGTACATCTACCAGGGTCCTTTAGTGTTCAGCTGTCTTTTCGTGTTTCTGTCCAGTAATACGAAACTTGTTGCTAAATTATTGTTTCTCAATGTTTTGTATTGTATTTCTCAGGCAGAATGTGCACTTGGCAGTTCATGCTGAGAACTTCAAGTCTGAAATTGTCAGCGTGAAAGAGATGCGAGATATCTGGTCGTGGATCCCGGAAAGATTTGCACTTTGCCAGCCCCTCTTGCTTTTCACCACCTTGGAACATGGCTGTAGTCTGAGCAGGTAAGGAGAACCTTCCCCGCTCTTCTCTACTGTGGGGCAAAAAAGAGCAACTGGTGAACTGTTGGCTGGATAGACAAAAAGGCCGTGCCTAGTCAGAAATTGGTCTGAAGATTATTATTAGCAATGGGATGTAAATGTGACAAATTCCTATTGGCTGCAGCATTTGACCAGGATACTTCATATGCCAGAACATGGCAAGCCATTTGAAACTGTCCAAGACCAACTGGAAAAGTCAAACTTGCATAGGTTCACACAATATGCTGGTCTGAGACTGGTTCGTTCCCCGCTGGGTATGAATGGTTTAACTCTTGCGCCTCTTTGATAGATAATCACATTCAAACCGATCCAAAGAATAAGAGAACCAGAAACTGGAGTCCTCTACCTATGAATCTGATTGTTCTTGTTATTAAATAACAACATGTGGGATAAACTACGTATGAGTTCTCCTTGGACTTGACACAGAAAACTATAATCCTATAGCTCCTAATAATGACTTTGACACCTGGAGTTGAGGTCCTGAGGTGGGGAGTGGTCTGCGTCCCAGCCCCATGTGCCTATGAGGAAAAGAAAAAGCAAGAAACAAGAATGTATTGTAATTATTTTCTATGAAAACGGAAAGCTCTTCAGACGCAGCCATCAGGCCTCGGGACGCAACTTCCTTGAGGTTGCCTTAATTCAAAATGCTGTAAAATTCCACTGTTGTGCTAGGTAATCTTCTAGTTATTCTGCAGAGGCCTGAACAGCTGTACACAGAACTGAGTAGAGAAGGACTGATGGATAATATTTGTTTGCACTCAACTCTGTTGTTTACAATGGACTAGAAAGCATTTGCAGGAGTATGCTTAGTCTTCGGATGTCTTTTTTGCCATGCCATCAGCTGAAGGAGGAGATGGTGCCTGACATTAAGGAGGAAAAGAACTGCAGTTGGTGGTAGTTGAGTCCTCATTCTTGTGTGCTCTGCACTTCAGGTTCTATTCTCACAGTGAGGGACATGAACCAACTCTTCTCCTCATCAAGACCACAGCAAAAGAGGTGAGTGAGGTGAAAAGTAACTGATGAAATTAGGTTTTGGGCAGTTATGCAATGCTGTATTGCACCACACAACTGTTTATAATAAAATGAAGAAGCAAGGGACCTGACATTGCTTGGGCTTTTGTTTTTTTAACAATGCATGCTTTAAATGGTTCCATTTGTTGATTATGGGACTATGCATTCTTGAGTAAATCTTCTAAACTAGGTCTTGGTCAGCCATTCTTTCTCTTGTAAGTAATGTGGGATGACGGACTAGAGTAAGTCATTGAGCTCTTGGACAGACCCTCTTAATTGCAGAATCAGAGGGAGAAGCTGGGGAATTGTGTTAAGAAACTCATGATTCATAAAAGATATTTTCATTTTCTCCAGGATATGAGGAGGGGAAAGTAGCAGAATTTAAATGGTATGAATAATATTGGGCTACATAATGTGGAAATAAAAGCTTTAGCTTCATCTCATTCTTGTTTAAAAAAAAAAATAAAAAAAAAAAGAAGTGCTGAGAACCTGAGGAGGAGTGCACGCAGGTGCCTTATCTAATGAGCGTTCGTTCTGTGCTCTACTCTGTATGATAATATTGGACAACATAATGTGAACGCAGAAACATTAGCTTCATTTCATGCTTGTTTGAAAAAAATAATGCATAAAACAAGAAAGCTTTCCAGAACCTCCATAGGAGGGCACACAGGTGCTTCCTGTAATGAGCGTTGGTTGTCTGCGCCACTGTGAACAACTCCTAAAATATTCCATTTGTAGCGTTAAGCTATTATTGCAGCCTGTGGCCTTCTATTTCTGCTTATGTTCCTGCAGGATGACTGCCCAGGAAACAAGCCCATTTTTACTCTTATTTGCCGTGCTAACGCTCCAGGCTGTTTGGTAGTTCTGTGTGTGGTTTCTGGCCATCCCAGGCCTGCATTGACGTGCCATTGGCTTATAGAATGCCTGCGGTATCTAAAGGGAAGGGGGAAAATATTTATTATTTTGCTGCTTGTTCTGGAGCATGTCAAATGTCTAGCTTTGGAAGTAATGTTGATTTTTATGGTATGGTTCATTGCCTACCCCTAAAAAAAAAAAAAAGTCCAAACAAAAAAGTAGGAGAAAAGCACAGGAGGCTTTTTTGTTTGGTGGTTTTGGGGGGTGGGTTTTGTGTTTTGGGGTTTTTTTCCAAAGAATTATATTCACTCTTTATTCATGTGCCTATTGTTACATTTTAGAAAGAAGAAAATTTGCTTTCTGATTTTTCTGGTTTTCATGTACTTCAAGCATATCACATCAAAAGGAGTTCTGGCTATCTTTTTGTTTATCTATATATATCTATATATATATAGCACAGTTATATATATAAAAAGCCTGCTCTTCAGGAATTTTGTCCTAGGAGCTCCGCTTGTAATGCTGGTGGAGGCTAAACAGCAAATGTACCTTAAAACAATTCCGTTTAACCGTAGTTTCTGGGGAAGAAAAGAGGAAAAAAAAAAAAAAAGGGAGAGCTGCTTTCATCCCATTCTTAGAGCTTCATTGTTTGGTCTGTGTCCCCTTGGTGGTGATGCTTATTGCTGGTAGGGAGAAATTCTTCTAGCGCAAACAAAAGACTCCACAGAAAAGCTCAGCCCTCTAAGGCTGTGTTTTTCTGTATTGGAAACTAGTGAACCCCATGCTGTTTGAATAGGCTGCTTTAAATATCTCAGCCAGTTCAGCATTGGCTTAGCTAAACTGATTTTAACCTACAGTTTGAAGTGGAGAAAGCCACTAAGGCTACTCTTTATGACCAGAAAATGTTCAGGCAGAACTGGTCATACTCTGACTTATGACAGTACTGTTGCTTTGGATGCCAAAATGAGGAAGCGGGAGTCAGGCTTTACAAGTTTGGAGTAATTAGTGGTTTTGGTACCTGGCGTTATGTTGTAACATTTCTCCTTTAAGGCCTCAGGGATGTGAAATAATTTATGAAACTCTTAGGATTTAAGGGTTAAGGATCAAAGCAGTTTAAATCTATCTTTAGATATAAGTACTTGTGCTGCCTTAATCCACTGATAGAGAGATTTTGAAAATCAAACTGAAATAAAACCTTCAGTTCTGGACTGTGACATGTTGGTATCAACTGCTTTAACACACCTTCTTCTTCAATGGGAAGCCCCCTGACGGTGCTGTTTGTGTTAGGTCTGTGGTGCTTATCTGTCAACTGACTGGAGCGAGCGCCGGCGAGGAGGGAACAAGCTGAGTTTCTTTGGAACTGGGGAGTGCTTTGTATTTAGGGTAAGTAAAATTTTATTGTTGCTACGCAGTAGCGAGGCAGAACCGCTGTCCTGGTGCGAGTAACTCTTACTTCCCTTCCATGTGACGAGGATGGATTATGTGCCTTCCTTGTTTATAAAGTCTACTGAAATGTTAATCTGGAGGAGAAAATTTTAGTTTTCGTTTTTGTGGTATCCCTTTTTCTCCCCTTGCGCAGAATATTTTCTTAAAAGATGTAATAAGGTAACTGAGAAAATACTGTATCATTTCTTCAATCGCCTAAAAAGCTAGGGTAATAACGTCTGGCTTAAAAGGCAGTTTGATCTCTCTTCATTGCTAATTGTGCGAGTGGAGTCTGAGGGGCTTGGCTGTCCTTTGCTGTGCAGAGCTCTCTGTGTGGTACATGTGCGCTAACTAAAGCTTTGCTCTTCTCTGCCCCTGTGCAGCTGCAGCCAGAAGTGGAACGGTATGAGTGGGTGATCATAAAACACCCAGAGCTGGCCACAACTGGTTCGGAGCCAGAAAATCACGCCCCACCAGCTTCCAGCACCCTCTCCTCTGGCAGTATCCCATCAGACCCCTCGGATCGCCTTTCTCCCTTCTTATCAGCTCGACACTTCAACTTGCCTTCCAAAACAGCCTCCATGTTCATGGCTGGCAGCAGCGAATGCATCATTATAGGTAAGTCAGTGTGAGAATTTGAGTGTATATGCTACCAGCTCCTCCTATCTGCCCTAGCTAAGAGAGTCATCTCTATTTACCATTTATGTATTTCAGTATTGCTACAGTTAGAGATAAATCTGCCCAAAACCTGATCATGTTACCCCACAAAAATTTTCTATGGGAAAACGTGCATATCAAGCGTTTTAGTGTAAGATAGTAACTCAAAGTTTTAAGCACAGTCATACCTTCATACTGCCTAATTCACGGTGAGAAATAGAATCATAGAACGGTTTGGGTTGGAAGGGACCTTAAAGACCATCCAGTTCCAACCCCCCTGCCCGGGGCAGGGGCACCTCCCACTAGACCAGGCCACTCAAAGCCTCATCCAGCCTGGCCTTGAACACAGTTCCAGGGATGGGGCAGCCACAACCTCCCTTGGCAACCTGTTCCAGTGCCTCATCGCCCTAACAGTAAAGAATTTCTTCCTGATGTCTGATCTAAATCTCCCCTCTTTCAGCTTGAAACCATTACCCCTCGTCCTATCATTACACTCCCTGATCCAGAGTCCCTCCCCATCCTTCCTGTAGGCCCCCTTTAGGGACTGGAAGGGGCTCTAAGGTCGGAGCCTTCTCTTCTCCAGGCTGAACAACCCCAACTCTCTCAGCCTGTCCTCACAGCAGAGGGACTCCAGCCCTCTGACCATCTTCATGGCCGTCTACTGGACCCATTCCAACAGGTCCATGTTCTTCTTATGCTGAGGACTCCTTGAAGAGGAACTTACTTGTTCTTCTCCCAGCTTTGATTTTTGACTGCTAGCAGATTTGATAACAAATGTCTTTGTTTTTTCTTTACTGGAAGGAAAATACGCAGTTGGTAGTTTCCAAGCACTGAAAAACAAATCTTAGATGCAGACATTTGAGTTGGGCTTCTTGTTCTTACTGACTTGCATTACTTCTTTTTAAATTAAAAAAAAAAATTATTCTGTTTCGTTTGATCATACTGTTACACCTGAAGACAGCAAGCAAACATCACTTAGGGCCTCCAGTTGTTCCCACGAGAAAAGCACTGAAGTCCTTTTTTGGTTTGTTTTGTTTGTACAGCAGTTTCCCACGCTGAGAAATGCAGAGGCGCCCTTACACTTGTCTTTGTCTCTTCCCAGGAGGTGGTGATGGCCAGGCTCTTTACCTCGATGCAGATCTGAACCACGGAAGAACCAGCCACTGCAATACTTTCAATAATCAGCCGTTGTGCTCTGAAAGCTTCCAGATCTCTATCTTGGAGGTGTGGGGCTTCAGGGACACCATGAATGGTTGACGCGACTATCATTAATCAACGAGTTTTTCAGTTGTCCTAGGATTCCCAAGGCAAATTCTAATGCAGGAGCCAAGTTAGAACATAATTTCTGCTGGGATCAGTGTTTTTTAGTAATTACTAAGTGGTGCACTTGAATGCAGGGCTTAGTTGTTTACTTTTATTTAAGGCAAATCAAGGTGAAGTAATGTAACTGATTAACTCAGCTCTTTACCTCTAGAGATCTGGACTCAGGTCCTGTTACTAGGTAAAATGAAAATATAATGATTTTAGACCATCCTAAATGGATACAAGTCCATATCACAGGACAGGTTTGCAGTTTGATGCGATTCCTCAGAGGCACAGAGCTGGCTGGGGTGTACTGTAGAGCTGTGTGCCGCTGGCACCAGTATCTGGCTTGAGCCAGAAGTATCAAATGTCTGCTCACAGGGAACATTGGTGACCTCAGATCTGACATAGAACAGTAGTTCATAAAACCGTTGCCCTACTATAAACAGACATTGTGCAGACAGATCAGTACCATTTCTTAAGTTATGAAAGCCCTCGATTCACACAGGAGCCGTGATTGCCAGTTAGCCTTCTCCTTGTACCTCAACGCTTGACATGTTCCAGTGGCACCTGTTTGAGGAATCTGCCTCTGAGGAAGGCATCCATACTGGACAGTGATGTCTCAAAGGCTTGATTTTGTTTACATTCCTGTTCCATATCAGTATAACAACTTCAGACTGACTTGTGTTTCAGGCAGCTGAAAGGCAGAGCATATACGCAGTGCTCAGAAACTGCCCTTTCTTCATCTTTCCGGGAAGCTGAGCTGGAGCTTTAAATCTGAGAATAACTATGCTGATATTCCTACATGTTTGGGGAATTAGACATTGTGATACAGAAGCTCTCCCAACAAGAAAATGAAAGGAGCGGGGAGAGTGGTCTGCTGTGTAATTCTTGGGAGTGGATGACTTTCCCAGGAGAGCTCTAGGTGACACTGTTTTGCCATATTATGAGTCTTCCTAGTGGTGAGGTCCTGAAAAAGGTAAGGCTTTTTCACCAGCAGTGTTCTGGTAGGGTTTGGATCATGCAAAAAAGCTTTTGCTCATTTCTGAGAATTCCTGCAGTTCTCTACAAGCACGCCCAGTGGCATGTGATGTCTGGAGGCAATTGCCCAGTGTCTTTATCTAAAACTTGTGGTACCTGTGGTAGAACTTCTCCCACATGAAATCAATGGGTAGTCCAGAGCACACAACGGGCTGCTCTCAAAGCTTCAGTGGGTAATTCGCTAGTAAGAACATTTACCACAACACGTAAAATGAGGAGAAAGATGAACTGGTGGGTTTTGTTGGTGATGTTGGCTTGTTTAGCTTGTGATCGATGAAAATACCCTGTGTCTTGGTGAAGTGCTGCCTCTTGCAAAGTACATGAAAAAACTTGGCAAAAATTTTATTTTCTTCTTAAGGTGCCATTTGTCATTTTTTGTCAAAATAACTCCTTGAAATATTAGACTGCATATACAACAGTTCAAGATGTCTTTTGCACCATTTCTTTTTGCAGTTAGATTATTTCACCCTGTTTGAGAGTCAGCACCGGGCCTCTCTTTCCCACGTCCCACTCTAGTGAGTTCTGTCCAGCTCTCTTTTTCGTAGCTTTATCATAAGCTTGATTGAACTGGAAGGGCAGATATAATTCGGTTATACTTGTGTATTCTGATGGGGAGGAACTTGAAGAGTTGTATCTGGCTTTTTACAAATACTGGCTAATGCTGCTGTCTGTTAATTCAAAGCTGGCTGTATCACTTTGCACTGGCTGGTATTCCTAAGACAAACCAAATCATTGAAAAAATGTATCCCATTTAGTAGGTTCTCTTAGGTGGCATTTCAGTTTTGTCCCTGTCTCCGCTCTTTTGAGCTTGTTTGAGGTGCCCTTGGAGAAAAAGGAAAAAAAAAAAAAGGCAAAACACAACACAATAGCATTAATTTTCAGCTTGTTAACTTGTCAGAAATTCCCTCGAGCTGTGTGTTGGCAGGATTTGTGGGGCTTGAGCATTACACTCAAAATGAATAGGTTTTATCTGCAAAATCTTTCCTGCGGCTGGCAGCAGTGATGTGATTTTCTCAGTCCCCATCCTTGCCGGATGCAGCTACGTCAGCGAAACCTGGGTACTGTACCATGTCGTAAGCCATATCTGAGAAACACTGTTCCTTTCCCTGCCCTGTTCTTAGTGCGCAGGGATGGGGGTGTTTGAAATCAGAAATAACTCATAGTGGCTCAGAAATTCATCACAGGATATTAGTGCGAGACTCGGAGGAGCGGCATCAGTGAGGTTTAGGCATCTGAGTCTCGAGAATCTTTCAAAAGACAGCTCAGCTTCCCTTGTGTCAGATGAGCACAACTTCTGACCCTCCGGCAGCGAAGATCCACTAAAGACCCCTTTTTGTTAGCTTTTTTGAGGGATTTGAGCCGTGACCTGTATGAGTTTGCCAATCACAGCAAGGGTAAAAGGGTTTACAGGTGATCCTCCTCCTGCTGACTGTTGGTATTCATATCACTCTTGAGGCACATGTCACAGCGATGGGTTTAGTTTGCTATAGCACTACCCCGCTGCAGACATCCTGCAAGGCTAGGATGTGTGCTTTAAATCGGAATAGCCTGAGTAAGCAAAAGAGGCTGCAATAATCTGGCAAGAGGAATTGTACAGTGCTGTGTCATCTTCACACAATCCTTTCGTTCAGTAAAAATGAACGTTCCTATTCATGTGCAAATCCTCGTGTGTATTTCTCGTTAACGGTTGTGAGACACCTTAGCGGAATACCATCATGACGTGGTTTTCTTTCCAGTAGCAAAGAGGCATTTTTTTCATCTGTGTAGTTAATGGTTGTTGCTGACCAAGTGTATATCAAAGTTCAGATAATTAAGCCAATAGTTTGTTATATGCAAAACTCTTGAGATGGAGACCACAGCCTGGTTTTTAAGACAATGACTACGATGGGCGCCTTATCAGGAAGTTAAAATTATCTGAAGTACCCCAGCTGTTGAGGTCCTTTGGTGACATTGCAACTCTGAACAACTGTTGATGTAGTTTGTGGTCCTTGTTTGTTGTCCCACTGGCAGCAGTGACAGCGAGGGTGCCAGTGTCACTTGATCAGCTGCTCGGCGTGGAGCTGGAGAGCTGAAAGTTGGGCGGCAGCTACCACAGTTCTTCAAGAGCGTATTCGCTCTTTTTGAAAGGAGCTGGTTTTGCTTTGTAAGACTCTCTTGAAGGCAGAAAAGACTAGAAACTCCTAACATCAGAAACTTGAATTTATTGTAAACGACATCTAAGCTGTTTCCAGGCCACAGGAGCTGTCTCCAGCTGCCAGCCAGGCTGAACGGACTTCGTCGCTGCACCCAAAAGCTGTCATTCCTACAGATCATGCACTTTGACATGCTCCCTTTTCTCATGAAGCACGTTAATCGTCCTCCTATTAATAGAGGCCAATTAACAAAGGAAAGGGAAAAACTCTCATTTTCCTCTGTGTTGAGATAACTGAAGATAAATTGGAGGGGGGACCGTACTGTTCTTTACAGAGTTAAACTTCATGCCAATAGAGATCTGTGCTGAGCCATGGAGAGGTGGCACCTGCAGATCAATCAACTGCTATTCGTGTGTGTGCATTGAAATGGTGTGCTTTGTCCTTGGATATCCCTCCTCATTTTTGATGGGGAGAGATCTCTGCCCAGGCAGTCACCGCAGAGACACCCAGCCATGGCTGGGGGGGAGCTGCCCTGCAGCCCTGGCACTGGAGGAGCTCAGCTCCTGCCACTGACACCTGGAGGCCCGTTGTTGAACGTATCGGAGGCATAGGCACCCAGCTGTTAGCGTTGAGATGCTCTTCTGCCAGCTCTCTGTCATGCGATTTGGACTATTCGTAGTTGAGATGAGTGCACGTATTATTTGGGGTGATGTTTTTCTTCAGATGACTGGTGGTGTGCTGCTGAATTCATTTTCTACCCTACCATTGGAATCGCTCCCCTACATTGATCGTATTTTTGTCACTGTGCAGAATCTTGGTTTGTATTAAAAGGTATTTGACTGTGGAGGCAACTGACTTTGTCCTTCGTTTGGTTATTTTCTTTCGTGTAGCTGTTGCAGCAAATGGCATGCTGAAACTGAGAAATAAACCTTGGAGCAAGTCTTCTCTTGCATGAACTCTTTGCTACAGTGAACGATTACACAGTCCCTGGCCGTATTAGGAGATCTCAAAAGGCTTCCACCAAGATCAGGCGCCAAACTGACTGTAAAAAACCTTAGATTGGCAAATTCTGAAATGAGCTGTCTTCCCTTTGGCAGGGCCAGGGAGTGTGTTTTGTCCCAGCCCAGCCTGGGTTTAAAATGGAGCTTAGAGGTGTCTTCTGGCCACCGACACTCGTAGGTCAGACCAGTGGTGCCGTTGCATCCTCTGCGTGTAAACGCCGTCGGCGGCTTGGCCGCAGTCCTGCTCTCGCTGGAGGCTGAGCCTTCCTTGTGCTGGCACAAAGGGGCCGGCAGCAGGCAGGCAGCTCCCGCCGGGAACTGCTGGTTTAAAACCAGGGTTTTTGTTCCTCTCGATGGCTTGGTTTTAACCTGGATGTCCTCCCTGGTGACAGCACAGGGGCTTTTTGCCGTGGTTGAAAGGAGTGTTTCTAGTTAGCAACGCCGGTTTGAACAAATATTCCTAGTCCTTGCCAATGCCTGAAACTTAAGTGTGAGACTTGTGAGAATTACAGGAACTTAGTGGTGTAGTTGGAGGATACCAGGATCCTCTGTGCAAAATGCCTTTGGAAAATACCCGCAGGCAATGACCAATGAAGTTAAAAAAAAAAAAAAAAAACAAAAAAAAAAAACTGTTTGAGTTTCCAGTGAAATTCCACTAAATTCTTGGGGTTTGAGTGAAAGTCCTGGCAGGCAGAAAGTGGGGAAAAAGCAAACCCCGAGGTTATACACCTCAGACACGGCACGGGGGCCTCCTGTGCTGCCGTACGCGGGTGTTTGCGAGAGCAAAGCTGTGGGCTGAGGGGCGGCGATGTGGAAAAGAGGGATTGCTGAGCTGGCACAAACGATTCCCAGGTTATTTTCACGCCAGCTCCCTGCGCTGCAGTGAAGGTTTGCTGCAAAGGAGGCCTGTGGCCACTAGAGGTTCCCCTTCGCCTGGTCGCCAGCTTCTGTCTCCATGACAAATAAATCCATGCTGGCAAGCCAACAGTCCCAGACATCAGTAACCGTTATCAGGCTGAGCCACCTCTTTTTTAAAAGAGACGGGAGTAGGGAAAAGGGAGTATGAATAGGCGTTCTCCACTTGATTTCCAAAAGTGAGCTTAGGGTTAAACACCACAAATCACAATTTTACAATTCCCTTAAAGACCTTCATAACAAAGGCGCTCAGTAGCAGGAAAGTGTAACTGAAGGATCCGGAGGAGCTGAGTGATGCTGGCCGCTGGTTTTCAGCCTTACAGCTGCTTTAAACTATGTGACTGAGGACCTGAAAGGAAAATGGCGCATTTGATTGCATCGAGTAGTGGGAGCTCTTTATCACGCCTGGAGGGGTTGATGATGGGAAAGTTATGGGTGATGTGGACAGTGGGGTGGATTGAAAACTGGTTGAAAGATGGAGCTCAGAGGGTAGTGATTAGGGGCACAGAGTCTAGTTGGAGGTCAGTGATGAGTGGTGTTCCCCAGGGGTCAGTACTGGGTCCAGTCCTCTTCAATGCATTCATCAATGACCTGGATGAAGGGATAGAGTGCACCCTCAGCAAGTTTGCTGATGACACAAAGCTGGGGGGGGGGTGGCTGACACAGCAGAAGGTCGTGCCGCCATACAGAGAGACCTGGCCAGGTTGGAGAGTTGGGCAAAGAGGAACCTTATGAAATTCAATAAGGGCAAGTGCAGGGTGCTGCACCTGGGGAGGAATAACCCCCCGCACCAGGACAGGTTGGGGGTGACCTGCTGGAGAGCAGCTCTGTGGAAAGAGACCTGGGAGTCCTGGGGGACAACAGGATGCCCATGAGCCAGCAATGGGCCCTGGTGGCCAAGAAGGCCAATGGCATCCTGGGGGGCATCAAGAAGAGTGTGGCCAGCAGGTGGAGGGAGGTCATCCTCCCCCTCTACTCTGCCCTGGGGAGGCCACACCTGGAATGCTGGGTCCAGTTCTGGGCTCCCTGGTTCAAGAAGGACAGGGAACTGCTGGAGAGGGGACAGCAAAGGGCTACCAAGATGCTGAGGGGACTGGAACACCTCTCTTATGAAGAAAGGCTGAGGGATTTGGGTCTCTTCAGTCTGGAAAAAAGACAGCTGAGGGGGGACCTTATCAACACTTATAAATACTGGAAGGGTGGGTGTCAGGAGGATGGGGCCAGGCTCTTTTCAGTGGTGCCCGGGGACAGGACAAGGGGTAACGGGCACAAACTTGAGCATAGGAAGTTCCACCTAACCATGAGGAGGAACTTCTTTGCTGTGAGGGTGGCAGAGCCCTGGCACAGGCTGCCCAGAGAGGTGGTGGAGTCTCCGTCTCTGGAGACATTCCAAACCCGCCTGGACGCGTTCCTGTGCCACCTGCTCTGGGTGACCCTGCTCTGGCAGGGGGTTGGAGGAGATGATCTCCAGAGGTGCCTTCCAACCCAACCATTCTGTGATTCTGTGATGTCTCATGGGGCTGGTAGTTGGTAGTTCCTAATGAGGCTGGGGGAGCCTTAACTCCTGGAAAAGGAAGGCTCCCTTCTGTCTTGCTGTGGTGCTGTGGTATGAGGAGAGTGTGATGCTTGCTAGCAGCGCCTTCTTTTCTGGATTTTCTATGCGCAGCCTTCTCTTTCTTCTTCCTTGGGAGATGTTTTGTAACCAGCTGATGGCACAAGATTGCTTCTGGCAGCAAACTTACAGGTTTTCTAGGGTTTAAAAGATTTGCCTTTTAAAGCACCCTGTTGGCTGTTTCCAGTCCTGCCTTGCTGTTGCTCTCCCAAGCATGGCTCTGGGTCGCGGAGCCTCCGCGTGACCCTGGCAGGGCTGTGGCTCCGCTCCTTGGCCGTGCTCTGGTGTCTTAGGCTGCGTCTGACTCTCTTCTGAAATCACACAACAGGCTGCTCCGTGGAACTGGATCCAGACTTCAGCTGGGCGGTATTTAAGAGTGTTCAACTCCTGTTTTGCTAACTTGGTGCTGGCTTTCCTTGTGCAAATGTAGATAAGGCGCTGGGACTGTCTACACTGTCCCTGAACCTGGGTACATGCCTCCCTGTTGCTGATACAGCTTCAGTTCCCTGGTGAGTCACCTCCCTTCTTGTGGCTAAGTTGTCCTCCAAAGTTACAGGCTGTGCCCTCCACCTGCTGTTGACTGGTAGGGCTTCTGACCGGCCTTGGTGTCCTCCTGATCTCTCACAGCCACAAGGTGAGGGAGGCAGCTTCGGAAACCCATGGGGAAGAGCACAAGTCCAGCGAGCCAGCGATTGGTGCCTCGTCCTCCCAGCCTGCACCACGCTGGATCCCCCGCGCCACAAACGATGGGGAGCCCACGTTGCTGTCCTGCGCGTGTTGGGGATGGGGCAGCAGCGGCTCAGCAGGGCCGGACGGCTGCAGCCAGCACTCTCCCGCTGCCTGGGGCGCAGTCTGTTTCTCTTCCTCAAATGTTCCTCCTCGTGCGGTGAAACCCTGCTTCCTTAAAGCCCTCTGGGTCCATGTGAAGACCTGCTTTTGCCCCCTCGCACTGTGAAGCTCTGCTGCACTGCAAGGGGTTGCCCGTCCCTCTCAAGAACCATTGCACGTGGGCTTCTGCATCGCTTACCTCCCGCAGGGGTCCAGGTTTGCCGTGCTTTGGGACACTCCTCTTGTTGAGGCTCTGAATTCAAGCCCACCAAAGATGACAACTAGAATGAGGTCGGTTGCTCGCTGGAAATCCTGCAGACCAACAGCTTGTCTGGTTTTGTTCAAGGGAGGTTTAGGACCAAAACTTCAAGACTTTGTCACCGTTTGCTGAGCTGGGGGGAGGTGGTACGTCCAGGCTGGTATTCTGTCCCTCCACCTCTTGCACGCTGAGTCGTATATTCTCGATGGAGATTGCCCTTAGCAGCAAGAGGGCAACGTCTGCCCGGTCGAGCAGCTCAAGGCCAGTGGCCGCGGGGTTCTCGCTGAGCCACGGCGCCCTGCAGCCAGCATGGTGGCAGCCAGCTGGCGGGACAGGCCCATCCAATAAGTCCTGTCTGTCATGTGGGCACCCACAGCAGCTCTGCAACGTGCCAGCTGTGTCTCCGCAAGCGATGCAGCACGCCACAGCCACCCGCTCCCCCCCTCGGAGGACAGTGTATGGGTAGAGATAACCCCTGGGGATGGCGGAACAGGGGAGTCCAGGTTTCCTCGCTGCCTCCACAGCCAACGTGCTGCGGGACCTTCCTCGTGGCCACACTCACGCACACGTAATGGAGGGGAAGAAGCAGCAAACCTCAGAGATGTTGAGTTCCTCCAGGTTTGGCTGCCTGTTTCACAGAAGCGGGAGGAGAGCCTCTAAAGCTGCCTCCCCGAGGGAAGGGCTGCAGCGTGGCGTAACCCTTGTCAGGTAGCAGAGAGTCCTCCCACTTACCCACCCGGGAGACAAAGTCAGAGGAAAACTGATTTCAGCAGCTCCGCAGAAGTACTTGCTGATATTCTCTTCCTCTAAGGAGACGCCTAATTTTTACTGATGGTCATAACCCGCGTGCGTGAGTTCGTTATGCTTTCTCTTACGCTGCAGGGACACCACCCGCAGCTCCTACACAGCAGCGTGAGCTTGCGCTCTTCTGGGGAGGATAAAGGCAAAGCATTTCTCAAGGTCACAGCTTCACTCATAGCCGTGTCGGGAGTGGTACACCTGGGTTCGTGCCCCGCTCCTGAACTGTTGGCTGGGGAGGGAGCCGTTCAGCTTCAAGGTCTGCAGGGCCCTGCTCAACCGTAACTCTCAGCGTTTCTGAGGGTGTGGGTCTTCTTGGGACAGCTTCCTTCCCGAATGAGCAATAACATAATCATGTACAGATTTTTGAAATTGCAGAAGTGGAAACCACGGGGGGAATAACTGACTAGCAGAGGAAATTTGATTAACGTGTTCAGCGCAGCCTTGGGAGTAGAGGTAAGGGCAAGCGGAGAGGTTTCCAAGGAAGAGTCAAAGCACCTCTCTTTCCAGGACGGCTGCCGGCCTTGTGCTCAGCCCTCTGACGGTGATGGAGCTGCCGCTGCCTCTGACTGCCATCTTGGAGGGAATTTCTGGCCTGTATTTGGGAGGGGAGATGTGCCGCTCCTTTGGCTGGTGGGAGCAGATGTTGGCTGGAGCCCGTTCCCTGGGTCAGAGCGACCTCCAGCTGGAGCCTGCCCCGAATCACAGGCTGCCCTGAAGAGCTGTTTGCAAAGATGAGGGTCCAAGGCTGCCCAAAAGAAAAGGGAAGGGCAAGCTCTTGGGCCGTAAACCGGCATAAACAAGCTCCAAGCAGAAGCCTTTGGCCTGAATTGTGTCTCATGACCTCTGCCGTGATCCATCTCTTGCGCAGCCAGAACCTACTTGCAGGGGCTGGATCTGTGTTTCCTTGTACACACGACAAGGGTAGGCTCATGGCCATCCGTACGAGCCAGTTCCTGCCCTGCCTTTGCGCTGGTTTTTTGAGGCACAGGATGTTTTTAAGGGCTTAATGTTTAATCTGCACCCTACTAACGAGAAGAACTTGTGGAGGTTAAAGGAGACCGGGAGATGGCTGCTCAAGGTCCTCTCCCTTCCCAGGCCTGGTCTGCCACCAGCCTGGGAGGTTTTCAGAAGCGCAGGGATGTGAAATCCAGCAGCTGACTGGGGCTGGGGAAAGGCGTGTGATGAACAACCACCACCGGGGCGAAGGAGCTGCGCTGCGAGCGCAGGAAAGAGGGAAGGTTAGAGCGTTTTGAATTTCTGGGCAGTTTTTTTGCGGAAAGACGCCACTCTCAGCAGCGCAGCAGCAGACACGTTGGGCTGCAGGCCCTCCACGGCCATGGGCACTGCCACAGCAGCACCTTGGCCCCCGGGTCACAGCAAGGCCATGGGACCAGCCCTGTCCCTCCTGTCCCCAGGCTCAGGTTCTCCCTTCCCCCAGGTCTGCGTGACCGGGGGTTGTCCGGTGGGTCCCACTTGAAACCCGGAGCCAGCCGGTGTCCTCTGAGCGACGGGTCAGCCCTGGCCTCAAACAACCCCCACTGTTTTTTCTGAAGGACCTGATCTCAAGCCGATCTTCCTGGCTGCTGGTCGCTCGCAGTCGCTGAAACAGCCACGGAAGGGATGCGTCCTGAAAGCCCCTGGGGGCCAAAAATCTCTCTGTCCACAATCACTGGTGTTTCCTGCTGCCTTTCCCGCAAAAGGGTGTGCAACTGGGCTCGGACCCTGCCGTTCCCGAGGGGGTCCCCGGCTGGGTCCGGAGCACCGGGCTGCTGCCCCCTCCCAGCCGCCCCCACGGCAGCCCCTCGCCCGCGGTGCCCGGCGAAGAGCCAAGCGCCGCGGGCTCTGCCGGGGCTGCTCTAGCCGACAGCAACTTCCCTGCGAGCCAAGGGCAGCGTGGTGCCTGCGCAGTGAGCAAATATTACTCACGCGTACATAGCTGTACAGGCAATCTTAATTAATGAGCTATTCCTGAGCTCAGGCTGCCCCGTGTGATCCTGAGTGTGGCAGCTGGTGGAAAAAAAAAAGTCTTTCTATGGAAGAAACGACGTGTTCCTCGGAGAGGCCCGGGGCCGCGCACGTCCCCGCACCCCTCTGTGCTCGACCAGCCCGGAGCCAGCTGCGCCGAGGGACGGGGCGAGGACAGAGCCGCGTCCACTCCTGGAGAGAGGACGGAGGAGGGACCAGACTCAGTTTTAGCTCAAGATGTTTGGCTCAATGGAGATTTACTGCCCTGACCTTAATTAAGGGGTTGGAATCCAATCACAGCCCCCCGTGTTGCAGGGAGGTGTCTTCCGTTTCCCGGCACACACCAGGGGGTATCCAGGCTCTTTCCCCCTCTGGGAAAAAGTCTCCCCCCCCACGCCCATTCCCGTCCCTGGTTTCCATGGGGGTCTAAAGGTGACAGTGTTTCCTTCCCTCTCAAAAGACAGAGGAGTCACAAAACTGGATGTATTCCTGCCGCAAAACCCCTCGGTGGTTTTATAAAACCCCCAAAGCAGTGCTGGAAAACACGAGTTGTCATCTGTGCTGCAGCTGTCCTTACCTCCGGCTTTCTGAACCACCGCAGTGTATTTCAAAACCTGACAGTAAATAAAATACACAAAATCAGCTTATTTTAATCTTTTAATCCACACGTGCTGCCCTTTAACTTCTGCGCTGGAGTTACGGGATACAGTAGAAAGAGGAACTGGTTCTTTTCGTGTGTCCCCCACATATTTCCACTGAGTCTCCTCTGCCTCTTCCCCTTTTCTGGGCCGATATCCCTGTGTGATCTTTGGTCATCCACAAACGCTCTTGCCCTTTTCATCTGCATCCACTGAACTTTGCCGTCTTGGTTGTGTCTTCTCTAAAACCGGGTGGTTAACATAGTCGTGCCTCTTTGCCCCCAGCAAAGAGCCCGAATTCAAGGTCTCCCTGCGGTAAGCGATGCCTGCTGAGCCTGTGATGGATGGCCAGCCTAAAAAGCCCTAAAAAGCAGAGGGCTGGGGTTCGGAAACTTTGGGGTCATGGTCCAGGTCTGCTGCTTCAGTGCCATTGAGGTGCGCGGGTCCATGCTGCAGGTCCATGGCACACGGTAATTTCTCCTACCAAATATCATCTTTCTTGGGTATTTGGCCCTTGAGGGCAGCGCGTCTCCCGCCGGCAGCGGTGGGCACGGCTGGACCCTGCCTTTAGCCGAGGCTTGGGGTGCACCCGCTGTACAAATATAAAAGGTCAGTAGGAACCTGCAGGCAACCGACCCACTCCGCGCCCCGCTGGAACCCTGCACTGGCCCCTTTGGAGGTCTCTGGATTTCTTTGTGGTCTTTTTACTGATCTGATTAAGACCATCTTTGACTAGACCTGATAGAGCTGCCTCCAGAGGAGGTGTGGGTGCCGGGCCCAGCGCGGCCAAGGATGGGCATAGGCAGAGGAAACCCCAGTGCCGTCCCCAGCCCCAGGGTGCCGCAGACCATGGTACCACCTGGACCTGCCACCATGGTCCCACCCGGACCTGCCTCCACGCTCCCCGGCTGCAGCAGCCAGCAACGGTCCCTGCTCCTTCCGCCTGGCAGGCGTGGGCAGAGCTGGCCCAGCCGCCCCCGCCCGGCAACTCCCAGCCTTGGGGCTGTGGCTGATGGGGAAATCTTGGGCTTTTTGTTCTCTCTCCTGCAAGGCGGCTCTAAAATACCGTCTTCAGGGGCTGGGTGCGACCCTGGCCACAAGCACCAGCGCTTTCTCTCCAGAGGTTTAGAGGAGAAGGCAACGCACGAAGCCAGGGCCAGGGGAGACCCTGAAAGCTCAGCCCAGCCCACCCCATCTCAGGGCATGAATTTTGCACAGTGGGGTTTTGTGATCGTTTCCTGCAACCCAAGAGGAACAGAAACTCTTCCCTCCCACCGCCAGGGCCTTTCCTGTGTCACGGTCTTTCTCATTCCTGATGGGATGCTCATTCTCCAGGAGACACCCATGCTTTTGGAAAGCAGGTGCCGACCTGGGCACCCAGCGGGTTCGGCACAGCCCAGCAGGTTCGGCGCGGCCACCCCAGCGCGGGGCTCTGGGCAGCTCCGATAAGCAGACGTGCGCTTCGTCCCCACGATTACCAACCGTCCTCTCGCTACTGGCGCGCTGGCTCGCACTGGGCACTGCAAGGGAGGAACGGCTTGCAAGAGAGATGTGAAACCCAGGAAACAGAAAAAAAGACTCTTAAAATAAAAAGGCCTCGTGCCGTGCCCGGCAGCAGCTCTGGAGCCATCCCGGCTCTGCAGGCAGCTCCCGTTCCCCAGCAAACTGAGCGAGGAAATAACGGCCTGAGAGGGAAATAACAAAAGCAAAGGAAAACACGTTCCTTCTCCCCTTCAGTTTGTCTTTGCTAAAACAAAGTGATAACCAAGTGCTGTTTAACTTGGCTCGTCTGCAGCATTTTGGTGTGGGTGCTCCCAAGGACGCGGCTGGGAAAGCGGAGCCGGTGGCCGCATCCTTTGCCCACCTGGGCAGGGGGTGAGACGCCGGGGACGCCGGGGGTGCCGTGTCCCATGGGGAGGGCATGGAAGCCTCCGGGGCCGCGGAGCCCTCGGAACCCCCCAGGCAGAGCGAGTTCGGGGCACTGCCAGCACCCGCAGCCAGACACAACTTCTGCAGGAAAACTGGTTCACTCCAAATCACGCACAGAACGGGCATTGGGGACAATCTCACCCTGTTTGGGCAAATTTCTTCATACAGTCAAAAATATGCTTTTCTATGTGTATTAGTGAAGCCCGGCAGAGACGTGTGTGGGAGGAGGGTGGGAGGCAGGGATGCACCTCATCCGATGAGCCTGGGAGGAGAGGAGCTTCGGGGGCTCCCAAAAGCCAGGCACCGACACCAGCGCAATCTCATTTCTCGTTCTTGAGGGATCCATAGGCATGAGAAACCCAGAGGAGAGGCCAGCATGGCACAGCCCGGCACAGCCCGGCATGGCAGCCGGCCGGAGGCAGCGTGCAGAGGAGGTGATGCTCCATCAGAGTGCAGGACCTGAGGCTGGAGGAGCCCAAAGCAGAGCAGCCATGCGGGAATATCTGGGAAGTGCCAGAGGGATTGGATTTAATTTTTGCTGGTGGGTAGCGGGATGCTCTGGTGCGAGCTGAGCCAGGATGGGAGGCAGAGGAGGGGAGGCTCCTGCCCTGGCACAGATCCGGGTAGAAAGACAGCGATTTTCTTGGCCGCCTCACCGCACGGCAGCAGCAGCTCTGCAGGAAGGCGGTGTGTCCTGCCAGACGGCCACGGTTTTATTTCTCTCTCCGCCTGCCAGCTCCGCGGGCCAAGGGAGAGCTGGCAGCACGGAGGAGGAGCGGGTTTGTGGAGCGGGGGCAGAGCTGTGGCACTGTCCCAGTCCAGTGACGAAGGACGGATTGGGGGAGCCCAGCACACGGCTCTGAAGCAGCTCTGAGCCTTTGCCCTCAGCTTTCCTGGTAGAAACCAGCCCGTGTTTTCTCCCCAGAACTGAGCATGGCACCGAGCAACAACCCCAAATCAGGCTTCCCTTCCTCGGTGCCCTGCGGCTGCTTGTTCTCGGCATCCACCAGCAGCTCCATCCCCGAAAGGAGGTGGCTGCGCAGCCAGAGCGCGGCACTCGGGGCTTTGCCTTGCCCTGCCAAGTTCTGTCCCCAGTGCGCTCCTCACCCCGGCGCTGGCTGTCCCCTGGCTGCCCCAGAGCCAGCAGGGAAATGTCCACGGGCCAGCGAGTCCCAGCTGCATCCCGGGCTGGCTCCTGGCTCTCCTGCCTGGGGTGGCGTCTGCTGTCACTGCGAGGAAGATCACAAATAGATCTGCTCCCGCCAGCATCTGGCAGGACAATCCCGTGGTTTGGAGGCTCCGGTGCCGGACCAACCTGCGTTTTGGGTTTACAGCGCTCCGGGTGTCTCCACGTGGGAGCAGGGCCCCACACGCGGCTCCCAGCCACTGAGCATCCATCCCTCCCTCTGGCTTTGCCGGAGCTCGCTGCTGCCAGTTCCAGCTTCGGGGACAAGCTCCGTCGCTTGTGCAAAGTACCATGAACACGTGCAGTGCTTTACAGGCGGAGCTGCTGGTCATCACTGATTCAGAGCCGTCACCTCTAGCTCCCAGCCTGCATCCGCGTCTCAGCAAGCATCATAGAATCATAGAATCATAGAATCATAGAATTGTTGAGGTTGGAAGGGACCTTTAAGATCATCGAGTCCAACCTTTAGCCTACCCTGACAAGAGCCACTTCTAAACCGTGTCCCTCAGTGCCCCATCTACCCGTTTTTTAAACACCTCCAGAGATGGTGAATCCACCACCTCCCTGGGCAGCCTATTCCAATGTTTAATAACCCTTTCAGTGAAAAAATGTCTCCTAATATCTAATCTAAACCTCCCCTGACGTAACTTGAACCCGTTTCCCCTCGTCCTATCACTTGTCACCAGGGAGAAGAGGTCAGCCCCCATCTCTCTACAACCTCCTTTCAGGTAGTTGTAGAGGGTGATAAGGTGTCCCCTCAGCCTCCTCTTCTCCAAGCTAAACAACCCCAGCTCCCTCAGTCGTTCCTCATAAGGTTTGTCCTCCAGGCCCCTCACCAGCTTTGTAGCCCTTCTCTGGACACGCTCCAACACCTCAATGTCCCTCCTGTAGCGAGGGGCCCAAAACTGAACGCAGTACTCGAGGTGGGGCCTCACCAGTGCCGAGTACAGGGGGAATCATCTTCCCATAAGTGTCGCTCCAGGACACATCAGCCACCCCAGTCCCCTGTTTACAGCCCAGCTTCCCAAAAAAGCAGGCATGGGGTTGTTGGTGGGGAGGTTTGCCATGCTGGCTCTCGGTATTTGTCTTCAAGAGCTCCAGCGCAAGTACAGGCACTGGGAAAGCCACGGCGGCTCCTTCTAGGAATGCAAAGCTGGTGATCGAGGACCCAAAATCTGCTTCAGCGCCGCGGGTTCATCCAGCACTTCAAAGAGAGGGTTGCTGAAAGGTGTGAGGGGCAGCTGGGGCATCCCACACAGAGCTCACCCAACACCCAGGAAATTCCTGCCGTTTTGATGGGTCCATTCGAGGGTAAAATTAGCTGGTCGTGCCACGCCGGAGAGAATCGCCCAACCAAGCAGCAGAAGCGGTGCCATGTGACTTCCACAAGTAACTATGGTAACCCAGAGCAAATAAATGCTATTTTCAAACCACGGGCAGAACCTCCTCGTGGGAAGCCCTGGCTGATCCCAGCTGCCAGCTGAGCACTGGGGTCCAGGCATGGATGCCCCATGGAGGGAGGGAGGGCTGGAGAAGACCGGCCAACGCACAGCGTGTGGTCCCAGAAAAGACCAGGAACTCCTCCTGCTTGCCTCCTGATGGGGCATGTCAGGAAAAGGACAGTGGGGGGAAAAAGAAAAGAAAAAAAAAAAAAAAACTTTTACCTGCACCGTCCCCAGTAGCTAAAGAAACTGTAGAAGCAAGGATGATCTCCCGGCTGCATTCGCCCACAGGCATGGCATGGAAAAGAGGGAGGTCAGAGGTTTTATATACAGCAGGAATGTCCTGGACAGAGAGATGAGAAGGGAAGATTTGGTTAAATGAGAACAGAGTAGAGTGGAATGGAATGGAATAGAATAGAATAGAATAGAATAGAATAGAATAGAATAGAATAGAATAGAATAGAATAGAATAGAATAGAATAGAATAGAATAGAATAGAATAGAATAGATGGAATGGAATAGGAGGCCCCTAATTTGCCTCATCAAGAAGTCTAACACCGGGCAGTGTCCCAGATTAGAAGGAGTTAAGGGCTCATGATGGAAATCAGTTAATTTAGACCCAAGTAGAGCAAGAGAAACCTCATTTGCAAATCGCCGAAGGTCCTGACCTCCTGGGAGATGGTGTCACCCCAGGGACGGGGGGAACGGGGAGGAGCCGGGGAATGGTTCCCCCCCCAAGCCCCGTGACTCCAGCGTGTGATTCCAGCGAGACACCGCAGGAGACACCGAATGAGGAAATGCTCCAGCTGGGTTTGCTCCATTGCCGGCAAGTGTTCGCTGCCGAGGCTGAGGGCGATGGATCCGCTGCTCCTTTTCCTGTCCCCACGCCTGGCACCAGCTCGGCTCCGCTGACCCCGCCGGACCCCCTGCCCCAGCCCTGGCCAGAGCCCACCCGGACTCGTCGTGTGCCGAGCTGCGGGGTCCTGGGACCTACAGAGCATTTTTAACACATTAACACCAAATCCCCTCGGGAGGACGGGATGGCCGGAGCATCCCTTGCCAAAGCCCCCCTGTCCCGAGCAACACACTTCCACATCCACCTCCACGCCGGAGGCCAGGCTGCTCCCAGATGGCTTCCCAGACCCTTTCCAGCCCCATTTTGCAAAACGGGTGAAGCTACCGTCATCGCCGTGACGTGTAGAAGCGGGACCTTGGAGCGGGTAGAGATCCCCTGGCCAACAGCCGATCCGGCTCTGCCCAAAACCAGCGGGGTCGGGGGCAGAGCAGCAGCCCCGCTGCCCCGGGCGGCACCGAGCAGCCCATGGCCGCCTCCTGCTCCCTAAAAGCAGCCGCCGGGAGCCGGAGCCCCATGGTAAATCGCTCTCCAGCATCTTTTGTCCACGCACGGACAGACGCACGGCCCCAGGGTGGTGGGAAAGGCATCTGCCATAAGGCTGCTCAGAAAGTGCCCCCCAAGAAGGGGGTGGCACCCAGAGCCTGCACCCGCTGGAAAGCCCATCTCAGCCCTCTGCTCCCGGCCTGGGGATGGGAACGGACACCCTGACACCACCCTCCGGTTGCATTTGGCGCGGTGCCATGCAGTGCCACCGGCCCAGGGTCAATCCAGCCCAGAATTAAAAGGCAGAACTGGGGGTGACAAACTCACGGCCTCCACGGCAAACGCACGCGCGCACTCGGTGGCAACCGGTGGGCGTCTGCCCGGCGCCGTGAGGAGGGAGAGCGCAAGTTGCTGTGGGAACAGTAATTTGGGTTGTTCTGCCTCTGGGTTTCTGGCTCTTTGCCTTCGATACTGCGTTCGCCTCCCGGTTATGCGTTGAATTTTTTTCCCTCCTTTCGCTGTCTTTTCCCTGAGGAAAAAAGCATCCCTGCCCTTCCACGAGGCAGAGCCAGGGATGGCACGAGAGCTTCGGGGGCCCTGCTGAGGGGTGGCAGTGGGGCCAGCGGTGCCTCGGGGCGGACTGGGGGGCTGCAGCACCCATGAGGAGAGAGCCAGCCCGGCCCCGAGGAGCCCCTGGCCGAGCGGTGTCCATTGCTCCAGCCTCTGCACGGCCGGGAGACCCAGGTGAGGCAGCAGAGCATTAGTAATGGCGGAAATACCATGTTTTTAAACAGCAATAGAGTAGAAAGGATTTAATAGCAATAAATTACTCTCCTCCTGCTCGCCTGGTGCCCAGGCACGACAGGGAGCCAGCTGCAGTTACACTTGCCGTCACCAGCATCCAAACGGTCCTTCCCCCCCTCTGTCCCACAGGAGCTTCGTGCATCCTCGTGTCCACCCGCTCCACCCGTCGCAGCCACACCTGGGGAAACCGGCGGGGTTCCACCGGCATCCCAGGAGGATGCTCGGCACATGGTCCCTCTGTTGGCCGTGGTCAGTCCAGGGCCATGTGGGGCGAGTGGAGGAGGACCGGGCAGTCCCAGGCGGATGGAAGGAGGCGGATGCTCCCATCTCCAGCACCCAGACCTTCCCCGCGCACATACCCCAAAGGGAGGAGCGTGTTTGCACTGGGATGTGCGGCAGGATCCACACCAGCCCCACCGCGACCTCTCCTTGCCTCCGCCTGGCCGGCTCCAGCGGCGGGGTGACAAGCGGGGGATAGGGGGACTAAATAAATATGGGAGAAAATGTAAAATGAAAAATTTTGGAAGAAAGCATTGTCAAAGGCATTTTTAAAAAAAAATCCTTTCTATGAATCAGCAATTTCTGGTGAAAACCAAATCAGTTTTTGGAACCTTGCTGGAGAACTGAGACCCAGAGATACCGAGTGTGTCCCAAATGAAGAGCATGGGAGGAGGAGGAGAAGGAGGAAGGGGGAAGAACAAGAGGGCTTGGCTCAAGGACCTTGTGTCCCTGGGATTTTGGCTGTGACCGCGAGGACAAGGAGGTTCCCAGCATCCTGCAGCTCCGAAGGGTGGAAGGAGGGAAGCTCGGCCCCTGGGGATCCTGCGGAACCGGGGCTCAGCCATTCTGGAGACATGGCGTCCCCGAAGCACCGCCGCCGCCACAACTCGTGAGCTCACTGCTACAACGAGGCTCTTTGTTCATCCATGATGGCCGTCCGCCGGGCAGACGGGAGCACCAGTGCGGAGATGGTGCCGGATGATCTGTGGGGAGCACCAGCTGGCAAGGGTCAGCGGGGCCAGGGCGGCCACTGGCACGGTGCCAGGCGCCAGGAGGAGAAGGCAGCGTTACGGCGCGCGGGGTAACGGGAGCCGCTGCATCGGGCGGCCGGGGCTGCACAGAGGGATCTGGGGGCAGCATGGGGACACCTCAGTGGCAGCAGGTGCCCAGAGGCACAGGGGAAAGAGCATCCTCTGGGGGCACCTAAAATGCCCCCCTGCTCCTCCGGTCCCTCAGCAGCCCAAAGTTGGTGAACAAACTTCCAATTCCGACAGGGCCGGAGGGATGAGAAATTCACCCAACAACTAATTGCTCCAGACCCGTGGGGCAGGGATTGTCCCCATCCTAGAGAAAGGCTTCCTGACGTCAATCGGGGCTGCTGGAAATGCTCATTAGTAATAATAGCCACCACTTAATAGCGATGGTGTACTGTGCTGACAGCCACGCAGCCCAGGGTGCAATGCTGCAGGAAAAGCAGTGTAGCGGTGATGATGATGGTGGTGGTGGCGGTGGTGAGGGTGATGGTGGTGGCAGTGATGGCTGCAGCGACGGTGGTGGTGATGGTGATGGTGATGGCAAAGGCGGTGATGGCTGCAGTGATGGCGATGGTGATGGTGGTGGTGGCAGTGATGGTGGTGGCGGTGGTGGTGCTGATGGTGGTGGAGCACATGTGAGATCCACAGCCCCCGTGCTCACCTCTGCCAGGGGTCAGGACGGGGTGCCCCTGTGGGGCTCAGATCCCCAGCAACGCCCCACAGCCCTTTCACCCCTCCTGTGGAGATCTGCACCAAGCCAACGTGTCCTGGAGCTGGTCCCCACCGTGGGCTCTCCAGTGGCTGCTGCAGCGACGGGGCCGTTAGTGTCCGAGCAGCAGGCAGGGAATTTGCTGAGCAGGTTTTAAATCCCGCTCTTACCTTCCCTGTGAGCTTTGACAAGGCTGAGGCGTCCAGAAAAGTGGCAACAATGGGAAAAGGCAGGTGACCCTCAATTAATTAAGAGATCTGGTATTTCAGGGCATCAGAAGGATTTGTGGCAGCAGCAAGAGCAAGCACAGACAACTACTAACGAACACCCCAAACCCAGAACTAACGTGGGTTTTTTTTCTAGGGAGCCCTGGGCGGCTCTGGGCAGCAGCCACCCTGTCAGGACGGGCTGTGGGAGCATCTCTCGGGGACGTTTCGGGATGGGGTTAGTGTGGGGGGGGCGGTTGCCTGGGGCGGGAGGTGGGTGGCAGTGCCCGTGGTGGGGTGACACCGTGGTTCACACCCAGCCCAGCCGTGCCCTCCAGCCCCCGGGGAGCCACCGGCGCGGGACGGGAGACGGGACGGGGCGAGGAACGGGGCGAGGAACGGGGCAGATGGGGAACGGCAGCAGGACGCGGCCGGGACCGGAGCCCGGGAGGAGGTGGAGTTCGGGGAGGTGCAGACCCCCAGAGGGGACCCCGGGCCAGCAGGGCCCCACGGGCACAGCTGCGTCCCCCGTGGGGAGCCCACGGCAGGTGGGCACAGTGCGGGGGACAGGGCCCGGCGCGGGGATGGGGCACACGGGCACAACGGGGCAGGGCGCGGGGGATATGGCACACGGCGCACGCCACGGGGGACATGGCAGCGGGTCGCGGGGGATGAGGGGAGACGGACACGGGACAGGGGACACGGGACAGGGGACACGGCACATGGGATGCGCCTTGGGGGACACGGCGGCGGGGACGCGGCGGCCGCGCCCGCGGACAGAGGGAGGGGGCGGTGTCCCGGGGCCGGGCCTGAGCGGGGCCGGGCGCGGACACGCCCCTTATGCTAATGAGCGCTGAATCACGCTCAGCGGGACTCGGCGCCGGGCCGGACTGAACCATCCGGGCGGAGGGGGGGGGGGGGGGGGCGCGGAGGGGGGGGGGGGCGCGGAGGGCGGCGGAAGGCTGCGGCGGAGGCCGCGGCGGCCGAGCGCCCCATTCGCCACACGGGGCGCGGCGGGAGGAGCGGGGTCCTCTCGTCCCCGGGGGCGAGTCCCACCGCGGGAGGGGGGAACCGGGCGGAGGAGGGAGTGGGCGGCGGGCGGGCTCCCCCCAGCAGCGTGCGCGTGGCGGCGGCCGGGGGCGGGGCGGGGCGGGAGGGGGCGGCGGTCACGTGACGGGCGGGCCGCCGCCATTTTGTCCTGCGGAGGCAGTATTTAGGGCGCAGCGCCCGGGCCGCCGCGCACTCCCGCCGGGACGGAGCTCTGCGCCGCCATCCTCCCGTTCCCGCCCGGCCCCTTCCCTCCCTCCCGCAGTCGGCCTCCGCCCCGTCTCCCTCCTTCCCTCCCCGCCCGCGCCTTCCTCGCCTCCGCCATTTTGTGGCCGAGCGCTGCCTACCGAGGACCGGCGCCGCGGCGGAGCCTCCCGCCTCCCTCCCCCGCCCTCTCGCGCTCCCGCTCCCAGCGGCGCCTCGCCCCGGCCCGGGCCGCGCAGCCATGTCCTCCAGCGCCAGCCCCGAGTACGCCTCCTTCTTCGCCGTGATGGGCGCCTCGGCCGCCATGGTCTTCAGCGGTGAGCACCCGGGGGTGTCGGGGCCTGGAGCCGACGGGGAGGCGGGGGGAGCGCGGTCTGGCTCGCCGCCGCAGCACCGGCAGGAGGTGGGGGCACCCCTTTCCCCATCCTCTCCCTCCCTTGGTGGGGCGCGATCCCCGGTGGTGGGCCCGCCGCCAGGTGGGACCGGGCGTCCTCCCGGACTGGCCGTGGGGGCGGCCCGCCCCCTCCCCCAGTTCCATCCGGGCTACCGGGGCGCGGCGGAGGGGGGGGTCTGCGCGAGTGACGTCACCGCGGCGCGTGCCGCCGCCGGCGGAGCCCCCGCTGCCACGTGACTGCGGCGGCGCCGCCGCCCGGCCCCCCCCGCCCCTTCCCTCGGGGGCGGACCCCGGTCAGCTGCGTGCGGGCCTGTCGGTACCGACGGGCTCCCGGCAGCCCGGCGTGGCGGTGTTCCCCGCCGACCGGGGTGCGGGGGCGGCCGCGCCTCCCTCGGGGCTCGGCGGTGCCGGTGGCAGCTCAGCCCCGGGGCTGCGGGCAGCCCTTCTCCCGCTCAGAACGGACGAAGTCGCTGCTTAAGACGTTCCTCGGATAACACAAAAGCGGTTTTTAATGGGATTGAAACCTAAATGTGTGAGTGGTGTAGGAGTGGAGTCGGCTTGCGAGGCGTTCATGGCATTAAAAGCCAGCAGGCTCCTGACCTTCCTTTTAAAACGGGAGATGTGGGATATACTGGAAACGGGAAGCTCTTGGCTAGTGGCCATCTGTCTGCACTGGGGTTCAGTGCGGAGTAAACTGGGTCATGCTGCGGTATCGCTCTCCCTACAGGCAAACGCCTGTGTAGAGGCCCATAAATACTGTTTTGCACTAGAATGACCATCATACCATGCCTTGTCTTTCGGAGCCTGAGTAGACTTTCTGCAGAAAACGACTGTTGTTCCTGACCAGTGTTGGCAGTTTCCTGCTAGGCACAGACCTGCTGTTCTCCTTGGGATGTAACACAGGGAAGGTTTCAGCTAGGTTTTTTCCAAATGCAAGTGTTACCAGTAATTAGGAATACAAGAATTAGCAATTGGTTCTGGTTTTCTCTTCTGAAGACCTAGCCAGTGTCTCCACATGCATGAGGATAATGATGTGTCTTCATCTGCCACCTAATTTGGCTCCCAGTTGAGGAATCAAACCATTTGGGTATTGAATTGGCTGTAGCTCGAGTTGCGTATAGCTGTTCGTGTGCTTGGAGGCTTGTTATGTTAAAGTAGCCTCTGAGATGGGAGCTAGGTCTGCAAGGCAAACTTCTGGAAGCTGCTCTTGATCGATTAGTGTGGTAGATTAAACTGTGTAAATAGACAGTGGATTAAATCTAGTGTTTGAAAAGAAGCTGTCTAGCCATGCTGGTGTTGGCACCGTGGACTGCTTTCACACCAACCATGTTCATAGCCTACTCTTTGCAAAAAAAAAAAAGCCTGAGTGGCTGTTCTTAGTCTTGCTTAGTATTTACCCAGTGGTGGGATGCAGATGTCCTCTGCTGAGAGCAATCAGTGAGTGGTCTGCCACCTTGGAGTTAAAATAGTGTACTCACACTTGACTTGTAAGGACTTTGTGAGAACAGAATGGCTGGAATGCTGTAGGAGCCAATGTTGGAACTGCTGTCCTACCTACCTCTTGGCTAATGAAGAAAATGGAAGAATAGAGTAAGAGCTAGGTCTTGTTGGGAGAAACAGTCAGCAGATCACTGCCTTTTGCAAAATAGCAGAGCTTTCTTCCTGAGCAAGGAGTCACTGGATTCTTCTTGCAAAATTGAACTTGGAAGCAAAAGCCCACGGTTGTATGGCCTTTTAGGCACTGGTTTTGTGATACTCAAGCTTCCTTCAGTGGAAACATCAGTGAGGGATGCAACCTTGAGTCAGTGTTTCAATAGTTTAATAGAATTCAGAGTACTGCTTGGCATGTCTAAAGTAGAGGGTGAAGCATTTGTTAGATAGCGTGGTGCTGTAGGAGGCAAGTTAAGCAGAAGGTTTGAGTTGGGTGATTCAGAGTGCTTAAGCTACATTGATGAAGGCTTGGTGACTGTCATGTTGCTGCTGGTACAAGACTGGTCCTTGGTGCAGAGTCTGTGTCGGGTGGTCTGAATACCAGCAGGTCTGAGCCATGAAGTTGGTCTCTTGCTGGGGCCTAAGTGCATTGGACTGGTTCAGTCACTGGAACAACAGGTTATAGTTACTGCTGAAGCAAAATTATTTTAGTTGTGAACATCCCTGAACTGCTTGTTTAATGAAGCAACTTGGATTTTCAAGCTGATACGGCAGAGGTGTCAATATGTAAGATAAACTGAAACTTGCAGTGTCATGTAGCTTTCCTAATAGGGATGTTACACTACAGCATGTTCTGATGTTAATTGAATGTTAGTTTTTAAAAAAAAACAAACACCCAGAGTCAGAAGTAAGGAGCTAAATATGTCTGGAAAAGTATGTAAAACTATCTAAAATGGTCCTAGATCAGTGTGTGTTAGTGCAGTGATCATGTCTGACTCATGCGCTATCTAAAGATCATTCTTGTGGAGCTTGTAGTTCTGAGACCTGTTTCTAGTAAACATGTTCAGGTTCTATACTGTCCAGGCTAGTTTGATGTGAAAACAAGCGACTTTATGCAGTGCTGTTTCGTGTTTGAACATTAACTGCTGATGGTAAATAGATAGCAGAACTTGTTCTAGTCAGCTAGTACTGATGGCAGCTAGGAAGACTGAAGCAGGCTGCTGTGACCTTGGCTATCTTCGAGCCTGCCTGTTCCTTTGCTGATTACAGCTTGTTCTGGTAGCTGAAGTTCCTTTATTTCTGATGTGTAAAACATGTGGCTGGCTCAGTGTCAGGTGCTGTTGAGTGATCAAAATTATTGAGGCTTTTCCATGTGACTTCTCAATGCCAAAATGGAAAAGCGTGGTATTGGGCAAAGCTGTCTGATTCCGTACTTGCTGATGCTTGGTATAGAAAAGCGTAATGTCCCAGGCACACCCCACCACGGCCTCCATAATGTGGTAAGGAGTTTTTCTTCAGCCTGCACTCTGCATGGGCATTCAGTACCTTCAGTACTGCTTCGCTATCAAGCATCTGGAAGACTGCTAATGAAGAGAACTCTAGCCAGCAGTGTTAAGGTTAGTTCTGTGTCTGTCTTCTCATTGTTGTGAGCTAATGAAATAGCTCACATATAGCTCACAAATAAAATAATATTATTTTATTTTAAACTGGGGCTGCAGATACCGTAGCAGTTGGTTAGCTGTTAATGGGCCTCTGTGGTGAAATTGCTGGCTCAGAACATCTAGCTTCATGCAGCTGGTAGCCCTGCGCAGTCTGATTCTAGAAGGCATCATGACTATAAACAGCTTGCAGTGTTGAAGGCAAATTACACCAGTGCTTCCTGAAATACTGTCTCTGGAGAGATGGGGAGGTGGTAGAGAGGAGAACTGCTTGCTTCTCAGTAAGGAGCTGTGGACCTCATCCTAAGAGGAGCTTGCAGCGTACTTCAAAGGTGTTGTGGTATGGTAGGAAAACTCTGTGGGTCAAGTGTTTGAGCTACCAGACTGCCTACAGTAGAGAGACTAGCTTAAGCATTCATCCTTAACAGCAGGTAAATTAGTGCCCTTTTAAGACATAAGTGTTTTAAGAAAAGTAAACCAGACAGGCAGTGTTTCTACAGCTCAGATAAATGAAGGGAAGAAATCTCAATAAGGGCATCATTTCCACTCTCTTAGGATCGTCTGAAAACCAGATTAAGCATCAGGATATACCATTGACTCTACAAAACTTGGCTCAAGCAGATATGCTGCTGCTTGTGTGGTGGCTTCCAGGTGTACCTGATGGGACTCCTGTCTCACCCTGAAGTTACTGTAGGCTACAAAGTCTGCAGGTGCTTCCTCTCTTGAGTGAACATCCAGAGCAGCAGTGAAGATGAATGAATGCTGCTTCAGGACCTCCTAGTCCACTCTTTGCCCCTTCCTAAAACTAGCCTCTTCAGTCTGTCCAGAGCCTGACTGATTTCAAGCAGTGGGATTGCAAGCTGAAAAACTCTCCAGCCTGCTCAGGCTGTTTGGTGATGCTTGGAAGAATGGTTTCACAGAAGTGCATGCTTCCACCTGCTTGCTGTCCTCACCAAACAGTAAGGCATAACTTGCTGAACTCGCTTCCTTCAGACTGTGAATCTTGTGAGCATGAGGCTTCATAGTCAGGCTAGTCTGGCCACAGGAGTGTCTGCTGGATGCAGTCAGATGACCTTGGCTTTCCCATGCCTCAGATGAAGCAGCTCAGCTGTGCATGTCTGCTGGTGCGTGGGGTGAGCTGCTGGTAGACTGACTTGCTCAAGAGGGCTCCTGCTAACTGGTATGACACACTGCTATGCCAGTCAGTACCTGGAGTACAGTGGTCCACCCAGGCTGTGAAATGGGTCATCTTTAGGGTTGCAGCGGAGCTTGTATGATGATAAAGATAAATAACAAGTGACTGGACTTTGCTGCTTGCAGAAGAGGAAGCCTGTACTCCGTGGTGTAAAGTGTCAGCCCTACCATATGCAAAAAAGTTGTCTTTGTGTGCTATGTCAGACAATCCAGAATACCAATTGCAGCAGCCCCAGCTGCTGGGACAGTTGACTGGTAAGTCCTTTTTTCTTTGGACTGCTGCTGTTGCAGCAGCTGATAGACTTAAGTTCTCAAATTTACTGAACAAGAGTAAATGGCCTGCTAGCCTTGCAGGTTGTTTTTGATAATCCTGTAAGATGACAGTGCTAGGCTTGTTTGAAATCCCCACACCCTCTCATAACATTAGGGAAGAACAAAAAGCATGCTGTCCCTAATCCTATAACAGGTGACTCACTAAAGATTTTCAAAGTCTGCAGCTTCCTGTAGGGCAGCTTATCTGTTTACCCCTCCAGTTATCACTGGGGGACTGGCTAGAGCCAGTCTTCAGTCAGTGTGACCTGAATTTGCATGGGCTTCAGATACAGTTCCGCTAATGTGGCTGTCTCTTCTGTGGAGATGCAACTGGGCATAGCAACAGGGTTTTTCCAAGGCAGCCATGGAGTATCCATTACTGTAATCCGAGGTAGAGCTGTGTCTGTTAAATGTGGTGGTGTGGGAGGGGACTTAGAATACCAGTGGGAAGAAGCCTGTTCCTTTGAAAGTGCCTGGGTTTCTGGCACGGCAAAGCAAGGACTGTACTTGACCTGGATATCATCTCTAGCAGTTCTCCAGCCATTTAAGAACAACCTGCTCAAGGGTAAACAGGTGTTGAGGTGAGGTGGTGCCTGCTGTCTGGTTCGAGGGAAGCCTATGTATTGCAGAGGGCAGCCCATTTGATAATGGGTTAATTATAAAAGGCTCCAGATGTAAGTACTCACCCAGAATGGTCTTTCAGACTTGCTATGATATGGTATTGTAATTGAAAGCTTGACTTTTATTATTAGTGGATGTCCTAATGCAGGGAAATTCTGCCCATTACTGCTCTGGAAAGCTTCGACACATTGCAGTGTGAAAACCTGCTTTTCCATGGTGGGATGCAGGCGGAATCACTGGCTGTGAATGGACCAAATGCTGCTGGAGGGTGTGTGGTTGGTTCTGAACCTCTGTGTTCTTGGGCTGAGCATGTCTGAATGTATCGCAACTGCTGAAACTGCATCTATGCAAATGGTTTCCTGGTGTGAAGGCTCCTGATAATGTGGTCACTGTCCATAGGTGCGTATCTGTCTGCAGAGCCGTGCAGAACTGAAGCATGGCTTTTGGCAAGAGCCTCTTTCTGTATTGAGGGAGTGTCGCATGAGGTGACTTGCAGCTAACTTGGCTGCGAGATTAATGTTCTTGGTGCATGACCTTGCTCAGCGCTGTAACTATAGCTACAGAAGATTGGTCCTAATACTTGGACTAGCGCTGGATCTAAACCACAGCCTGCTGGAGTACTGACTGTGAATATCAGAGGCAAAGCTCTACTGAAAGTCCTGGCAGTGGCAAGACTACAACTAGTCTTCAGTCTTTATGGAAGCTGTTGCCTATGTGGCAAGTTACTTTCTAGTTCATACTTCATCTTGGAGCTGCACAGCTCACTACTGCTTTTGACTAATAGAAAGTAACAGCCATGACGAGGTGCCAGGCCATATATCCACAGCCCCATGGGAGTGCGTTTTGCCCCCAGGAGCAGTACTAAATCAACTCTGGCTTGTGAGTTCAGGAGTTCCTCTTCAGAAGTATTTCAAAATCAAGTTAACCTTTGAAGCAGGCATACTGGGAGTAGGTGGTCTTGAATGATGTGTAAAGCAACTTCCCTGTATTATAGCACCATTGAACTTAAAAACGGAACAGTTCCTGGTTACAGACCAGAATGGCTTCCTTCTGTGAAAGCTAGGTGTCAAAAGTGCTGCTTCTGTGACTGCCCTTTAAATGTTTTGTTGCTCTTTGTATGCTTTAGAGTTGCAGCTTAATTGGGCTGCATGTTACAGGTGATGGAACTGTATGATCTGAAGCAAATATATGGAGTCTTGGTGTGTAACAGTGGTACAGCTCTTGTTCCATTTTCACTGTCTTCCACGTAGGTCTCTTCAACTCTAGTCACTGAGAAGATTTTTGGAAAACATGTCCTTCAACTCATTGGGGTATTTAAATGTAGCATATGAAGCATGTGTGCTTTAAATATTCACAGCTGCCAAGAGGTACAAGTCCAGATGCGCAGAAGGATTGACCTAAGTGCCAAATAGCCTGTAACTGAATAGTAGTGCTGTGAGATGGCTGTGTCATGGTGGGAAGTGACCATCTGGACTTTAATACTGGGGTATTGTGAAAGGTGCCAGAAGAACTTTGTGGGCTAATGAAGAGCAGTAAGACCAGCTGCCTTGTAGGGTATGGGAGATGCAGCTGCAGGGGACTCCAGTGCAAGCCTGTTGGTGAGGATGCTGAGATGTGCCAAGCTCTGAAGCTGTATTTCTAGCACCCGTGACTGTCCACCAGTGGGAGTGTAATAGATCTTCAGTGCCATCAAAAACTGTCATGTGAAAACTAACTTCCCTGCAGTACAGGTAGACTTTACTTGCTAATGTGTTTAGACCGAGTTCAAGGCATAAGCTCTTCCCTAGAATTGAGATTTAACAACTGGGAATTGACAAGTATGTGCTAGGCTGCCCCTCTCCAAAAGCTTAAGCAGGCTGGCTTTCTGTAAGTGGGATTACAAAATCAGCTTCTGTAATCCACCACTGCATTAATTGCAACACCTTTAAGTAACTTCAGACTTGTAGGAAGTAATGACTGATCTAATTTTAAATAGTGAACTTCCTCGTGAGCCTCTGCATTTCTAGAGAGGTTTATAAAGGATTCCAGACAAGAGAAGTGGCTTCTGCTAAATACTATAGCCAGTCTAGAAGTCTAGATAGCCTGAATATTGATTCCACTTGCTTACTAGTCCTTGGAAGATGCTTCATCCAACAGAAGTTCCTAATACAAGGTAGTGATTTCTTTCTAGGCTTCCTAGGGGCCAGACCCTTAAACAGTACCATCACTGTTATTGCTGGCTGAGTCTGTGCAGTAGTTTCCAGGCTCAGCTTACATTTGCAGGTAAAACCTGTCTTCTGCTCTTGGCTCAGGCTTCCTGCTAAGCTGGATTCTAGTTCTGAATCATGCTGAACAGCCCTTCGCATCTGGCTCGGTGACAGTTCAAGAGCTTTGCTAGTGCAGAACCAATTTGTAGTTGATAATCAGGCTTTCCCTCTATTAAATTGTTGTAACTAAAACTAAACTTCCTTCTGATAGTGAGTCTTGCGTTAGTGCAGCGGTGCCACCTTTATTAATCTTCAATTTCTTAGTGCAAAGCCAGGAGGATTACTGCTCAGTT
The DNA here is from genome assembly GCF_964199755.1 of Larus michahellis. Lineage (NCBI taxonomy): Eukaryota > Metazoa > Chordata > Aves > Charadriiformes > Laridae > Larus > Larus michahellis. Next base: position 19,128,969 of record NC_133903.1, on the reverse strand, counting down.
CTTGACAGCTCAAAGATAAACTTTCTGTAGATGCTGGGTGAGAAGCAGGAAAGCTCATATCCTAAACCCTTTGAATACCAGCAGCTCTTTAGGCAAGGTGCACCATCTCACACTTGGATGTTGGTGTAAAGCAGCTACAGATCTTTGTGGAACAAGCTGCTCTCCCTTGTAGAAACATAAGTTTTTAAGTGGGTGGAGCAAACTCAAATAGTAAGTCTCTGAACAGTACAAAGATTCGAAATCCTCATGGTCTTAATACCTCTGCAGTAGCCTTTTAGAGCGGGCAACAGCATCTTCATGTCAAATAGGACTGTTAGCTTTGAATATCAGCCTAATGGTGTTTGAAAAGGAGACTACCTACCCTTCCACATACCTTGCAGGGCAGCTTCAAGGACTTAGTCCTGGATGGCTGCTGACCTGCATATTGTCTCTTGAGTGGTGGTGAGTGCGATCCAGAGTTAACGAGTTCAGTACTCCAGAGCAAGGTTGGAAGAAAAGGGGTCTTTCTAAGTACTTCAGAATCAAAAAATGAGGTATTTGTGGAAGCTTTTGTGAGACTAATACAAAGTTTTCAAGATAGAAGTGACTTTTTGGGGTAGCGGTTTGGGACTCTTCTCATGTTCTCAGTTGTCGGTGATAAGCCCGTGTTCTGTTTTGAAAACCAAGCTTTGGGTTCCTGTATTGGTTGTCTTATGCTCCAGTGTTGACACAGGTGATCTGTGAACCTCAAGGGTAAGGCTTGAGGTCCTCTATGACTTGCAAGCCATACTCTACTCTGTGGTTCCAGTGGTTGGATTAACAAGTGTTTGGACCTCAGTCCTTCACAGGTGAGGCTATTGACACATGAAGAGGGTGTCCTTTCTCCCAGGAATGAAGTACAGCAATAATATGTGAGGTTTTTTTACTATCTCAGTGTCTTCAGTTACTGAGAACTGCTCAGTACAGAACTACTATCTTCAGTTTCTGATGAAGCTGAAATGGCATGTTTAACCCCAGGCCAAAGCATAGGCGTGCAAGTTTTGTGGAAGAAGAGACCCCATGAAGGTGACTTGTTAAATGTTGGGTGCATCTGAGAACTTGGCCCAAGTGTGTCAAAGTTCAGTGACTGTATGACCTGTCTTTCAGCCGGGTTACATCCTGCTGCAGCAGCAAGATACGCTTTGCTGTGTTTCCTCTGCAGTTCAGCTGAGTAGAGCCTCTGTGAGGGCACAAGCTCTGAAGTAACGAGATTTGGACTTTGGGCTTTGGTTCCTAAACAGAGAATGAATGCCTGGTAGGGAGTGTATCCTGCTGTTAAGCAAGCTTAGAGTGGGTATTCTGCTATCTGTACTGTTTGAACAGCACCTTTTTATTGATGTAGCTTTGGTCTAGGGCTCTGGATAGGTCACTTCCTCATCCCTTAGGGGAATATTCCTGGCTGACAAACCAAGTAGTCAAGTGACCATGTTAGTTTTGCACAGTTCTTCCTTGTGCTGACTCAACTCCTCTAATACTGCAGCCTAGTGAAGGAGATGGTATTTGGGGATGTGTCTTAACACTTTTTTTTTTCCTTCTTCCAGCCTTGGGAGCTGCATATGGAACAGCAAAGAGTGGCACGGGTATTGCAGCCATGTCTGTCATGAGGCCTGAACTCATCATGAAGTCAATCATCCCTGTTGTCATGGCGGGTATTATAGCTATCTATGGCCTCGTAGTGGCAGTCCTCATTGCCAATGCCCTCTCACCTTCTATCACGCTATTCAAGTAAGTTGCTGCATCTGTGAGTTGTGAAGTTTGTCCTGTTGTGATTTTGATGCTCCTGAATGTGGGTGGGATTTGCTCAAGACCCTGTGAGGGGCTGTCAGTGCTAAATGCTCCTAACCCGGGCTTAGCAGTATGGACTGGATTTCAGCTGTCCTACCTGATGCCTTAGCCTCAGTGGCAGTGCAGCCTGATGAGCTTGCTGCATTAGCTGACAGGTCAGACATCCCATGGCTAGAGATAATGCAGTGGTTCTTGGCTTGAAAGAAACCATGTACAGGCAGGACTGGGACAGGAGGCTAAGCTTGCGTCATGGTGCCAAATTCTAGACCTGGAATACACAGGTCTTTCCAAGACTGTCTAATCAGACTGTCTAAATAGTTCTCCTGTTGCCTGGGAGATGCAAGTGAATAATTAATATTGCTTGCTGCTTTATGTGCTGGTAAATCAATCCTCAAGCTATACATCAGGCCTTTATGCCAGCTACAGTCTGAAACTTAATCTACTCTTGGCTTTTGAGAATAGCTGGAACTGGCTTGATTGAGACCTCTCAGAATAAAACAATGCTTCTGAGGTCTAACAGAATAGTCTGTGTTGCTGTACAAGCTATAGCTGATGAGCAGTGTGGTTGGCCATGATCTAAGAAACAGCAGGTACAAGTGCTGCTTTGCAATTATCAGGTGGTCAGATGCTGACAGGGAGTGCTCCTCAGGTACCCCTGCCTGGAAAACCAGACCATTCCTGCCCAGCTCTTGCAGTGCAAGAGACCAAATAATCACCTGGATGTGCTGTGGCTGTATAAGAAGGTTGATAGAGGTGGGAGACAAAAGCAGCTATTAACAGGCTACACAGGATGGGACAGGCAAGTGCTAGCCCATGAGGCTGGAGTAAGCGCAGCTGTGGCAGCATGCAAAGCCTGCAGCTGACTGAAGTGGCTACAGACAAGCTGGGTGGCCATGTGAACTCACAGGGCCAGTAGCTTAGCGAAGTCTATGAGCCCTTTTTGAGTATCAGCTAAAGATCTTGCATAATTGCCTGGGGGTTTTTTTTTAAGTATTGGAGCTAGGAGTCTCAGGAAGCATCTGCTTTGAGATATACTGTGCTTGTGTAGAGTATAGAAGCTCTTCCTGCAGGAAAGAAGTTCCCTTTAAATGTTTAAATGTTAATTTGTATTTTCTTTGGGGAGAGGAAAAAAAAAAAAAGAAAGGCTAGCCTGAAGCTGAAGGGTTGGGTGTCCTGTTACTTGCCACTGAAACTCTTTTCCTCTCTGTCCTACAGGAGCTTTCTTCAGCTAGGTGCTGGCTTGAGTGTGGGCCTCAGTGGTCTGGCTGCTGGCTTTGCCATCGGCATCGTGGGTGATGCAGGTGTACGGGGAACAGCACAGCAGCCCAGGTTATTTGTGGGCATGATCCTGATTTTGATCTTTGCTGAAGTCTTGGGTCTCTACGGCCTCATTGTTGCCCTTATCCTCTCCACAAAGTAAACGTTGCGGTATGATGTAAAGAGATGTAACAAATCCACGTTTAAAAAAAAAAAAGCTCCAGAATGAAAATGGTCTCTCCAATGTGTACAGTTGTCCCAATTTGGTAGTTGATCTCTTGTAAATGCGCAATGTATGTTAGTGACTTGTCTGTCCTGTGTGTACTTCAATATTAAATTGGATGGGCCGCTCCAAGCCTGCTGCATGGCTTGGGGTGGCCTGTGTGCAATTTTCCACCCATTGCTGTTAGTACTTTATGTATAAATATGAACTAGAAATGTAATTTTTTCTCTTCACTGGATGTTTATTTATAAAAGACTTGACATGTTCATACATCTATGGAGCAAGGATTTTCAATTTCCCATGCTATATATATTAATCTTATACATAGGTAGATTACACTGTGGGGTCAATTGTAAGTGCAGAGAATTCCTTGGATGTAACTATGATTCTAAAGATTGCTGTAGTGTCCTGGTATTGGAGTATGAGAATTTTGTGTTTTATTACAGCAATTGTCCGAAACACTCCTGTGTTTCAGTAGTAACCGCGTATGCTCCGGCATCAGAGTTGTGCACCCAGTGTTGGGTTACAAACTTATACCATGTTTCCAAATAAAACTTCCTCACTACATTGCTGTAATGAGTCCTCTGCCTCTGATTTCATGCTTTTGCTGCTCCCTTAGGAAGGGGAGGGGTTCCTTTAGGGGGAGGCAGGTTCTTGAAGTGACCGAGTACCATGTAGGAGTGATGCTGTCATCACTGCTAAACCATTCCCTCTTTCTCCTGGGCAAGTAGTGGTGCTGTTTCCAGCTGCTGCCCGTGGGCAGTGCTTGGGTGAGCAGGAATGCAGGGCTGTTGCCGTGCTGTGCTCACCCTGGTCAAGCAGCAGATCTTTGCTCTGGTACATGGTGAGCAGGGGTGCAGGCTGCAGCAAGTGACAAGGAGTGGGAGCTGCTGAAGAGCCTTTAGGCAGCTTGTCCTTGTGGTGGTTGGAAAGGGCACCGTTAGCAGCAATTGCCTCTAAAGTACCTGAACAGTGGTCTGTCCCATCAACAACATGGGTTTGTTCAAGAACTTGGAGTTTTAACTTGTAAATCAGGAGCTTGTAAACTTGAGCTGAGAAGTTCTGCTTGTACAGCTAGTAAATGCTGTAGCACCCTTCTCTTATCCTGAGGATTTATGAATCTTGCAAAGCAACACTGAAGCTCGCATGGGAAATTTCAAGCCAAAATACTAATATTACACAGATACCTAGTGCTAGTAATGCCCTTGTGAGCAAACAAAGCTGAAGAATCTGGAGAGATCTGTCAGCCTGCTTGGTTATGGAGATGTGGGTGATGTCTTGTATTTCACCCACGTACCTTGTGTATGCCCATGCAATGAACAAGTCTGGTGTAAGTACCATGAAGCGCTGTGGCCAGAGCACAAGGAATTCACTGGAACTGTGTCTGGAGCTTTTGCCTTGGCAGGAGCATTCACCAGCCCAAGCCTGGTGGCACCTCCTGTACCTTCTGGGTAGCTGGTGTCCAAACTGGGGACCATTCAGGAGACTTCAGCTTTGAGGCAGTCATTCTGCTAGGATGGATTTTCACAAAATTTTGTGATGTTTTGATGAAGAGTTGATGATCATCAGTAATTATTAACAAATTAATTGGTTTATTCTGTTTGCTGTAAAGCTGATCTGTCTGCATTTGTTTAATAGACAGGGTTAAGAGAAAATTTACTGGTCTGGATTCTGCTGGTCATTATTTCCTTCAGCAAAAGTCGTAGACTCTAAACTTCTGAATTAGACTTCACCCAGGGGTTGTAAACCTTCATGGAAGCTACAGTGTAACTCTCTCAGCGCTGATTGCAGTGAGTGCCTTCCCAGTACTTCTGTACAGTCTGATAGAGCTTGCAGCTGGGAGGGGGTGAATCACGAATTCAGGCTCTCTGGAAAGCATGCCACGTACATCTTGCAGTTCTGGTGAGAGGAACTGTATTTTGCTTGTGTAGAAGGACAGGAGAAGGTTGGGGGCTGCAAATACGTTTTTAAGATCTGGTTTTACTTTCCTTAAGGGGAACCTTCTCCCTTATTTTTTGACAATTACGAGAGAATAAGAAAGTTGCATTTAAGAGAGAAACTAAATGCTGGTGGTAGCTCTCATCTCTAAAAGAAATAAGCAATTTAAAGGCATCAGTCCATAGGAACCCTTTAAGATCCCACTGTAGCTTCCTGATACCTTGCAGAAGGCAGTTTCCAGGCTCAGGATGGCGATGGATACTTACATAACAAAATACAGGCAAAATCCCATCGATGGCATTTTAGTTCAGGCTTTGGAATATCGAGCCCTTCTTGTTAATATATGCAAGTCAGGAGAACAGAGCAGGAAACAAGAACTGGGGTTTGCATGCACAGGTGGATGATTGCTTTGTGCCAAGTAGCTGCAAACACACCAGGAGTAAAATTAACAGTCTGAGCATGTTGCCTTGGCCAAGCATTTTCTGACAGCAATGCTCTAGATCCTCGATGACTCTCAGGTGAAAACTTGCATTTCAAGTCCTTCACTGATGCTATTGCATCAGCAAATTTCTCAAGTGATTCAGGGCATTAAAATTACGAACCTTTTGGTCCCTTTTCCTCCATTTCCTGACAGCAGCGTGCTAGATGAGAGCACAGTCCCATCTGGCAGGGATTTGCTTTGTATTTTGTTTGGAAGAGGGGAACAGGCAGCCTCAGAGCATGAAATGACAGACTCATAGAGTGCCTGATTAAAAGAGGTGGTGTCTACTGGCACATAAATAGTCCTCTGTAATGTGGCAGATTGCGTGCCTCTGAGTGTGCACTGCAGAGTGAGTCAGCCCTGCAGAGAGAGCGTGGAGCAGGGTGGCTCTGCAGCACAGCAGAGGGTAAATGTCCATTAGCAGTTGGTTCAGGCTAGATAAGGTTAAGGGGTGCCTGCTGCCAGGTGCTGCCTTCGTGGACAACGCCTTCAGAGAGCTTGCTGACCTTTCTCTTTCTTAATTCTTTCATGCCGGCTTTTTTTTTTTTTTTCCAAAGGCTGCAGATTTTTTTTTTTATTTTCTGCTCTGTTGGAGAAGCGTTTTTAAGTAGTAGAATTTTAGCTGTGAATGCTCAGGGATTGTCTTTCCTTGGGAGACCTGGTTTACAGAGAAGTATAGTAACCAGGAAAAGCGAATAAGCTTCGTGGAAATAAAAACCTCATTAAGAGAAACTGATCCCAGAAACTAAGCTGCTGTTTTCAACTATAGGCTAACAGCAGATCTAATGAAAACAACTCTCAGTAAACCTCATTTCCTTCGCAGTCTAACCATGGAGATCTTGATTTTATGGCTTTTTGCTGTTTCCATCCAGCCTTACTGCATAAAACCATCACATCACCATTCCTCAGGTGAGACTTACCCATCTCTGACACACAGGACTTGCCACCTCTGTTCTTAGTGTCTCTCTTTCTGCTCTATAGATATTAACCATCTATTTCTCTTAAATAAACTAAACCCAGAGTAAGTCTTCCCAGTGCCAGTTATCCCAGAGTGGGAATTTTCTGTTTCAGGGTCAAAGGATTGCATCCCAAAAAGCTCCATTTTTGTTCCTATTACTCACTAATGAATGCTGTTTCTTTTCTCTGCAAGCCACGCTTCATTTAGCTCCTGAGACAATCACAGCTTTGCAGCTCATACCACTGAGTTTCTGTCGAGCTAGTTCCTGTATCACAGCACAGAAAAAAAGTCCTCCCCAGCCTTGCCGTGTGGAAGCCTGAAGCTTTCCTAGGGTCCAAACTGCAGGGTCCCACCTGCCTCCCACAAGGTATCTACAGACCACTGAGAGTTCTCACTCACCTGTGAGAGCACTAGCTGGGTAGCAGGAGAGCAGGACGAGGTTCCTGGAGAAGCAGTGGCTCCTGTTTGCCATCTTCCCTTTGCTGAGGGGATGAGGTGCACTCGCCACAGGCTCAAGTCCTGGCACTTCTGGATTTACCACCCTTGGTAAATCCAGATACCAGTGGCTGTTTCAGTCCTGGACCTTTTTTTGGCACTTTGAACTGTCCTGTCCTTGCCACTACATCTGTGCTTTCCTCCTTGGCCTATGCGAGAGGGTAAAGGGGTGACCTCAAGTGGCAGAGAGCAATAACAACCACCTACACCCAATGGCTTTGTCTGCCTAAGGTAGGCTGAGGACAAATCTCAGGAAATCACACATTCCCAAGATTGGTAGCGTGTTTTCAACTCATAGATGTAAACAGCTGCCCTGGCTCTTGTATGCATTAGGACAATTTCTTAGACCTCTTTGTGAGTACACATGAAAAATGAGAAGCCAAGGCTGCATCTCCACAAGCGCTACGTTTGGCAGCCCTCCCTCTGAACACCTAGACCTTCTTCCACACCTGTAGCACGCGCTCCCCTGTTTCTCCCAAGTGTGCCGGTACAACTTCTCATGCTGCCAGGCAGTGAATCTAATTTGGGAATTGAGACAGGTTAAAAATAACTCAACCTGAAGAAAAAAAAAAAATTTGCTAAAGAAAATGCAAGTGAAACTACAGCTTGTGATTCCCTCAGCCTATTACTGGGGCAGTAGAGAGAAAGAACGTGCAATTATTAGAGGAGTGTGCAATTGTTGGTGATGCAAGACGGAGTTAATTTAATACTGAGAAATAAAAGGAGAACATCCAAAGGGATAAGACTTAAGCAGGGGAGATACATGACATAAAGTTGGGCTGGGTGACATACCTACAGCATCCATGAGGCAAATTTCCATACTTTTCATCTCAGCACAGGCTGTTCTGTTCTTCCCAGCAGTGCAGAAGGAGGTCTGGGCTGTTTTCCAGCGTTCTGATTCAGTCGTTCGCTCTGGGGCTTGCTGCCTAGAAAAATGGACCTCTTTGTCGCCGAAGGGTCGGTGAAGCTGTGTCAATGGGGTGGACCCTGTGGAAGGATTTTTTATAGCGGATGTTACTATCTGTAAGCAGTCAGTACTTGCATCTACCTAGAGTCTCTTCCACTGCCAAGAAAAATTACTGTCACAAGTCGGTTAGCTTGTACATTCATATGAAAGTGCCCTGGTTTGGCCACAGGCAGTTTGGGTGCTGTATATGCCTTTTGACATCTGAATTCAATTTAGCAGTTTGGAAGGGTACTTCCTCACAGAGTTATTTGCTCAAATAAGCAGGCATGAGATCCGCTTTTAGGATTCATTTTCCGATCTTCCGGTTTTGGAGTCTCCTTGACTTCACCTGTACTAAAGCCACAAATTATTCCCACCAATATGCTGCTGGGTGCCCCTGACGTGGATAATTTCAGCCACGATGAGGAAAACCTGCCTGAAGGCATTCTTAGCCTGAAATGCCCAAAACAGTGCTGCACGTAGTTTTCCTGGCCTCAACTAGCATCATTCTCAGCTCTCCATTTCGGGGGCCTTTACTGGCATCCTGCTGACAGTAAGAGGCAGCTTGTAGTGTGGACAAGCACTGACATCATGGAATGATAAGTACAGCATAAAACTTCATTAAAATTCAATTCTTGGCCGGACAGGGATGTTACGTTCATGCACAATTACATTCGCCATCATTTATCTTTTCTCGATGTGATTCATCAGCAGGGCTCACATCAGCACCCTGCCTGGACACAGTCCTTGATGAGACACTTGACTCTCTCTGCCATACGGTGGGACACCAAACAGGATAAACACAGGAGTGAGAGTGGTGCAGCCCACAGCAGTCGCCCTGGAGCAAAGTGGAGGGAAAGGAAATGGAAGCATCTGCCAGCACAGCACAGCTTAGACTGCTGGGGATAATGGCTTTAGTTTTAACAAAGCATAGTACTTACCTTTAATGTTTTGGAGATTGGACATTACCCTTCTGGCCACAGGGACTGCAGACATAAGGACCCCTGGTGGCATGGTCTGCTGGAGAGAAAAGGCAGGGGCCTGGCTGTAGGGCACAGAACCAGCTTTCTGTCTTCTCTCCCAGGCTGCTGCTGACTTGTCAAATGACTTTAGGACCCTGCCTACAGCAATGCTGACAACCTAGAAAATAACATTTAAAGTAGTAATGACTTACCTGTCCAGGTTGCAGTTAACTCTTTCCCTGTAGCTGAGACTGAGAAAGGAACAGCAAAGGGGCGTTTCCAGAAACCTTACTATGCATGAGCCAATAAACAGTTCAAATTTAATCTTGTTAGTGAAGTTATTACTGTGCCCAGCCAGATTTCCAAGCAGGTACATACTTTGCAACACTTGGTCTGCCAGCTCTCAGGGGCAAGGGTCAGCTGGTCCTTTGTGACAGGTTCATCCAGTACACCTGGGTCTGCCTGGGATTGCCATTCAAGAAGTGAATAATCATGAGTCAGATTAAGCAAGGCCTGCACCGTTGTTTCCGTGCACAGTGGATGTAGCCCGCTAGCACCTCGTGGTACAGTGTGCGTGAGCAGAGCAGTTCCTCCAGGTAGAATCACTCCTCAGAGAGGATCGAGTCCACTGGGGCCATTCAAGCCAAGGTTACTTATTCACAAAGAAGTCCTTGAGTGATGACGCTCTAGACCACCTGCGCTGAGGAGCTGCAGTTTGGAGTCAGTGGACGCAGTGGTAAAAGATTCTGCCCCAAACGTTTCTCATCAGAGCATAAAGCAAGAGGTGGCAGGAGGCATGTGCAGAACATCTTGGGGAGATAGCTGTGACAAGCAGATGTTGACACCAGCACAGCAGCTCCGCCTCACCTCTCTCCAGTTTCCCTGAGCTCACCAGTGCTGGAGTTTCCCTGGGTACGGTAGGTTCCCTTGGGACACACATCGCTCCCCAGTGGTATCACACCTTTTCAAGAGCGTTTTGTCAGCTTGGCGGTACACACTGCAGCAAAACACCAGCATACACTGCTGCCAGCCCCCTCAGAGGCTCTGACAGGAAAAATTGCTCATTTCTACTTAATACTTAGTGTAATTAAAACAGACACAAAAGGTAAATCCCCTGAGATTACTTGCTGCAAGGACGGAGGGTGGCAGGCCTGGGATCTCACTTGGCAGGCCAAGCAAGACCCCAGGCCTGCAGGGAAGGGATGGCCTGACACCCTCCCTGGCTTCCCACAGCCCCCTCAGACACCATGCCAGTGACAATGCCAGCAGCCTGCGTGGGCCAGCAGAAGAACCCAGGCCCGAGGGGCAGCCAGGGCCGAGGACAGCAGTGGAAGAGAGCTCCTCCACCGCCGGTTCTCCTTCACCACCCGCCCTCAAAGCAAGGCCCTGGCCTGGCCGCTCCCCTCGGCCCGCCTCAAGATGGCGGCGCCCTCCCCATGATGGCGGCTCCGCGGGGGACGGTCACGTGGGGCGGGGCTCAAGGGGAATCCCGGCTCGTCAGCTGAGAGGGGTCACGTGACGGGGAACCAGCGGCGCCGCGGGGTGAGGCCGGCGCTCGCGCTGCTCCGCGCCCCGCCCCGGCCCCACCCCTGGCCCCGCCCCCGGGTGTCCCGGACCCCGCCAGGGGAGGGGGGGCTGAACGGGGCCCGGGCCTCACCGGGGCGCACGGCGAGGCCTTTTCCTCACAGCGCCGGCCCGGAGCCCCGGGGAGGGGCGGGGGCCGACAGGCCGCCTGCCCCTGGGGCGGTGCTCCGGACCCTCCGCCCCTCACCGGCTCCCTGAAGCCGCGGCCTTGCCCCGCTCCACCAACCCTGGTTCCCGGTCAGCGGGGGTGGGGAGGGGCGGGTTGTCCCCCGTTCCCGGCGGCTGCCGCTGCCGCCGCAGCCCCGCGATGCCGTCCAACAAATCCGTCTCGGACGCGCCCATCATCCAATTCACCAACTGCCGCATCCTGAGGAGCCACCGGCTCCAGAGGTGAGGGCTGCGGGGGGTGCCGGGGCTGCCGAGGGCTGCCGGGGGTACCGGGGCTGCCGGGGGTACTGGGGGTGCCGGCGCTGCCGAGGGCTGCCGGGGGTACTGGGGGTGCCGGGGCTGCCGAGGGCTGCCGGGGGTACCGGGGCTGCCGGGGGTACTGGGGGTGCCGGAGCTGCCAGAGGGCGCTGGGGCTGCCGGGGGGTGCCCGGGCCTCATGGCTGGGCTGCAGAGCTGACCTGGGACCTGGGACACCCGGGGACTGTCCCACAGGTCCCCCAGTGCATCAGCCGCTGCCCCCCGTGTGCCCACTGTCCCTCGTCCCCTCCGTCTGATTTTGAAGGAGATGAGGCGTGCCCCATGTGCGGCCCCGCTCCTCTCCCCTTGTCCTTCGTTTGGCCTCCTCTGCCAGCCGTGGGCCCCTTGGCCACCGCCACCACGTTTGACGGGCAGCCCATGAAAATCCCATTCCCATGAGTTTTGTAGAGCCAGAGGCCTGGCACAGAGTGGGCTGCTGGTCATCCTGCTGCTGGAAGGGCAGCTTTGCCCTAGTAGACATCGGAGAGCCCATGGCGGAGGCTGCTGGTGGGGTCCGCTCTGCCTGAGGCCACCCCTGTCGCCAGGGCCATGGCCACCCGCTCCCATCTGCTGCACCGCTGATGGCACAGGAACTTGGCATTCGTGTGATTGTCCCTCCAGGGAGGACCTGTGGGTGCGAGAGGGAAAGATCCTCAACCCGGAGAAACTCTTCTTCGACGAGAAGGGCTCAGCCGACATCCAGCTGGACTGTAAGGACAGCATCATCGCCCCAGGCTTCATCGATGTCCAGATCAACGGTACGGTGAAGCCATGTGTGCTCGCAGAGGGGTGAGGGGTCCCGGGTTTGTTCATCCCAGTCCTTCAAACCCTGCTGCATGCATACTGGCCATGACCGAGTGCGTTTCAGCTGCCCAGGGGAGATGTGAGTCACTCAACTAACGATAAAGAACAATTTTGCCCATGGTTGCTGCTGTCGTGTAATTGGTCCCCTTTGTCTGGGTGGGGTTTTCAGCTCTTAACCTCATTTTTATCAACATTTTATCCTGCTCCCGTGCTGGCAGGATGACCATCCTTCCCTTTCCAGAGCGCGGGGAGGACAGAGCAGGACTTCTCAAGGGAACAAATGTTACCTGCTCTTCCCTGAGGATGAAGAGGGGCTTGTTCTGTGCTAGCTTATGTTGGAAGTCTGATCCTCTCTTTAATGGGGAATCCTCAGATTTTGCCCTGCAACAAAATAAAAAGTTGGTGCTTGCAAAAAGCTGCGATGCTGTGTGGAAAGGCACTTCAGCAGGACAGCGTTGGTTAGATTTGTACTCACAGAGCCTTGCGAATGCAGGACGGAAGTGCTGGTGGAGCCCTTCTACAGCCCTTCTTCGCTGTAGAAATGGAGTGGCTCGCTCCAGCACGCAAAATGTTTCTTCGGCATTTTCGGGTGGGGAAGCTGCAGTTTCATCTCTGTTTTGTTGATGGTGCAGGAGGCTTTGGGGTGGACTTCTCTCTGGCTACAGATGACTTCAAATCAGGGATTGACCTGGTCAGTCAGAAAATCCTCTCCCATGGAGTGACGTCCTTCTGTCCCACCCTGGTGACCTCTCCTCCATCTGTGTACCACCAGGTAAGTGACTTTCTCCCCTCTCATCCGCAGGGTGACAAAGGGCTGAGGTTGGTACCGAGAGGTGAGAGTGCCAAGGCTGGGCCTGCGGAGACTGGAGTAGCTGCCTTGGTGGAAAAGCCGTGGGTGTGAGACGCTGGACTCTACCCCTGGATTTCTTGCTCTTAACCTTTAGACTGCCGAGACAGCGATGTCTCCCAGGCCAGCTTTGCACAACGTGGCTTGCAGCTGGCTTTTTCTTTGCGAGCTGTGCTTGGCTGATGGTCCCGAGTGGTCCAGCTACAAAGCTCTCTGCGGACCCGACGTTTGGGTTTGTTTTGGCAAGCTGGGGTGCCGCGTCTGACAAACCCCTTTCTCTAGGTTCTGCCCCAGATCAGTATAAGAAATGGTGGAGCCCATGGAGCAGGTATCCTGGGTAAGTGGTTTTGTCCTCTCTGGTGCTACTCTAGGCAGGCAATTAGCTTGTTCGTTGTTAAGGGGAAAGAAGCTACTGTAGGAACAGCACAAATGGGGGCTGGAGCTGTCTTGATGGGAGGGATGCACAGGAGGGCACAGACCCGCTTTCTCCCTCAGCCTGTCCCTGGCCTTTGCCATGGTCTCTCATGCTACATGCACCTCTCCAGTCCCTTTGGGCCCCCCAGGGTAATGGCAGTGGGGTGGTTTGGCCTGGCCAGTTGCCAGCACTGCATCTTTTGCTGAGCTCAGCGTTACCCGAGGCATGTGTTTTGCTGCAGGAGAATGGCAAGAGTTTGACTGGAGCAGGATAGACACAGTGGGTTTCTCAGTCCCTGATGGGGCGAGGAAGGGTCATGCCTTTGTGTCCCTGTTTGGGCAGGGGCACATCTGGAAGGACCATTCATCAGCAAGGAGAAGAAAGGGGCGCACCCGGAGCACTGCCTCCGCACCTTCGAAGCAGGTGCCTTCCAGGACCTACTTGCCACCTACGGGTCCCTGGACTGCGTCCGGATAGTCACTCTGGCCCCAGAGATGAAGAGGAGCAGTGAGGTGATCCGGGAACTCACCAAGCGGGGCATCTGCGTCTCGCTCGGTAAGGGCTGGGGCGCAGGAGCCTCCCTGTGCCACACGGGCCACTAGCCCCTCTCTCGGGGCTGTAGCATCTCTAACAGTGTCTCAGTGCAACTAGGTGGGGTAGGATTCTCTTTTCCCTGACCTATATGGAGGTGACACACCTGTCACAAATGGGGACCTCGCTCAATGCTGCAAATCTGTCACCCTTTGTACGGTAAAGGGCCAGACTTCATATTGAGGAGCCCCTGCAGTTTAACACAAGGTAGTATTTGGTGCTGTTCAAACACAGAAGAGACAATAGCAGTCTTACTTGAATAAAGATGTAATTGAGGGTTGACAACATGGAAGGGTTCAAACTCTGAAGTTCAACTGCTTTAGGCCTTATTTGACAGGTGAAATCATTTTCCAAAGGTTACTGTTGAGTTTTGATAACTCCATTTTTCAAACGGCAGCGCTGTAGGAGACCTCTCCCTCTGATGTCTTGCTGGCCACTGACTTAAAACTGGCTGCATTTTTCTTGTCCTCTGTTTCACAAACTCTTCTTTGCCTCAGATCATTGAAGAAATCCTTTTATTTATTTATTTGTATTAAAAAGGGGGGAGTTATTCAAGGTGAAATTAAATCTCAAGTGAGAAGGGCATTCACACAGCAGAGCATCTCTTATCTCGCAGCCACATAAAGCAAAGAACCACAGAAAGGCAAAGTTTGCCCACAGAGCATTAGAGCTGCTGTCCATATTGGGGGGAAAAAAGAATTTTCCTTCTGGGTAGTTTTATCCCCATACTCTTTATTGGCAAAGTCCCCACTGTCTCTATACAGACAATATAAAGCCTTTCAGTGTCCTTGGACTTCTAGGGCAGCCTGAAGGCAACTCTCTGGGACCAAGGCAGCATTTGTGACGGTTGTGCTGTGAACAGTGAACGTGTTCAGGTGAAACACCCACTGCCAGAGTTCCCCACAGTCATGGCCAGACATCTCTGTGCCGAGGCTGACACCTCAGACCTCATCCTGGAGTGGGGCATCAGAGTCGAGTCCTAGGGACTCACTCCTGTAGGGAAACTAATGGAGAGGTGGGCAGAAAAATCATGTGCTGGTCTTTGTTTCCAGGTCACTCAGTGGCTAATCTCTCCCAGGCTGAGGAGGCTGTGCAGCACGGCGCGACCTTCATCACTCACCTCTTCAATGCCATGTTGCCGGTGAGTAGCCAAGGCCACTTGCCCTGCACTGGTTTTGCTTTTGGTGCTTTCTCTCCAGCTTTCCACAGATGCATATTCTCCCCAGCTTGTCTCATACCAAGCCTTGCAGTGAGGTTTCAGCACTGAATCCCTGGCTTCACGTTTCTACTGCCTGATCTAAAAGAGACTCAAGGCTGTAGCAGACTCTTGAAATTCAAGGAAATGCCCAGATTTGTCTGGTAAAGGATGGAGCACCCAGCTGCCAGGGACTGTTTGATAGAGATGGCAGCTGCATCCCCTAATGGGAAGGGTCTCAGCCCACGAGTCCTGGTGATGCTCCACAGCTTGTCCTCTCTCCCCTTGGGCAGTTCCACCATCGTGACCCTGGGATTGTGGGGCTGCTGACGAGTGACAAGATTCCTGCTGGGCGGAGGGTCTTCTACGGCATGATCTCTGATGGCATCCACACCAACCCTGCCGCTCTACGAATCGCCCACCGAGCCCACCCCAGAGGTGAGCCATGCCAGGCCCATGCAGTGTCACCAGCCATCCCGAGTGCTGTGCCATCTCCCGCACAAAGTGCTGTGACATGCTGCCCTAGCTGCCTGAAAGAGGTCACAGCCACGTGTGCTGATCCACCAGCCCTCTTGCTTTGGTCAGATGTAGCTAAGACACACCTTGGCCCTCTCTGGGAAGGGCCAGTGTGGTGCAGTGCTCAGAGCTGCAGCAGCAGCAGCTGCAAAGCTAACGCAGCCCTTTCCTTGCGTTCCTCAGGCCTGGTGCTGGTGACGGATGCGATTGCTGGCATGGGGCTGGCACCAGGTCGGCACACGCTGGGGCAGCAGGTGGTGGAGATTGATGGGCTGAACACCTACATTGCAGGTAAGTGCCTCTTGCTAAAGAGCTGGCGCAGCACTGCCACTCATGCCCATTCTGGAGAGCTCAGCACACCTTGCTGTGCCAGTCGGTTGTGCCACCCTCTTTGGTTTTGGTGCCTGATCGGTTAATGGCTCTGCTGTGACTTGGCCCTGGGGAGAAGGAGGCACCTCATGAAGAGGGGGATTGCCCCATCTTGGCGGAGTGAGGAGGAATCTGTTCATTTTTAGCTGTCCACAGCACCTTTGAACATCTTGTTGCCCAGTGTCATGGATGCCAAGAGGTTCCAGCAGGGTCAAGAACGGATGGATAAATTCCACAGATATTTGTTGTCCCTTGTCTTTACTTAGCTAACTTCTTGCTAAGTTCCCTAAGCTGCAAGCAGTTGGAGACTGGGAAGGTATTTCAGAGAAGGCTCGTTCCATTTTTGGTTCCTTTCTTCTGTCTCTGGCAGCAGGCTCCTGCTTTGTGAGCTAGTTTCACCCAGTCCAGCTGGTCTTACAGTGGAGCTGTGGGGTGACATCTCAGTACCTCTCCCTGTGCTGCCAGCACGGGCTCTCTCTTGCCTCGTTCTGTCACCCTGCAGCAATGGCTGCGGGCCCTTCAGCTTGCTCCTTGTGCAGCCCAGGATTTCTGCCCCTTCTGGTCACGTTATGCTTTCCCACCACCTCGCTCCTCCTTGCTGTGAGTTGTGGGACCTGCTGAGTGCCATCCTGTTCCTCTCCCAGGCACAAAGACCCTGAGCGGTAGCGTGGCAACCATGGACACATGTGTGCGACACTTCCAAGAAGCCACAGGTAAGTGAGCCTTGTCCACAAGCTGTTGCTCCCTGTGTTGACACGGGAAGAGGTCTCATTCTTGGTAGCTGTATCCACTCCACCAGGGAATGTTCCCTCTCCCCCAAGACACGATGAGAAGGGCTGGAATCAGTGGCACTGGCCTCAGATGAGCACCTTTTTGAGGGGAGGTTTCATTTTAACCCATAGCACTAATGAGAGGTGAACTCTCCCACTCCTTTCTCACAAAGGTGAATGATTTTCCCCTCCCCAGCTGTTCAGTTTTCCTCTTTCCACTGTCTCCCATAGGGATGTTTCCCCTCCCCATCTCCATCCGGCTGTAGGGAGGGTGTTCCAGCTTGGGTCCTTGCCAGGCTGGCAGTTGTCATAGCCAGGGGGTTTGGGCCGCTCTGGAAGGGGGCTGTTTGCTGCTCTAATGTCTCCCCCTTTCTCTGTCCAAGGGTGCTCGGTAGAGACTGCGTTGGAGGCAGCGTCTCTGCATGCTGCCCAGCTCCTGGGGATTGAACACAAAAAGGGGACACTAAATTACGACTCTGATGCAGGTACTGCTATGGGGACAACGGTGTGAGGGTTCCCAGGTACTGGAGCAAAGCAGGGGCTGCTGCAAACACATCTTCATCCCATGGGAGCAGCAGGGAGACTCGCTCTGCCTGGGATTTGCTCTGGGCTGTTGCTCGGTTTTTTTTTCCCTTGGATGCTGGTGGTGGTTCATGAGCCCTTTGGAGAGACCCCCACATCTCAGCCAGGCCTGGAGCAGAGCCACCATAGCAACGATGGCACCGCACTGCCATTCTGCTGCTGTTTCTGGGGTGGGGAGAAGCTCCTCCCCACGGAGCCCAGGTCTTCCCAGCCAGCTTCAGCTGCTCCGTTTCTCTGATAGCTACTTCCTTTCTCTCTTGTCCGATGCAGATTTCCTGATGCTGAATGACGGTCTCTATGTGCAAGCCACATACATCGCAGGCGAGGAAGTCTGGAGACAGGATGAGTTAGGCATGTGACGCTGGGCTGTCCTGGTGCCCTGCGAGGCTCCCTGGCACTGTGGTTAGCAGCTTTGGTAACCACTCCACTTCTCTTTTTTTTTTTTCTTTTTTTTTTTTTTTTAATTCCTTCCTGCAACTCCCTTAAAGGAGCCTCATACCAAAGAGCTGCGTTTTCCAAGCGCAACTGCTGCTTCCAGTTACAGCCATGCCTGCAACAAATTTGTTGGTGCTCAGTTGGTGGAGTGGGGAAAGCAGGCAAATCTGTGTTGGGGGGGATCGTCAGTCCCAGGAGTGACCTGAAGGACTGCACAGCTCTCCTGCATGGAGTCCCCAGACAGAGGTGCTCCTGTCGCCATCTTACAGCAGTGTGAAGCTGTCCCAGCCTTCGCGCTGTTTTATACAGCACACACCAACCTGCCCTGTGCCCGAGGCGGGCTCAAGCCATTTCCATTCCTCTGCCTGCTGTTTGCCTCGCTCCCAGGCAGCCGGGGCTGGTTAGACATCAGCTTCCACCAGCTCAGCTCGCAGCTCTTCACCTTAAAAGGTTCCTGTTGTGTCAGCAGAAGTGGAGGATCACGTTCTAATTCCCCGGCAGTCCCCCTGTCGTGTGTCCTCGGAGCAAGGCTGTCACAGCTCGCCATTATGGGGGAGACTCGGTGCCATTGTGGGACTGTGAATCCGTGTGGGCTGAATCCTCAGGGCAGAGATCAAACCCAGGAAAAATGAGGCATTGCTGGTCCTTTGTGCCTTTTCCCTGCATGGGCATTGAGTCCACAGCACAGTGGTTTCGGCTGGAGACACGGACAACATCCCGCCACAGAAAGCAATGTTCCTCTTAACCCTTCATTCTGGCTAGAAGGGTTCTGCAGGCTCTGTGCCCAGCCATACCTCCTAGAGCCATTGCATTGTCTGATGGGTTTGTGCGTTCCTCAGGCCACAACGGGAAGCTTTTGCTTTATGGGATGCATCCAGACTGGTGGTGACGGGCTCACGAGCCCTCAGTCCCAGCTCAGGGACTGAGGGAGAGGAAAACTGCAGTTGGGATTCTGGCCTTTCAAGACAGTTGCTGATAGCTCATTATTCCCGTGCTCATTATTATCTTCTCCAATACTTGACTGTCAGCTCTTTTCCTGACACTTGGACACTTCTATGAGAATACTGATGCTGATTTCGAACCTACTGCGGTCAGAAAAGCCTTGCGTTAAGTCTCAACCTCTGATAAGTCTCAGACCAATTAGATGGTTTTTGTAGTGAGGTGAGGGCTTAGACAAGGGCTAAGTGTTAGCAGGGGTGGCGGTTGTAAGGCAAGGCAAAAATCTGCTCGGGATTGGCAGAAGCATGACGATTTTTCCAGCACTTTTTTATAACCTTTAGCAGCAACATTTGGAAGTGCTTTCCTAGCGCTTTAGAGCCCTGCTGGAATAACTGGCAGCCTTGGAGAATTTCTAACATCAACTGCCAACGTCAGCAGAAACTATAACATCCACGATTTGAAGCATTTGAAAGAGACGTCAAACACCGTGCTGTGAAATGTGACATGCCACAGCTTTACGAATCTCAGCCGGGGGGACGCTTTTGACTGGTGTTGGAAAAAAAATCCAAGGGGAAAAAAAAATCCCATGCATATGAAACAAGGTGTCTATAACTTTTTATTATTATTATTATTTTAAAAATTAAATAATCGAAATCTAAACCAGAGGTGGAATTGGATGATACCCGTGTCTGTGTATGCCCCTCGCCCGCAGTGCCGCATGGCGGCAGGCCGTGCGCCGGGCCGGGACGCCGGTGGCACCGTGGCCTCCGCGCTCCGCTGGGGACCGGGCAGATGCGGGCGCTCCCGAAGGCGCCGCGGGGATTTGGCGACAGGGCGGGCGGACGGCGGGCGTCCCGCCGGCGGGGACGCGGGCCCGGCACAGACCCGTCGAGGAGGGCCGGGGGCGAGGGGCAAACGCCCCGCCAAGGTGGGAGCGCGGCACCTCTGGCCCTTGGCTCGGCCGGCTTCGGAGGCAGCTTCGTGCCTTCACCCGGCGAGGGCAGGCTCCGGAGGGCCGAGGCGGACGGCGCTGGTGCCGGTGGCCTCCGCGGGCCTTCCCCTGCGGTTGCCCCGGGCCGAGCGGAAGGGCCGCCCCGGTGGCCCGTGGCGGTCAGTGAGGAGCCCCTCGCCCCCGGCCCTCCTCGACGGGTCTGTGCCGGGGCCCCGCGGGGCGAGGCGGGCTCGGGCAGGCCCCGCTGTCCGCTCAGCGCGGAGGGCGGAACGGAAGCGCGGGGCCCGGGCGGCGGGCGGAGGGGCGGCGGGCGGACCGGGCAGGGGAGGCCTTCACCCGGCGCACGGCGGCAGGGTCTTTCCCTCCTTCACGCCTCGGCCTCGGCGGTTGCCTCCGGCCCGGCCCGGCCCCGGCGGCCGAGGGACGGTGGAGCTGGAGCCCCGGGGCCCACACGCTGTTCCGTGACCGGGGGTCCGGTTTCCTCCCCGCGGCGGCGCGGAGCCTGCCCGGCATGGAGCGGGTAAGAGCTCGGCCTGGCCCCTCGCTCCTCTTCTGGGGCGCCCCCTTCTTACCCGGGCCCGGGCTCTCCCCGGTGCCCCGCTCGCTGGAGGCTGTCGGTGTAGGGCCTCGCCGGCACTCCCGCCTGCCTTTCCCAGCTCCTCCTCACCTCCTTATTCTGCTAAAGCAAGATCGTTTTCATTTCCAGACGCCTTATAGCGACTGTCTTGTTCGCAGGGAGACTGCTGAGCCTTGCTTTCCAGCTGCCTAGCAGCAGGTACACAGGGGAAAAACACAGCGAAGGTGGTCTTAAGGACTTGTGTTTAGTATAAAGATAAATTCTGCGTATTGCCAACGCTGTGCTGGAGGGAAATTTCCTGCTGTGGAGACAGGCACCGGAATAAACTTCAGGAAAAATTATAAATATTTGGTTTGGGGCCTTTAAAATGTGAGGAGGAGAAAAAAAAATAATAAACCAAAACAAAACCAATCTGTGGGAAGTCCTGGCTTGTCAGGAGAGGGTGGCTTAGTGCTAGTAAGAATTTATTGTCTCTGATTTTTGTAATGAAGAGGGCTTATTTGGTGCCCTCCAAACAGGCAATATTGCAGAGTCTGTGTCCCACCCCGTGCTGTCTTGATTTATGGTATAAATGGAGCTTTTACACCACGCGCCTGAAGTGTAAAGCCAGAAAAGGGGTTTATGACCCGCCGGTCTGATCTCCCACGTAAGAGGGGAGGGAACTTCAGAAAACTCAGATTTGGAACCAGTTTTGCGGGTGAGAGATCTGTGCTGCTTGTAAACATTGTGCCTTCCCCCATCCCATGTCCAAGGCTCCCCAAGGCACGTTCCAGGAGGAGCTGGAGTGGTGCATTTCACAGCTGGAGGCAAATCTTCGCCTCAGCCCAGCCCCGAAACAAGGTATGTTGCCTCTTTTGCAGTCTGCAGCCATATTCCAACGTCAGTTCAGATTTGGCAGACCTGGACGTTTTTCTGTTTCTTCTCTCCTGTCTTTTTCCTATTCTTGTGTTGTATGGGATGTCTTCTAAATATAAAACAGCATAAAGCATTGAGCTTTGAATTAGTCTGTCTGGAAGCAGCTATAAAACAGCATAAAGCATTGAGCTTTGAATTAATCTGTCTGGAAGCAGCTTTATCTTTCATTCCTGTTTTCTGCATTCTTTCTCAAGTTCATATTTTCCCATCTAACGGATTGTTGTTCAGTTCTGCCACAGTTTTGCTTTTGTTTTCCAGTCTTAAGGAAATACTGTGTCAGGGCATCTGGCCCTGAGGCGCCAGTAGGTTTATATTTGTGAAGCTTGTTCCTCACTGTTCTGGTCCAAGGAGAAACAACGTGAACGGTTAAATCTTACAAAATGCTTTCCAGAAGATCACAGTGTGATCTAGTCAGGCCAGCTTGTAAATGGATGAGGACGTATGTCCTGCTCCTGCTGCTGTACCTAACGTGTAGAGGAGGGGTGTGACTGCCCTTTGTAAGACGCCTAGGTGAGTGTTTGCCGGTGCGCGTGAGGGCGTAGCAGCGATGAATATGTGCCCACACACCACGCGGGAGCATCAGACTGTTTTGTGATGAGACAGATCCAAGCTCTAGCCAGGAATTCAAGGTCTGGATCCGTGAGGTACCTGGCTGCAGCAGTGCTATACATGGGATCCTCATCGAAAAATAACTCCCAAGTGCGGGAGCGGGAGAGGTTCCCCTGAAGCTTTGTCAAGCTCTTTCTTTGTAACACCTCTTATTAGCAAGCAGGCCTAGAATGCAGCCAGCTAAGCCCCTTGAGGAAGCGGGGAATGTGTGCTCAGGACCCTGATGCCCAGGTGCTATGAAGATACATCCCACTTTTTTTGGGTGGGTACAGCCCCACTGTTTTGCGTACCACCCGCGCTTTTTGGGTAGGTACGGCCCCATTTCTGCTTCGCACTTGCATGCTGTTACTCTGTTCCGAGCTTGGGGCTCTCGGTGGTGGATCTGCAAAGGTACAGCTCATATGGGGAGTCCCGGAGAGATGCACTGCAGCCAAGAGAGATGGGTGTCTGCCCCTTCCAAAATACTAGTCGAGTACATGAGGCTTTTTTACGGCTTGAAATGTGTGAGACAAACACTGGAAGACTGTGCGTATCTGGAGTTCCCAAACGGAGATCTTTGGAGACCACTGTCACAGAACGACCGTGCTTTTTAGAGAATTTGCTCTCACCCAAAGAATTGGGATTACTGTTGTGGTCAGGCCAGTTTGTATGAGAGTCAAGCAAAAGTCCTGCTTTTTAGGGTGTGCTCACTAAGATTTTTTCTGCTTTTCCAGAGAAGAGACACCAAGCTAGGCTCTTGGATTTCTCAGTTAATTTGGGGGAAGGGTTATTAAGCCCTGTGTAGCTTCTGTGCCATTAGTAGTGCAGTTACTGCAGTGTAAGATTCTTAACATATATAATAAGCAGTTAAGATTTTTTTTTTTTTTTTCAAGAACATTTCACAGTATTTCAGCTTCTAAAAGCATTTGGAGTTTTCTTCGAACCGAATGCCAGTCATGGATTAGTCAGAGGTGGTATGAACACAGAACGCGTTCAGAAGAGAACCAGTCACCAGCATGCCACGGTATGGTTTGTAAGGCACACCATAACCTGTTACTTGTCTCTCTCGGTTTTTTTCTCGAGTGCAGCAGAGGAGACACAGCGCATTCTCAACGTCCTGCGCTCCCATGAGACTCCTTTTGTGAAGAAGCGACAAGTGATGAACCACGTGTTTGGGGATTATCGTCCCAAAATGGCTGAGGATCAGAAGAGCACGGAGAAGGCAGGTGAGCTGGAACTGTCCCTTTGGGGGATGGGTGGTATTTGGTTCTTTTCTGGAGATGTCTTACGTGCCGGGTTTTGATTGCATCGCCTTTCTGCAGTGCCCTAGAGAGGGAGTCATGGTAGCAGTGGCATCCCCAGAGCAGGAAGCTGGCATATTGATAGGAACATTATTTATCTTTTCTAGACATGAAACCTGGTGACATGAAAGGACAGCAAAGCAATGGGCAGGCTCCAGATGGTGTGGTGTATGGGAAACAATCTGACCAAATCTCCGAGGCAAAGCCAAAGCGGTTCATGTCATCTGACAACAGCTTCCCATTTGATTTTACACTTTCTGAGGTTGACCCAGCAGCAACTGGCACATCTTTGGAAGCGGCGTCTGGTGTCAGTGGCGTTGAGCGGATACAAACCGACGTAAAAGCCACCGAGCAGGAGAACTGGAATGGAGCCTTGAGTTTTGCTGCCTCTGGACAAGAACCCAAGCTTGCTTTCAACTTTCCTGTCCCAGATGAAGGCTGTCTTCTGGTTCCATCAGTTCCCGCAAGCCAACACGTAGAATGTACAGCAGATCATGAAGTGCTGGGTAATTCACTGCCTGCTGAATCAGCAGGCGTCCCGCAGGTTTCAGCTTTGCAGAAGCCTGAGTTGATTCAAACTGCAAGTAGTACACCCAAAGAGGATAAAAACCATGTCACGTTAACGATCCCCCAACCAGAGACTGCCCCTGGAGATGAGACAGGGACAGAGAATTTAACAGCAGATGGAGCTGCCCAGAAGAAGAAAAAGAAGAAGAAACAAAAAACATCTGTCAGTAAAAAGGAGACAGAAGAAACTGAGATCAACAGGAAGGCAAAGCCAGAAGCCAACGGATGTCAGAATAAAGATAATCACCACCAGGATGAGACCTCTCAGGTATTTAATTATTGATGGGACCCCATAATTTATAAACCCTGGAGCAAAAGAGAAGCTTTATCTCTTTGCATAGTTTAACAGTTAGTATACTGGCTTGAGATGAAGGCTGAAAGACAAGGATTGCCACTTATTTCTTACAGCGGCTGCTTTCTTTCTGTGCTGGACAGTTGAGGAACCTAACTAGTGGATAGGAAGTTAACGGTCCTTCATTGTCTGCTTCAGACTCGTGCTGAAACATTTAATGTTTAGATTTGTGACGGCTAATCCCGGGAAGCTGGGTGCCACATAGTCTTAAAAAAAAAAATTAAAAAAAATGCTGGTAACTCTTCTCAGTCAGTACCGAGCTGGTATCCGTGTGTGCTGAACCAGGCACTGTACCCCCATTTTCCACGTTACCGGGTACGATGAACTGCTCTCGTAATGCAAATAGCGAAGCCGAGGTGCGGAGCTGCTGCTGGTGTAGCCAAGGCTGTGGCCAGGTGTGATGCAAAGCTTAAGGTGCGTCCAAGAAGGTTCCCGCTGTAAGGCATGGCCCAGAACTCGACTGAGTTGCAAGTTGTGTGTAAACATACCATTAAGGCACACCCTGAGGTTTTCTAATGTCCTGCTAAGGTCCAAGTCCTCATTTTTATTTTTTTCTTTTCAGCACCGGTGTAGTTATTATTGACAAACAATGCCAGCTGAGCAATACTGAAATACAAAATTGCAAAAAAAATCTGCTGTCATTAACTCTGTACATCGAAGTCGCACTGGGTGTTCACCTGCCTCTGAAGCATTCCAACCAAAGTGCTGCTTCACCAACAACCCTACCGACAAACACTGCTGAGTAAGAGAAAGCTAGAAAGGTGTGAAGGTGATGTAAAACCCTTCCAGTCCATTGGAAGGAGACTGTTGTAAGGAAAAGGAGGAGAGAGTGTGAGGGCTTTTGTGTATACATGACAGTTAAGAATTGCTTTGGCCCCAGGGTGCAGCCCTGTTTTCCTCTCCTTTCCACTGTTCAGTTAGGCACAGCTGGCTTTGCTCGATGGGACGTGGCTTCTTCCGTCTTCCCAGGCTTCAGCTTCTTTCTCACACATTCCTGGTTGAGTGAGCAGGAGCCAAGACACCAAGACTCGGCTTCTGATTTTGTCCATTGTTTGCTTTTTGGTTTTGTGCAGGTGTGGGGGTAGGGTTTTTATTCTTGTTAATGCTTATTCCTCCCGTCTGTGAGTCGATTTTCTTTTTTCAGAGGAAAGGATCTGGACAGCTTTCCAGAAAACAGTATCATCTGAATGGCAGCCAAATATTAAATCCATCAAACAGAGGCAGTGAGTTGCAGCTAAATATTTGTCCAGTGCTTTATATTTATCCAATGAAAAGCACTATAGGGAAAATGCCAAGAAGTCCATAAAGTGATCCCCAGAACATGAAATTTGGAGTAGTCCTGACTTTAGGCAGATACCTTTTTTTTTTCCCCGTGTAGCAGCTGCTGCTATGATTTTTGGATGACTTCTTCCCTCATGCTCACTCTGCTCCATGTTGCATAGCAGTCAGATGACCAGCTGTGGAAAGAGGTGGACTGGTGTGTGGAACAGCTGGAACTTGGCCTGAAGACGCAGAAAGCCACTCCAAAGCAGGGTAAGCATTCAAGTAAACAAGAGATCTCCCCTGTGGGAAGGGTCGGCAGGCGTGCAGCCTCAGAGCCGGGGGGGAGTCTTAAACTGTACGTTGTTTCTCCTTTGCACTGTTTCAGCCGAGGAGGCTCGCCGTGCGATCAAGACGCTGCGCAATGAGAAGGCTCCACTGGTGAAGAAACGTCAGCTCATGAGAGCCATGTTTGGAGACTACAGGAAGAAGATGGAGGAGGAGTGGTGCAAAGAGCTGAAGCTCATGGAAACAGGTAGGAGAACTTTGCATGGTGGGGGAAGAGAAGAAGAAAGGGCTTCCCTCCCGCCTTCCATCTTGCTTTGCAGAGTGGGACCTCACTATATGAGATGACTAAACATCTCTTATTGCTCCTTTCTCCCCTACCTTTAAGCTGTGAAATCTGCCAGCGTTGTGGAAGTGAAGGGAAACATCCGCAACAAGAACTGCCAGTTCATCCGGAAGTGCTCAGCAGCTTCCAGGAAAAGCCAAGGTTCAGCAGGATCTCCTTCAGAGTCACCCAGGACGCTTAACACAGACTCGTTCAAATTCACAACTTCCCACGAAGAGTTTCGCTTTAATTTCTTCTAGGAAAGTCTTTTAGACTAAAACTGTGGCTAAAAACTGCCAAATCTCCTGTAAACTTAAGAGCAGTGAAAGGATGCTGTGCAGTAGAAAATGTTATGCAAGAACCTCTCTGTATTTCCTAAAGAAAGGATCCTCTTTCAGAGTGCCTTATCTAGACGTTTAAAACAGGTCTGTCGACTACGCGTATGACCCCCAGACTCAGCCTCCATAGTACTCGTCTGCCCTCGCACTGTAGAAAGGCACCTTTGCAAAAGACCAGCACAGAGTCTGGAAGGACCTGTTTTTCTTCCTGTAGAATTGACATTAACCAAAGAATCTGTCTTTTCTACTGGGAGATTCTCCCTTTTATCTATTGCTTTTAAGTAGAGCAGACCTCTTATAGCAGACGAAGCAGCGATGCATGCAGAAGGGAATGGTTTGTAATGAAGATCCAGCTTCTGTGAAGGTCCCTCGGTGTAAGCATAATGGATAGTTGAATGCTTCCATTCCATGTAAGTGTGTGTGAACGCAGCTTCTGGTATCCAGAAAGGACTGGGCAGCATGTGTCATCACTGCCATCTAGAGAGTACGAGCTCAGGATCTTGGAGGAAAGTGGGCGATAATCATCGGTGCTCGTTCATCTCTCTGATTGACAGGTATAGACATAGAAGAGAACTGTAAGTGCTGATTGAATCTAGCCTAGGGATGTAAGGACAGTTGTTTTCAGACAGGGAAGCATTTTTGTTGCTGAAGCCAGGTTCTGGCCAGCTAGGAATGATGTACAATCCGTTCTTAAAAAAAGAAGTCTATAAAGTAGCCCTGTTACAACCACCAGTGGCGCAGAGGATAAATCAGCTGCATGCCGATCCTCGGGCAGCAGTGAAATCAACTGAGAGCCCAGCCTCCCTTGCATTTGATTTGTATTAAATTTTTGCTTTCTGAACAGTTGAATGCGTGTCTCCAGTGGTTCGATAACTGCATCGGCCACTGAGCCCATCTCCTGTGCCCGTGCAGAAAACCTCCCCACTGAGCCTAAAAAAGCTGAAGGTATACAAGCCCTTTAAAAGGAAACATGGTATCAGGTCTCCCTAGTGTGCAGCGCTTTCCTTCCTTTTTATAGTCCAGTCAGTCATCCTGGATGAGAAGAGAGAAACGGGAGTGTAGGCAGATTCGAGGGTGTACTGAGAGCAGCTGAGAGATGGTGGGAAACATTTGCTGGGAAAGACTTCACAAAAACTGATGTTGGCTACAAAAAAAATTTATGACTAAGCTCTGATGCAGTCGGTTGCATCTGTGAGGTAAATATTTTAAAGAATTCCTGTCTAGGCATAGGGAGAAAGCGAACCTGGGTAACGTATCTGATGAGGAGAAATATGTAGACTTTAAGTCTTCTGGGAATCAATAGGTTAAAACTGGAAATCAATAGGTTAGCAGATTATTATTTTACTTGCCAGGGAGCACTGCTGTTACTTTGACTGTATGGAGCAACACTATACAGTATTTTTTGGATTTCCAGGATTTTATACTAAAAGTACAAAAGCCACATCATTGTCAAACTTTACTAAGATTAAAGAGCATCCTATACATGACCTTGGAACTCCAGCTGTTTTCTTACCTACCTGGTTATGCAGCGTGTGTCTGCGAAGTAGTTATTTTTTAACTTGTCTTGTTTCAGGTAAAGCTAGTGTTGATAAAACGCTATAAAATCCTGTGCTGTGGAAAGCTACAGGAGTATTCTGGGAAGCATTCTTACCTAATTGCCTCGTGCTTATGCTGTTTGTTAGGCATTGACAATTAGAATAAAGATGCCAGTGAGGTGGACATTTGGTGTAACCTAATCCAGCCGGTTTACCTCTAAAGAGGGCAGAGAAAAAGGCATTCTAATGCATGAATGGCTCCTCTGGTTTTGCAGGAGTCTTCACGTAATGCTGGACCTGCAAAGCCAGCCCGTATTCCTTTCGCCGCACTTCAGTGTTGGAGGGCTCAGAAGGCAAACGTGCATCGACGCGGTACTTCAGAGCCCTGAGTGTCACACCTGGCCCGTGGACTTGGGTGCAAGACCCGAAGTCGTCTGGGTCGGTTCCACCAGTCGGCGGGGTTGCCTCGGACAAGGCGTTTCGCCTTTTTGCGCCCACTCCCGGTTTTCCCAGTCAAGGCGATGCCTCCTGCGTTTTTGACAGACTGCCCAAGTTACTTCACTAACAATTGTTTCTTGAAGACACAGCTCTAGGGTATTTTGCGTCTGAAATTACAGCAGTCTTTACTTCACTCTTAAACTTCGCAATGTTTGGAGCATCTCTGCTGCATTATCGTTTGTTTGAAAGGAAACGAGCAATGTTGTTAGAAGTTAGGAAATGCTGTCGCTGCTCTGTCAGTCCGTTCCCCTTTATAGGAGCCAAAACGCAGTCTTAATGACGTTTGTTTTTTTTTTTTTAAATGATGTTTTCTCCTTTTAGCATTTTTTTCTTTAGGGTTTCAGTGACATCTCTCATTTACGGCATTGTCGGGTTTGGGTCAGGGCTTTGCTCTACCCCTTACTCTAGTACCTGTGGCCGGAGGTATGGTCTGTGCCCGAGGGCATTAAGGATGTACAGTGGTGGGGGAGAAAGGAGATGTTCTCATCTGCTTGGCATCCTCTGTTCCGGTGTTCTTGCATTAAGGTAACGTAGCTCAGTTTTGGTCGAAAACCAAGCTCAGTTCTGACCTGCCTGTCTCTGACTTCCCCCCTCCCTTCTTGCCGTGCATTGGGGTGGGTGCAGAAGGGGTGACTGGATTTGCGGTGCTGTCTCTCTTCGGCAACTGCCCACCTAAATGGAGTGCAGCAGTGCCAGGCCCACGCTTGTAGGCAGCAAACCACTTCAAGATCTTCCAGTGTGGTTGTAACCTCCGGAATGAGTTAAAGACAAGGCAAAAAGGGCGTGCAAAGTACAACAGTGCCTCTAGAGCAAAACTTGCTGAATAGCATTGGTCTTGAAAAAGTAAAAGCTGATTATCAACTTCTAAAGTGAGTAACAGGATGAAGGAACGCTGTAATCTTTCTCAGACCATCTACCATAGCAAAGCAGGGGAGAGGTCTCGCTTTTGGGAACAAAGTGAAGAATTTTGGAGTTGATTCTGTGGCAGGGTGAGCCCAAGAATGTTTCCACACAGAGGCAGCAGAAATCTGGGTGTGATCTCTGCTCCTAAAAAGGCCTGGCGCCCTCATCTGTAAAAAGATCCCCCTAGCAAAGGTTAGGAAACGCAATCCCGTTCCAGACGGACCCTGCCTCGGGGGGGAGAGAGCAGGCCATGGCCAGCCTTCCCCCTCGCAGACTGGCCCTGTCCCAGTGGCTGCTCGTCCCTCCTTACATTTTGGCTGTTAATCTGGATGCTGGATATTAATTGGTAAGTTCTTCCAGTTCCTTCCCTTGGGCTTGGTCAGTGGAAATGCATTTATTGGTCCCTGGGCTGCCCATCTTCCGCTTTGAGTAGTCGGGGTCAGAGTCACCGAGGAGCAGCCTACAAAGGGTCTCCAAGGGATCCCCGCACAGTTCGGCTGCAGTTATCTCCTGGGTCCCAGCAGCCACTGCTACGAGGACGCCCTCTCCCCAGGCCAGCAAAGACAGAAGGAAGCCAACAAATTGGTCCTACTGAGTCTGTAACTGGGGTGACTACCATTGCCTTCTGCCACTTAACATTTTTTTGCAGAGTGCTGAGGGCAGACTGCAGAATCAGCATCTAATGACCCCTGAAGGATAAAATATTCTGTTCTCTTCCTTTGGGGTGACAACCCCCGGCCCTAACTTATCTTTTCTTCAAATTAGAAAGAAGAAAAGCCTACCACTTCAAGCAAGACGACAACAATTCAAACATTGTAACAGAAGGGAAGTTACTTCAAGAGTAATAAGCATTGACCCTGCAGTTCTTTAACAAAAAACGAGAAGAAATACTGCTATTTTGAGATCGTGTAGAGCTGTGACAGATGCTCTTGTGTCTTTCTGCTGAAGTTATTTTACACAAAGGACGAAGCTGTTTTATTTTCTTTGCTTAAATTTCTTTTGCTGCTTGCTGTTTGCGCCGCTTTCCTATTTAGAACTGGAGGAGGGTTTGTAAGCTGCACTGCCTTAGCAAATCGAACTTTGGCACCGGCTACCACAGGGCTTTGATTACTGGTGACGGTCCTTCCCGCGGACGCCAGCAGCTGGGAAGTGCTGACCCCCTACTGTATTTGGCCCATCGGTCATCTTCCCTGTGAGTACATCAACAGGCACTGCTAGCTCCTTGCTATCTCACCACCAAGATGGAAGAAGTCTGGGTTGTGTATCTCTGCCTGGTCTTGCTTATCATCGTGCTTCTTCTAATGAGGCAGAACCCACATGTGGAAGAGGCCAAGAAGGAGAGGGAAAGCAAAAGCCCTCCGCCATCCGCTTCCTTTTTTCCCAGTAATGTCGGCAAACAACTGGAGCACTCCCAGGAAGAGCTGGAGAACTATCTGGACAGGCTAACCCACATCTTGTTTGACACAGAAGCCAGGAAAAGGGATGGCCACCATGATCAGAAGTCTCACCATCACCATCACAGAAGTGCTGATGTTATGTCTGAATCCAAGGAGCATTCAGGAAAGGAGGCAGCACGCTCTCAGCATCTGCCGAGCTACACAAGGGTTCAGGTATGAGGCTTATAAAGACTTTCAGACCCCACCAGACTTAGAGCTCCTGGCCGAGGAACTGAATCCTGCTGAAAATCATAGTCCATAAACTCAGATGGGGAAGAGGTGGGGGGGGAAGTCTCGCTATTTTCTATTTTGAAGTATAACACTTTCCTATTTTTGCGCTGTATGTTTCAACGTTAAGCAATCATTCAGAGACAGCTCTACGTGACATGAGTTGTATGTGTGTTACGTGTGTAAGATGTCAGTGTTGGCATTAGGATCTGTGCGTGTGTGTGTATCTGTATGTAAATGATTCCTTCCTATATTAATAGAAAAAGGGATCATTTCTTACTTCAAGAAGTGACTGTGCAGCTCTTCAGCTGTTATAAATTTCCCACATTCCCCACATACAGCAGTGTTTTGCGGATTTGCCCAGCTGAGGATCTGGTCCGGTAAGGAAGAGGAGCTCTGCAGACACCGATACCGTGGTGAATGTGTGGTGTCGAGACATGGGGAATACTTTAGTAATTTTTCTGCTGTGCGTGATGATCGTGCCTGGTGTACGCTGTAAACATGAAAGTTGCTGTTGGCAACCTGCAAAATTCTCTTTGCCTTGGCCAAGGCCCTTTTTTAGGGGATGGAATAAGATGCGTGCCTTTATATTTTTATCGTTATCCTCATTGCAATACATCAGATTTTGCCCTTGAGGTGACAGAGTTCCATGGCAGCTATGCCAGGCTGTGTTACTTTATGCTAGCAGCTGTTTATATTCTTCATTCTTGAGACATGTATCTTGCCGTGCCAATACCCCACTCCGCCATGGAGCACGTTCTAGGCCCAGGTGGGAGCTTCGGTACAAAGTCTTCACCTTAGAGGGGGGAGCCAGGCCTTGATGTTGATAGTTGCGCCCTGCCAAAGAGACAGATTTCTTTCCTTAGTGACGAAGGCACTGCTGTAAACAGCCTTTTCACTGAGCCAGGACATTATAACTTCTTAAGTCTTCAGGAGCTGCCTGAGCTATCTGGGGGAATCAGTACGTCCAGTTGAAGGGAGAGGGGCAAATATCCAAAATATCCAAATGCAGAATACGTGGGCAGAAAAAGTAGTGCAAGTGGTTATTTACTTACTGGCATATTTCATTTGCTCAAGAAGGTACTATTTTATTAGATTGCAGATCAAAAAGTAGCAATGATTTTTCTCTGTGGCAATGGATCACGTTGAAAAATCACAGCATTAGCTTATTTTTCGACTATGGTTAAAGATCGCTATATTTGCAGAATACACATTGGGGGAGAAAAGTTTAATATAATAACGAGAGTTGAATATAATGCTAGTTAGCTTCAGTGAACATTCACTTGCTTAGAGGCAGGGAGTACCCTTTTTTCAGAGACGATGCAGCAGATGATCCTTCTTTGGAGAGCTGAAAACTTTAATATAAGCTCCTTTGATGTACAGAATGAACAGTAACCCTGCAGAAGCGAAGTGGCAGAAATAATCTTTTGTTGTCCCTCATTTTGTGTTTTGGGAGCAGTGAGAAAGAACTCACCACCTAAAAAAACCTAAAAAAGCGCTTGTCAAGATGTTGTCCAGCCGCTGAAGTGAATCGGGGAAACTTCAGCTTTGCTTGGAAGAGCATTAGTGACAAAACTGCTGGAAGGGGGGGTGTTTATTGCTCAGGCAAAGGCAAGGCGTTGTGTGTTAGTTCCAGGAGCTGTATTTGAGCGTGGTTACCCGGGTGCACGGCATGACAGAGGTGCAGTCAGCTCGGAAGGTGATTTAGGTGCCGTCTGTGAGCATGAGAACTTGTGGGTACGTACGAAGGCTTTTGGGTCTCTCCCAGGTCGAGGAAGGACATTGGTGCTTTTGTTTAGGCGGGGGCGGTGTGTGCGTTCTCTTACTTCTTCTGCGAATTTTTGTCTCTCTCTCTCAGAGTGAATGTAGGTTGTTGGGAGGTGCCAAGTTAGGATCTCTGGAAAATGAAATCCCCAGCATTGTCTAGCAGAGGTAGGACGGCTTCCAGGGAAAGCTTCTTCAGTAAGTGTGCCAGACTCCTCAGCCAGCCGCGTCCAGCATCTCTGCTTGCTTTTCCTGCCCGGTTCTGAAAAAGCTGGCACTACTGTGCAGCGAGGAGCCATCTAAAACCTGTTACGGATGGGGAAAGAGAAAACACAACCAAGCTGGAGCCCCGGGCAAGGACATTTAGGAGCAATATCTGTGGAAATTCACAGTAATGTAACTAGTATTGGCAAGGGGCTATACTAGTTGCAGGTTTCTCAGGGGGCATTGGACTTATTAAATGGACTTTGGCCATAGTTGGTCAGCTGTCAATGTAGACACCTTCAACTCTCCCATTTTCTACAGGAGGAAGCTGTTTTGTCTTGCAAACAGATGTTCAGAAGGAGCTAGGTTTGGGGGTTTTTTTTGTTGTTCATTGCACTCATCTAAGCCCTTGCCTAGTACGGTAGAATCCATATTTTCTTATGAATTTCTATTTGTTGCTACACATTAAATTACTAAACGGTCTAAAAATCATTTCTAGATTTCCCCTCATTTCCCACTGACTCCCTGTTCTCATGGAAACTGAGCAGTCCACTCGTTAAACAGGCCAAACCAGGAGCAAATGAATGGATTCAGAAGTGCAAGAGGGTAAGACAGGTGACAGAACAGTAAGGAAATTATTTGGGGAAAAATGTA
Organism: Larus michahellis; assembly: GCF_964199755.1. Taxonomy (NCBI): domain Eukaryota; kingdom Metazoa; phylum Chordata; class Aves; order Charadriiformes; family Laridae; genus Larus; species Larus michahellis. The sequence goes on along the minus strand of NC_133903.1, from coordinate 19,095,712 downwards.
CTTGGAGGGTTTCCTGCTTCCTTAAACTCAATGACAGCAGGGTTATTTTCAGAAGCAGCAAAAAATGAATGGTGGCAGATGGCAGAGAGGCGTGAGCCTCCTACAGGTTGGAAAAATAGATTGCCAGCCAGCCTGCGGTACGTACCGGGGTGGTGGAGCACATGTGCCTCTTAGGACAAGGCAGAAGTTGGAGGTCTTTAACACAGCCATGGATTCAGAAAACCCAGAGTGCCAGCTTCGAGTCATGTAGCAGGGGAAAAGCCAGTGCAAGGACCCAGCTGATGGTGAGCGGAGAGTTGTTTCCATGGGTGCTTGGCTGAGTGCGTGCCCCGTGACAGCAAGAACTCCAGTTCAGAAGGAGCGTGTCAGAGGTGTCTGTCATCAGCAGCTGTGTGACATACCCGCTGCCTAAATTCATGGTAACTCGCCCGACTCTAACGCAGGTCAGGAGGTTCAGCAAAACCAGGGTTTATGCTGAAGGTGCTTCCCATAGTCAGTAATCTCCAGTGCTGTCCTTCACCTGAACATCTTTGAGTCGTACCCATGGAAATTCCTGTGATGACATGTCAGTGCTAATACAGCTGTGATTCACGTGGGCATGGCCGGAATAGGCAGAACTGCAAGGAAAAACAGTTATTATTCATCCACACAAGGTTGACTTCTGTGGCGTAGTGCTGGGCCTCCTCGCTTCTCCAGATGTGGCAAGAGCGGCAAGCGTTCTTCCTGCAGTGCATTCCTGGTGGGTTCTGAGTGGCTTTAATTATGCTGCGAGAGGCTCTACTCCTCTGGTCCGTCAGATGATTCTCCGCCGCTTCAGCCCATCACGAATCCCGAAAAACAACGTAGATGGCTAACTCAGTCGAATGATTAAGTGTCTCTGGGCATCTCATGCTGCGGTGATGAACGCCTTAAATGACATTACCTAAGATAACACTGTTAGGGCGTGTTTCTGTAATCCCCTCAAGACCTGCCATCATGCTGCTTTGTAGATCTGTGTTGCAGCTGTCGTTTTTCAAGCATAGAGGTTTGTAGGCAGAGAGGATATCTGCCCTTATGCCCGTGGAGTTTATGTGCCTGAAAGCCCTGCGTGTTTTGTTTTTTTTCCAGAGCTATATCATTTGTTGTCAGAAAAGATAATCCATCTGCCACACTTGGGCTTCAGGGTGCCCCGATACAGCCCCTTGTAGGACCAGAGCATGGATGGTGTTGGAAGGGATGTCTGGAGATCGGCTCACTCAGCCCCTCTGCTCAAGGCACCATCAGCCAGAGCAGATTGCCCAGGACTATGTTCAGTCGGACTTTTCATATCGCTGTCTAGATACTTAGATGTCCTCTAACACAATAAAATTTGAGCATTTGTGCGGGAAAAACAAAACACCATTTCTTTTGAAGTCCCTGCTTCTACCCAGGTCCTCCCTCTCTGTATTGCACCTGGACATTTCCCAACCTCTTCACTCTCTGGCACACCCTGGAACGCCAGAGGAGTCATTTAGGCAGATATCAGGGTGTGTATCTGAAAACTGAAGTTTCACGTTTGTGCTTCAGCCCTGACTTTTAATCAGGTGTATTCTATGCAGCACATTGAAACACGGTGAACGTCTATTTTTTTCTTTTAATGTGAAGAGACAGTTCTGCCCCACTTTTTGTTGCTGGTAAGGAAGGCAAGGGTGTTCCAGCAAGATGGTCAGAGGTTCTATAGGTTTCAAGCCTATCATCAGTAACAGGCATTTATTTACAGGTACAGAATTTCCTTCTTGAATCACTTCCTTTACTGCAGCACCCGATGACAGTTAAGTAACAGCTATATTTGTAGTCTAGGAGATTAGGATTTTTTGACTTGGAAGATTCAGCTTCCAGTTGGCTGAACGGTTAATTGTGGCATAGTCTTCATGTGATCCACAAGCTCCGTAAGAATCCAGCGCGTCCCAGCAGTTCGTAATGTGAGCCAGCACTCGGCAATGCCCATGTGTGTGTGGATCCACCCCCTACCTTAGGAGAGGAGGATTGATAAAGACTGAAGAGGAGCAAGAGGAGAAGAGCATGTATTTAACCATTTGTGCTTTGTTAGACAGCATGCAGGAGGTTTTTGTGGACTTGCTGTCCAGGAGTTGAATATTCAGAGAATAAGTGAGTCAATATTGTCATCCTGTACACGTTCTCATTTTTAGGCTTGTTGAATTGATTTCCCGTTTCAGTAGCAGATGTAAAATTCAGGTTGAAGGAGATAAAAGGAAGGGTCTAAGGTGCCAAATTAGTGGCAATATTAGAGTGGCAAAGGATGGATGTTTACAGTCCTCCGTGGACCTTTGCTCTCAAAAGACTGCCCGGGCTCGATGTTTCCAAGAGCTCTGCCCCTGGATTTTATTTATTTGAGGATATTCTGCAAATAAATTTCAGCCTTCGGGTTATTCATAATCTGACCATATTGCATACGTTATCCATTTGGTATCACCATCGTGCTTTGCGATGAGGCATTTTTAATCGTGTGGCACTTGCTCATAGAGCTGGATGAGTCAAGATGAAGAAAAAGAAAGGGGATATATCAACTCAAGAAGATATTTCGTTCTTTGGGGAAAAGAGTAGAAAGTGTTCATATTATTTCGGGGAAGACTAAGGCAGAAGAGTTCATTGGAAGAGTCTTGCCAGCTTCCAGTGTTTCCTTTCCCAGCTCTTTGGATTAGGCAGTGTTGGTGAGAGCAGGCACCGCATCTGCAGCGGAGCTGGTGCTGAGCTTTAGGCTAACGTTTTGCCACCCGCTTCTTGCAGCCATTGTCACAACCCATTTACTCTCCCATGGCTGCGGTCGGGAAGGTCATAGCAGCTGTGTCATATCTGCCGTGTCAGAACTGGGGATCGCTTCAGCGCTTCTGTCTTTGGTTGTTAAACATCACCTTTGTTTGTAGTGGGCTTTACAGACCTCCAAAAGGCACGCTCAAGATAAGAGCGGCAGGAGAAAATGACCATGAACAAGAAAGCGACCTCTTAATACCAGCAAAATCAGCATGGCTTCGTCCTCACAGCGAGCCGTGCCTGCCAGGGCTGCCTCGCCGGTTCTCACGGCAGCACAGCAGTTTGTCCTCCAAGCTCTGCTCTGCAGTGGTGGTGTCCCAGCCTTTGATAAATGGGGATCTGTTTAACTGAGAGGAATTTTTGATCGCTATGTTCTCTGCGCTCTGCTCAAAGTGTTACTGGATCTGGAGCTGTATCCCTGCCAACATCTTAAGGTGAGCAGAAGTGACCTCGGGGGTATTCACACTATCTAACCACAGACATTTAACTTAGGTGCCCGGGGAGAGAGGTGTGATTTGGAGCATTGAAGGTAGGAGCAAAAATAAAATGCCTAAAATAACCTCAATTAATGGTGTGATTAACCATAAACCCCCTGTCTCCCGTTAGCTTGTCCTCAGCCTGCACCACTCCAACAAGCCATGACATTGCCACTGAAAAAGAGAAGAGTTGGGAGCACAGACTTGGGGCTCAGGGATGACAAAGTCCTCAACAGGGCCATGCCTGCGAAAGTGCTTTTACAAGACTGAGCCTGAATCTTTAACTTGTTTAACTTGAGACATATGTGGGAGGAGAATTCCTGTGCCCAAACTTAGGCACCTAAAATTTAGCTGTCTGAACCCTGAGCTAATTAACCGTGGTTCCATTTGTAGTCAACGGAGAGGAACGGGCATCCTTGGCAGCTGATGCGTTTTGCGCGTTACCATCTCCGTTTAGATGGGTCGCCCAAGCTGGGCAATGAGTCCTGTCCCTCTTTATGGCCTGGCACAGTGTGGTTTAGAGAGATCTGATCTGGTGGTGGAGACGGGCAGTGCGGCTCTGTTGGTATGGTGCTCTGCTGTTGCTGGTTAGCGCAGCATTTTCCTTAGTGATCATTTGAAATTGCTAGATTTTAGATTGCTCCACAATTTGCAGGTCACCATTTTAGAATTCTTTTTGCTCGTTTCCTAGACTCCACAGACTCTTGTGAAAGGGGCAAAAATGCCCAATGTAGCTGTAGAATTGGTATGACCCACAGGCTAATAAAGGAGTAGGAGTCTTCTCATCATTAAGTTCGGGGTCTCGGAGACAGACTCATGTTCTGGGAAGAATTCGTGCTGTTTGATCCCAGTTAAACAAATTAACAAAGAGTTTTTAACAAATGTATCCATTAGCCTTAAAACAAAATGCTAATTCTTGGTCAGGGTAGTTCTTGTGATTATTCTGTGGCTTAAAGGCAGTAGAGTAGAATCATGGAACCATTCAGGTTGGAAAAGACCCTTGGGATCATTGAGTCCAACCATCAACTCCACTCTACAGAGTTCTCCCCTACACCATATCCCACAACACCACATCTAAATGACTCTTAAACACATTCAGGGATGGTGACTCCACCACCTTCCTGGGCAGCCTATTCCAGTGTCTGACCACTCTGACTGTGAAGAATTTTTTCCTAATGTCCAGTCTAAACCTACCCAGAGTAGCTGATCTTCAATGTCTTACATTGAGGTTTTGCTGTGAACTGTCAGTCGTACAAAGAGAAACCCCCTAAAGGAAAGAGTTACAAAAGCTAAAAGTCCTTGTCACTGATTCCAGAAGGAAATACCGGAGTTTTGTTGTTTCTTCTTTGCATGTGAACGCATATTTATGTTATCGTAAGGTGATGAACTACTGCAGCTTGATGAATTCCTCTTGATTAGCGAGTGTTCTACAATGGCAATCTAGAGTCTGTTGTCGGAAATTACCCTGATGTGAACTTCATTAAGCTGTATTAACACATTTGCCTCATGCCATTCAGGCAGATCCTTAGTTCTGAAGGAATCTTTCTCCAAGCCAATCATGCCTGAAAACACTCTTAGGCCGGTGCCTGAATATTTCAGGAAATTGTCTGTAGTCGGTAGGTAGTCTTCAAGTGGGTGCCTGAAATATCAGCTTCTCAGTAGTGATTGAACACTTGCATCTGATTTTCCAGTGGCTTCTGTGACATCTTTTTTTATCCAGTCCAGTTGTTAGTAAACACATATTTTTATCTCAGTTTGGTACCTGCCAGAGTCTTGGCACAAGCTGCGGAGCAAGCTGCTGCAGTCCGTGCCATGCTTCTCTTGTAGGCACGCGTAGGATTTTGCTCTCCAACGCTGTTGATCTTTGTGCTTTTAAGCAAATGCTAAATTCAGTTTAGTTTCAGAAAGCGTGAATCTAAATTTCAAATGTGTCCTGGGGAAAGCCGTATGAAGAGAACATGGTAAAGTCTGTGAAACCTGAAGGACAGAGAAGTTGAGATGGGAATGACTGTGCACTAACTCTCTCTCCCTGCAAAAACGCGGGTCAGCCAACAAAATTGCCAAGCGTCAGATTTACAGCAGAGCAGTACTCACAGAGCACGGAGTCTAACTGTGAATTTCTGCCAAAGAGTGACCTGGAAACAAAAGGTATTAATTGCTTTCTAAAGGATTAAATGCATTCATAGAAGCTGGGGCCACGACAGTCTCTTAAACACTTTTGTCCCTGAATCCCTGAAACCAAAATGACCCCTGATTGTCCTGCGTGTCCTTAGTTTAAAAAAAAAAAAGTAAGACACACAAAAACCTTGTTACCTTGTGTATGTCACATCGTGGATTTGGACTGAAAAAGACTTTTCAGTGTCCCTGTAGAAACTGGGGTAGTTGAAAAGCAGACTGTTTCATAGGCTGAATGGCAGCAGGACGTGGCAGGTGTGTGAATCTTCAGCCTTTGGAGTCCTGCCCAAAAGGGAAGAGTTTCCCAAGTCCTAGCAAACATATAAGGTGAACTCACAGATAAACAAAGAGAGCCATTTATTTCATCTTGCCTCATTTCTGACAAACCACGTCTCAAGACCTTCTGGCCACCAGAAGGGAATCCAGCATGGTTGCTAGCTATCCAAATCTCAGTAATGAGCAATGATACCAGCATTTAGAGTGACAGATTTACCACTGATCATATATCTGTCTTCAGGTCTGAGACAGCTGAAGGGCTTTGTGAAAAATGCTGGTGCATTACAGAGGTGCTCTGAAAGAGCACGCAGGCTACAGCACGATGTGGAGTCAAGCTGGGCTCAACCCTTTGAGGAACCATTATAAGCCTAAAGATAATGTCCTAGATGTGATGCTGACTTCCTTCTTCCAGTGGGCCAAAGATACCACTTTCTTGAGACTGATGAGATGGGACTGGCCTTTCACGAGTTGGGAGCTGATGGTAAGGTAATAGTATTTAATATAGAGCTCTTTTTGGATTCCTGGTCTTTGGTGAGTAGAGGGACAGCATTAATGTCAGGGCTTAGCAGTTCTGGGTTCTGTTCCTCGCTTCAGCTTGGGTGAGTCTTATTGTAGGCTTTATTTTGCAGAGCACTTGGAGGCAGCCCTCAAGATCAGGTTGACAAAGAGGATAGCATGTTCTCTTTTCAGAGAAACACCGAAGAGCCATTTGGTCGCTAGCAAGCACACGCACACAGCTTGCACACAGGCCATCTACACTTTGTAGATGTAGATGCTTTCAATGCATTGAGGTAGGTTGGGGAGTACATTGTGGTCCTGGGAGACACAACCTGAGCCTGCCTTCTGAAAAGGAAGCCGATTTTCCCACATGTGAGACAGCCTTAAGGAAAGGGTCGTATGGGACTGCAAGAGGAGGAAAAATAAAGGCTCATCTACGCCTTTTAGCTCTTCAAAGATCAGATGAGGAAGGTGAACGACCCGGACTTAATGAAACTTGGTGTGCAAAGATGAGAGCTGCCAATTAATAGTCTGAGGTTGTGGAGGGAGTCTAAGGTGACTAGGAGAGAAGGGAAATGGCACAAGTTGTTCCTAACAAAATACGGAGTATGCCTATGGCACATCAAGTTTGACAAAGGTGGTGTAGACATCCAAGAGATGATGCCTTGGCAGAGACACTAAGATAAGACGTTAATGTAAAGGTAATTGGTGGAAATCGAAAGACTCTCTTGATTTAACTCAGAAGAGATGAGAAGCAATTCAAGAGTAGGGAAGGTAATTGCTGTCACTGGGGCTTCCAGCAGGAACTGGAAGAAAATAACTGATGGCAATGTGAGTATAGAGAGGGCTAGTGGACCATGAGGAAGAGAATTGGGTATTAAACTGGAAAAGCAGATGAATGTGAAATGTCAACAAGAGCGTGCCTGAGGAAAAATCAATTGGCGGGTATTTTGGGACAGCAAGCCAGATAGGACCAGAGTCTACGGACCAGAGCGTATGGACTGGTGGGACTATCAATACTGATTTCATTAGGGATGGAAGAGAGGAGTCGTAAGATGAATTTGAGAAGTCATGGGACAACAGGCATGGAAGGAGGAGGTCAAGAGCAGCTAATCTAACTTTCCCAGGCTGAACACTCTGTTGAGGTTGAAGGCCATCTCTGTAAAGGACAACTTGGACAGGGAGCTGTTAAGTCCAGAGAACGTGGAGGATGGAGAGGGCAGGGCAAGCCCCTGGTGACAAGGGGTCAGCGAGAAGTGACCAGGAAGAAATTCAGTGAGGGGAATCACAAAAAAGTGCTGAAAGATTCTGTAGGTTTTAACAAAACTCCCCAGCAGAGCTGCAGGAGCTATCATGAGGATGTGTTGAGCCCGCTACAAGTGTGGAGGCCTGGGTGTTAGCTTAAATCACTCTCAAGGTGTTCTAGGTCACTTTTGGGTATGCCTTGGCTGAGCTGACCGGTAGAGGTTAAGATGAAGTAAGTTGATCTCGTGTAGTAAGTGAGGAAGGATGTATCCTCAGGAAAGATGGAGCAAAACTGCCACTTGCACTTGGCTGTGTCCAGTGGCAGTGACCCATCCGTGGCTGCCAGTTCCTGGCAGATGGTCTTTTGGATTTAGGAAGCACAAGTTCATGAGAGCTGGGGTAGCTATAGCTACAGAATGCCTGGTTTGTGATACCCTACCGAGTGCAAGGGAACGTTAATGCGGCGTGTACTTGCCTGGCAGCGGGTACTGCTGTGGTCCTCCCGCACATTGTTTGTCCCTGGAGGAGCTGGCTGCTTCGAGTTCAACACCACCAGTGTGTCAGACCCTCTGGTCCAACTCTTCCTGACTGCTCTTGTTCAACTTCTGGTCTCAAGCAGTGGGCTTCCCCACTGGATGGTGTTCCTGGAAAACCCACAGCTCTTGTTTGGAAAAACTGTGGAAAACCTGCCTTTGTCCCAGCGTCGCGTGCTGCAGCCGCCTCCCCTCTCCCAAAGGTGCTCCTGGGGCACACGACCTCCGAGCAGGAGCCAGGGCTCTGGGGCTCCTGCTCCCGCAGGCAGGTGTTGCAGTATATGGACTGCCTGACCGGGACAGTGTTGAGTTACAGTCAGGCCCCCGCAGGAATGCAGAACCGTGCCAGGGTGACCCGCTCAGATATCCCAACTGAGAGCAGGAGCTGTTGGCAGTCTTTAAACCAGAGAGGTCAAGTTAATGTCAGAATGCACCTTTGCCAGAAGGAAGGCTTCTGAAAGAGCGGTCTGGGGAGCTAATTGGATATGTTTTTCCCATCTGTTCTGTATTTTTCCATTCCTTTGTTTGTTTGTTCCCTCTTGCCGATCAGCGCTAACCTGTTGGAAGAACGTCAGGTTTTGGATGCTGGAGTGCAGTAGTGCAGCCCAGAGGAGCCAGCCTTTCCATTGGGTGGCTCAGATGGTCCCTTCGGGTGTTTTAAAGCCCTTGGATGGATGATGAAGTTCAAAGATGCCTCTGGAGGGCAGGCAGTGCTCAGCAAAGAGCCCACATAGCATGTCCACAGTTAAGTCCTGCCTTCAGGGAGGTCTGCACGTCGAACAGGAGTTTTCTCAGCTCAAAGGTCAGGTCTGTTCAGCTGGTGGGGTTTGCCATTCGGGTGAAAAACACGAATCCATGCACCAGCTCACACAGCAGGAAACGCCGTAAACCAATAGCTGTGCTTGGAGACAAAAGAAGCAGATTAACAGGAGCTCCTCTGAGTTCGGAGAGGTTCGTTTCTCATGGGTGTACAAGGAGTGACCCCCAAGGGTGCCCGCTCGCAGAAAAGCCATGCCTACGAGCTGACCCGAAATGCAAGCCAGCTGCTAGCAGCAGCAGCACCCAGGCAGCTGCACTCACAGCCCACCCAGGTAATCCCCAGGCTAGGAAAGCAATCGAAAGCAACCTTACCATGAAATACTAGCACGAGAGCTCAGAAGTCACTTGCGTTCGTAGCTCTGGTAAGTAGTTCTGTTGACAGACTGCAGGACACGGTGCGGTCAGCGCTGCTTGCGGTCAGTGAGAGTGAGCTGAGCCGCGGGACGCGGCGGGTTCAGCGCTGGCTCCTGGCCTCTTGCTCCGACACAGCTCTCCTCCCAAAGCCACGCTCATTTACAAGTTGACGGCATGGGCAAGGATGGGTTACAGAAGACGCAAGGCATGGGTGGAGAGCTCGGAAAGGATTTTGCGAGTGATTAAAACCTGCTTTCTGCACTGCTTTCAGCTTCTTCCTACCCAAGGAATGAGTCTTTCTGAGCTGGGTCTGTGGTGAGTAGGCAAAGGAGAGCGGACACAACGAACTCCGTGGGAGAGGAGCCACAGTGAGGAGCTACCGACAGCAGAGGGCACAAAGACAACGGCAGCATGTACTTGACGGTGCACAGGACCAAATGTGATAGCTTGCCCTTGTATTAAATCAAATTAGAGTTTTGTTATTTTTTCCTTATGACCGTAAAAAAAAAAAAAAAAGGGAGGGGTATTCATTATGATTTTTTAAAGCTTCAATTTAAATTTTTTCTCTCTAAATTTTAATTTTTTCTTAATATTTAAAATCAGATGCCACTTCGTGGACTCCGTGCTATAATTTCCTCTATTATCCCAAATAGCAAAGCACAAATACTCCAGCACCTGTGGCATCAACACAGTCAGTGTTGCCACTGGGAAACGCTGGGAACCCCCCCTACAGCAATTCATAACCCCCTTTCCTTTCCTAATTCATCTTTTTCCTGTGTATGCTATGGTTGCCGAGTTGAATAGGTTAGAAAATGTGGTCTGATGTGTCGAGGTGTTTGCATTCATCACTCAGCTGGAATTAGGAAAGCCTCCTCTGGCATTGCAGCGGATTCCCGGGTCCGTTCTTTCGGTGTAGGAGGGTGAGATCCCACTCCTGAAGAACTGAAGGTGTCTGCGGGCAGCTCTGAGGGTGCAGCTGCAGGGGGACGGCGTGGGTTCAACTGCATTTGCAGTGCCGATGGCTGTGTATCATTAGGGCCTAAATCTTCTCTATATACAAATTGCTAACGTTTTCTTACTCTAAACCTACCACGCGTAATAACCTCAAGTACATGTTTGGGGTTCTGGGGGCGGCTTTGTTCGTCGTCGTTTCTCTGTGTGCTTTCCAGAAGGATGAACAGCGGCTGTTCTTGCTCTTTTTCCCAAACTCTGGAGCAAAGAGTGCCAATTTGCAGTTATCTGAATGTTGCTATTTTAAGAAAAAAAACCAAAAAAACAAAAACCAAAACCAAACCAACCAAACAAACAAAAAACCCAAAACAAACAAAACCAAACCTGAGGGGAAGGACTTAGCTCTTGAGCTGGTTGCAGAGCAGCGTGACTGAAGGAGGTGTGGTGGAGGGGACGGACACCTCTCTGCCGGGCAGAGTGGCTGAAGGTGGCAGGCGCTGGTGCTGGCATCAGGCAGTTCTGGCCCCACGGTGTTCCTGGTGTTAATTGACCAGAAAAGCCCGGGCGCTTCCTATTCCTCTCTCAGAGCACAAGAGGGGGTCAAGGGGCACCCACCTGAGCTCGTTATTCTTTTTTTTTTTTCCTTTGTTTTGTTTTGTTTTGTTTCTGAACAGGAGAAAACCACTCCTCCTGGAAGCACTGAGAATATTGAGGAAGAGATCGGTGAGTTGGGCCAAGCTGGGAGATTATGGCTGGAGAAATCTCCTTCTCCCATGCGGGCATTTGCTTTTGCCACTTTGCCCAGGAGCGATGGGGAAAACACTCCTGGCTTGGCCATCTCGTGCATGAATAAGTGCACACCCAGCCAAATATTCAGGTTCCTTCTTAGTTAGCGCCCAGAGTCGGGCTGTGAGCACTGGGTATCTCCTGCCAGGCAAATGGGCATTTCCCTGCAGCTGATTTTTGAAGGAAAACAAACCTACAGGGAAATCAAGCCAACAGCTGTCCTCGGCCGTGGGTATATGCCCAGAGACCCTTCTCCTGAACAGCGTGGCTGTGCCTGCGGAGCCCTGAAAACGGGGTTGGTGAGCAGAAGGTGCTCCCACTGGTCCAGCAGAAAATCCTGGGGAAGCAGAAAATCCTGGGGAAGGGTGGCCCTGCGGCTGGCTCGCTCAGCCACGCGGCACCCAGTATCTCTGGAGGGTGCTCTCTGGCCATGCCTCAGGTCACGTACAAAAGGAAAAGCGTGTGGTCCTCCCCCCCCTGACCCACCACCACCAGGGATTCCCACAGCAGCAGATGGGAGCGAGGATGTGGATGCTCTCAGTCTCGCCTTCCCCTGCCTCCCGTCAGCTCCCCCCGGCTCCACGGGCTCCCACTCGGTAGTGCCCCAATGCCCCGCACTGCCTGGCCGGCAGCCCGGCACCGAAACCCTTCCCGAGGCTCTTCCCTCTCTGCCAGACTTGCAAACGTGTCATCAACTTCAAAATCAAATCTTACATTCTCCCCTCACAAACTGCCCCTTCCTTCACGTGAAGGCGGGGAGCCCAGATGTGGAGCCATTAGTGGACAGAGCTGGTGAAGCTAACGAGGGTTTGCTGGGACGAGGGTGGAGGGCGTCCCTGCCCATCCCAGCCCTTCCGCGGTCACTGGCTTTCAAATCTGCCCTCCACAAAACGTCGCTGGCAGTTACTCCTGATGGCGGCTTTTGGAAGTTCTTGATTGCTTCTATCCACAATCGTAACAAGCATTTTTGACCAAAAATTAAATAATTAAATCCGTGCTTCGACTTACAAGAAATCTTCTGTTGCCAAAGTTTGATTTGCCCAGCACTACAGCCAGTAGGTGGTGTGTGTGTGGAAGGGAAGGAAGCCCTCCTAATTTTAGCTTCCTCTGTTTCATCGCACGCAGGTAAAGCCGCTTTACCTGATTCCTCATTCTGCAGTCCCTGCGGATTTATGTTTGGAAACCACAGCTTATTTATATACCTCCTTATTATGCTAAATGCACACACGCATTTAACATAATAAGGGTGTATACCGGTTCACAATGGACCGCGCGACACAAAAAGCACAAGGTCAGACTTTCAGCTGCAGCAGCTGGCAAGGAAGAGACTGAAGAGCAACGAGCTGACGGCGAGTCTCCAAAGGGGGAGGGATTTTTCGTTCGGCCGTTTGGTTTCGCACTCTCCTGAGCTGTCTGAGCCTGTGCAAGAAATGCGGCAGGTGATGTAGGAAAGCAGGACGGGCGGCTTCAGGTGGTGGAAGGGGATGCGCTACCTTTCCCATGGTGTAAGGCCAGCCTTGTTGGCCAGCGTGGAGGAGAGGGAGGCCAGAAGGATGTCCATGAAGTCATTTGGAGACCATCGTTTCCGTGCACACACAAGGGCTGCGGTTGCGCTGGCAGCCAACCCCCCTGAGGACCCAGCTGGTCCCTCCTGAGTCCTGGAGAATGCAGAAGCAATGGTCTCCTGCACTGCGCAGCAGTTGTCATCAGGTCGTCAGCATGCTGGGTTTCCAAACATGCCGCCCAAAAAAGGCACCACGTTTGAAAAGTGTAATTGAGCTTGGGAGGATAAAGGCATTTTCAACTGAGGAAAGAAAGAGGGCTGCAGCAGAGGTTTTCTGGACCATTACAGGAGATCCAGCACCGGGAGTGCCATTCCTCCCCTCCCACGGTGCTTACCCCCCACTGGCTGCTGTTAGCGGGCAGACCCCTGCAGGGCTCGCTGACAACCGCACGGAGCTTATCAACAGAGGTACATCTTTCTTTGTCCTGATTCCAGAGCAAGCGGTTCAGGAGACGGTAGACACAGATCTATATGTGAGGAGAAGACAGCGCCCAACTGCTTCCAGGAGATACCGTGAGGGTTACCGGTAAAGACAGTTCTCCATGGGCATCTTGTTTTGGCTGTAGCTCCCCTTGCCTCCTTCTTCCTTTCTTTTCCTGCTCTTCTGGACTCTGTTTCTGCTAAGCTCAGTCGTGTCCTTATGGGGTTGGGGTGAGAGGACAACTGCTGGCAGCTCCTCGTGGTGGCCCTGGGACAGGAGCAGGCTGAGGCTGGGTAAAGTTGTGAAGATGGGGTATGTGAAGGAACACAAGATGGTTCTGGGCTATTTTCCCCTGTTATTGTGGAGCAGGAGCTCTGGCCATTTGGGAGGAGAAGAGCTGAGGAAGAGGTGGCATCATTTTCTTCCTTGGCATGGTCCAGTGAAGAGAGTGTCTCATAAGTGGCCTGAATTAGCTGATATGTCAGCAAAGGCCCTGCTTGGCTCCCATTGTTCACCTGGTGTGTGTGAGCATCTGGAGGGTGGGACAGTGTCTTGTCTTGGGAACCTCCATGGAAATGGAGAGGCCTTTCCCAGTGCGTTGTCTCTGGGTGGCACCTGAGCCCTCCATGGAGCCGGGAGCCTGGCAGCACCCTGACGGGCTGCAGCGGCCATGCCAAGTAAGACCCTGGAGGCACCACTGCAGCTTGGTCTGGCGTTGTCTGAGCTGTCCTCGGTCGCCCTGCAGGGACACTGGGGGCTGCACCTTTGAGGGAAAGAGGAGAGGTTTTATTTCTGTTGCTGAGCACCTTCCCTGCAGGCTCAGAGACCTCAAAATGAGCCGTGCTGATGGACCGGAGCTGAAGAGCCGTGTTACAGCAGGTTCAGTCCAGCTCCAAAGTGTCACCTAAGTGACAGCAAAGGGAGGAATGGCACCTATGGAAACTCGGTGCGGGCTCCTACTGCCAGGAAGCTGTCTCTCTTTTTACATTGTTCAGCCACTCAAAAGCACCTGCTTGGGATTTTATTTCTTTGCCATTTCAGCGGTCAATGCTTGCCCCATCTGAGACCGGTCCTATAATCCACAGGTTGGGGGAGCTTGGTTTCGCACCTTGTAGGAGTGCTCTTTGTCCGGCACAACGCACAGTGTACGGACAAAAGGACATGCATATATCGATGTGTGTGTACGTATTTATCTAGAGCACCCTCCGGCCCTTCTCCACCTTCTTCAGCACATGTTAAACGTTTGTGCTTGATTTCATGAAATGAAGCACGGTTGAGGACAGTTTACATAGGCACGCTTATTGTGAGGGATCCCCTGTAGGGATATTTGTCATGCATTAGCTGTACACAATATATTAGGTCATATAGAGCATATATTGTGCGCGTGGTATGTATGTGTAATGACACGATTTAACCTTGCTTTGGCTCTGCAAGGTAGGTCATGCCCAATGTTCTGTCATGGCAATTTAGAGGTGACAGAGGGTCCCTGAGCTTCAGGTTATGTTGGCAGCTGAAATAACCTTCCTCAGATACACAAAGCATCTACCGGTTTATAATTAGAGCCCCTTCCCCGGCAGCTGCACCGGTGCGGAGTCAGTTCAGAGAAGGTTGGTGCGGAATGGGAAGGAGGGATCTTCATGCCTCATAGGTGTGGGACCCTGGTTAATTGTGCCAGCCACCACCCACCGCGTCAGGCGCGGAAGGCGGCTTGGTGGCACCTGCTTCCCCAGAGCATTGCTTCTGGCAAAGCCATGTCCTGGTCAGCGGGCTGGGTCTCAACTGGGAGAGAGGGCGCGGTTCTGCCACTCCATGTGGAGGTGCTCAGTTGGTGTCCAGGACCAGGCAGAAGTTCAGGCAGCCTCCCCTTTATGCCTTCAGCACATAGTAGGGAAGGGAAGTAGATTCAGAGGGTCCATCTCCCAGGAGCTGATGAGCAGAGAAGATGATGTCCTTTTCTGTCAGCGTTGCATGTAGCTGAAAGCAAGAACTTCTCGTGCTTCCCGGCATCAAGGGTTACGTGCATGTTTTGACCCCCCACCCCCTTTGAAGTAGATGCAAATGTTCAAGCACTCCCTGGACAAACAGTCTCAGCTTTCATAGCTGGGATGCTCCTCAAGAGTGGGCACCAGGCCCCTGCATGCTGGAAGAGCCTTTGACAACCTGATCTGCTGCGGCTGCTGGTTTGCTCGTCTGTACTCTGTCACGGCTCATTCTGGTGTAAAGTCCAGCTTGGGGCACTGAAGTGATTTGGGCTTTGCACCAGCACAAAGAAGATGAGAGTTTGGGCTGGAGCCCTAAGTGTGCAAAGAGCTCTGCAACGGGGTTGACCAAAAGCCGCTCTGCTCTCCCCCGGTGACCGTGGTTTGAGCTGCTGCATCCTCAGCCCGTGAGCAGCATCAGCAGGTCCCACCTGCAAGTGCTGGGCTGAGGACCGCTGCTCTACCCCTGTGAAAGCGTCTTTCCCTCCGAGGGTGACACCACCGTTTAGTTTCTCCTCTTGCTTCGAGATGCGGTTGTTGTCCCCCCACTGACTGCCTGCGTGTTTCGGTTTTGTTCTTTTCTTGCAGGCCTGAAACAGCCGTTCAGCCTGAGACCAACACTACTTAGAGCAGTAGCTGGTAAGTACCCACCCCCTCATCACTCACTGCCCGTTATATAGCTCCATCAGGCTAATGGCGCTGGGTGGCCACAGCTTGCTGTTGGCCTCAGGTTGTGCTTGTTATTGCCCCAGAAGTCCCGGTGGGCTCAGAGCCTCACTGCTTGCCTCTTCCTGCCCACCTTGGCCCTGCCTGGATGCTGCCAGAGAGAAGGACTATGGTTGAACCCACCTGCCTGCATTGCCCCCCCGCCACAGGGTTCCTGCCTCAGCCCCGTGTTTGTGCGGTTTCCATTTCTATTCCCCAGTTTGAGACTCTCTTGGCGCTGCCCAGACACAGCCTGGACCTCTGTGAGAAATGCAGAGCTGGCAGAGGCATTGCTGGTCTCGGGGCTTTCTGGAGCCACTTGAACCAGCAATCGAGAAATGGTCTTTGCCACCATTATTGTCATCTGCCTTGAAGTGAAGCTGGCCCTGAGTACACACTTGCCTTCCCACCAGGGCATGGCCTGTCCGTGCTTACTCCTGCTGCTCCTCCTCCTCTTGGAGTCTCTGTCTATATCCCGTTCCTGCGATCTTCAGACGGATCTTATTCCCTTTTCCTTTCTGCTCCCCAACAGCTCCAGCTTCCATGGCGTGTGGCGGCAGCTTGCAGAACTAGTGGCATCGCAGCCTTCCCAGAGGAGACCTGGAGTGAACCAAGGGGTTTGGTGGGGTGGGGGTGGGATCGGGGCATCTTTAGGGGCGTACCTGGGTGAGGAGAAGGAACACTTGGTGTCGCGGTTCTGTTGCGGCTAAGGCAAAAAGCTTTCCCTGTGTTGGGGCCAGGTCAGGTACATTTGCTGTTTCTTGAGAATAAACAACCTGTCGTGTTGGTACAGCTGCAGTCTTCATCTCAGCAGACATTTGCTGGCTGAAGACAGACTCCTCCACAGCAAGCCCTTCCCTGCTCCTCTCAGTGGCCATAGCTTCCCACCCAGCTGGTGTCCCTGGTCGGCACCAGGCGGCACTGAGAGAAAAGGCAATGCCTAAAAAGAGAAGGCAGCATTTCAAGAAACACCAAACGGTCTGGCCTGGCCACCCTTTTTGAGCAGATCAGCGCAGTTGTTGTGTGTCTCAGACCACGCAGAATCCAAAGCTACCCCAGGGCCTGAGGACTGCTGGCAGTTAGAGCTGGCGGCTGCCTGGCATGACCCTTCTGGCTAAGGGGAGGTGGGGTTTGTACAAACACTGGTGGAACCCAGGGGCTGGACGTGCTTCCCACCATGGGGTCCAACCAAAAGCTGTCACCTGCAGCTTCAGTTCATGTCTGTGACCTGAGAGCGAAGCCAGAGAGCGCTGGGGCTGAGCGCTGCTGCACGGCCTTCTGTAGAGCTTTTTTTTTTTCCCCTGTTCAATGGCTTTCCAAAGCCCCCTCCCACATGGCAGCACTTGGCAGTCAGAGGAGTTGGATGTGACTGGTGATGCTGGGAGGCAGTGGGCTGAGGCTCTGTGGGGAAGAAGAGCCAACAGTAGAAATGCTCTGGGCTGCTGATCCATCCCATCTAGCCTGCTCAACCCCATCCAGTGGCTCTTTCAGTCCCTTTTTTTTTGCGATGCAAAGGCTGTCCCCAAAGCACTCACACTTCTTCAGGCTGGTTCTGCAGTGAGTATTTGATGTCCTTGGGCTTTTTGCCATTGTGCCATGACCTGACAGAGGAGGGAGGAGAGCCTTCCCGAAGGCTGGCAGGGTGACGCTCCTCCAGGACAGACTTAGAGGCAGTAGCCTTTGCTTTCACCCCTGGATCTCCTGGGCTTTTCTGAGCCGAGTTGCAAGTCCCATGGAGAGTCCTACCCTTAGCACACAGGTGGGTGGGAGGTGAGGACCCCCCCACTGTTAAATATCCCTGCAGCTGGGCTGGCAGAAAGGTACACAAAGGAGCATTTTCCAACTGCTCCACACCCACTGTCCTCTCCCCGGGACATGTGCCAGTGAGACCCCATGGGAAGCACACCACCGGTGAGCGCAGTCCGCCAAGGGAAGAAAAACAAACCAACTCTCAGCAGATCTCTCCATTCATGACCGTTATAGGCAGTGACTGGGGAAGGAAGACAGTTGAAGTGGATGAATGGTAAGGATTTCCTCAGGATTTCGTCTAGGGTGGATGCAGGTGAGCAGCATAAAGATGCTGAAAATAGCCTCCAGGCAGCCAATAACCACTCGCCCTCGAGAGGTGCCAGGGCAGGAGCTCTCGGAGCAGGGTGGGTTCAGCGGGAAGGCCAGGTAATGGCCGCGCTCTCCCCTGGGGCAGCAGATCCCCCTGCAGGGACAGATCCCCCAGCACCGGGCTGATCAGCTGGGGAGCATCACCTGGGTCCCAGGGGACGGGACTGGTCACACATTTGTATTTGTTGTACTCTCTGATCCCAGCGCCAGTGGCTGGCAGGGTCACCCTGTGTTTGGTGGGTACGTCCCCCCCAGCAGGAAATGCCTGGTGTCTTTCAGCCTGCAAGGGTCATGTCGGCAGCTCCAAAAGCACTTTGTTAGCAGCAGTGAGAAGGTCTCCAGGCTCGGGAGGGCAGCGCGTGTTAGACTTGCTTTGCTGCAGCAGCCTTAGAGGCAGCGCTCGCTAGCTGAGAGGTATCACCGCAATGTAGAGTAGCGAAAAAAATGGAAAGGTCCTGTTAACTGCAGGCTGGGAGCTCAGAGACATCTCTGCCGTCACAGCAGAGCAGAGGTTTGGGGAGTGCTGCTCCCCCGCGCAGGCTCATACCACACCACATCCTTCGCCCGCCCTGCCGAGGGGTGTGGGCGCCGCACAGGCTTGGGCTGGTGGTTGCTGCGGGTGCTGGCTGGGCACAGCCCGGGGTCTCGCCGGCTGCACGGGCACGGGCAGAGCCTGGAGGGCAGCACGGCAGTGTTGCCCGATGGGTTTGGTGCAGCCCCGGTCTGCGTGGCTGGGCAACGCTGCTGGCATGGTGGGAGCGCTGCCGAGGCAGCCTGCGGGCGACGGTGTGTCTGCGTGGGCAGCAGAGTCGGCTTGTTCCTTGTACGAACCGTTTGGAGCAAAACCAATAAACACTGAGCTCTCCATGCCTGCGTTAGTCAGCGAGCAGAGCCTCATTGCGCTTCTCTTCTCTTCACCTCCCCGCGCCCTGTCCCTGCTCCACGTGCCCGGTGGCAGCTCAGCCATGGCCACCTGACCAGTGGGACGGAGCGCCCATAGCCACAGCTGACCATCCGGATGTGGCGGCCACAGTGGGCCATCCCAGCGTGATGCCTGCGACCATGGCAAGCCCTCCACACCCCTCGGTGGTGAGTACCCACCGCCAGGCACCCACCCCATGCAGGCTGGTGGTGGTTGCTGTCACCGCAGCCCCCCATCCTGGATCTGGCCACCACCCTGCCTTCCCCCCAGCCCGGCAACATGCACCCCACAGCGCCCAGTCGGGCCAGGGGGTGGGAGTGGTGGGGGGCCATGGTGCACCATGCCGGGCATGACCTTGGCCAAACTTCCCGGGGGCTTTTTCCGAGAGAGGTGGAGCTGGTTCCGCCCCAGCTGGTCCCGCATGGGTCCCACTGGTGTCCCTCAGCCTCAGGGGCACCAGTGGGGGCTCCCGCTTGCCCCCCACGCACTCAGGATCAGCCACCTCTGACCTCCTCCACCGGCTGTGAGTCCCACCCCATGGTAAGACCCGTCCACCCAGGCACAGGCCGGCCACGCTCCAGAACCCGGACGAAGGCGGCTTCCTCTGCTGAGAGTGTTTTTTTGACGTGAGGAAAACATGTCCTCATACAGCATCTGAGCCTTCCAGCTTTTTCCCGCCCAAGCAGCCGAGCTTATTCCAAACACAGGTAGGAAATACATTCCGACAGCAAGGTGCATTTTCCTAACGAAGTGCCTGAAGCTTTCGGGGGGCTGCACACACTTGTCCGGCCGAGCTCTGCCTTTGCAAAGCCCCGTGACGCCGTGCTCACCACAGGTTGTAGAGCGCAGCTGTGGCAGTGCCCAGCACACACCGCCGGCACACACGGGACCGCCCAAAAGCAGCCAGAGCTGCAGCGTTTCTCCTGCCACCATGGCTCGGAGCTGCCCGGCGCTGTGGGCGCACCTCCCGGGCAGACGGGACACAAAGGGAATTTAGGCATCACAGAATCATAGAATGGTGGGGTTGGAAGGGACCTCTGGAGATCACCCAGTCCAACCCCCTGCCAGAGCAGGGTCACCCAGAGCAGGTGGCACAGGAACGCGTCCAGGCGGGTTTGAATGTCTCCAGAGACGGAGACTCCACCTCCTCCCTGGGCAGCCTGTTGGCATATCAACCATAGGCATGAGCAAGGTGGCCGTGAACGGGACATGAGCAGGAGGGACGTCCCCAGGTCCTGCCCTGTCACCCCTGTGCTCCTCCTGTCTGGGGCACAGGTTCTCCCCCGCCGGTCCCTGCTTGTGGCATGGGCAGCAGCTCCTCGTGGTGGCACCTCCATGGAGTTTGATCTTCTGTCCCCAGATCCTGCCTTTTCTGCCTCCCCACAGGCTGGCGGGCTGTGGTGCGGCTGGAGAAGGCACCGGCGGGAGGAAGGAGCTTTCTGGGCGCCCGGGCTGTGCTCCCCAGAGCAGGAGGGGAGCCTGGCAGGACAGAGCAGCAGGGGCGAAGCGAGCCCCAGGGCTGAGCACGCAGCGGGGGCGGGAGGGCGCGGGGAGCTCAGCGGGTCTGGGACCCGCTGCCAGCGTGACGGGGAGTCACTGAAGTCCGATTGCGCCATGTGGATCCCGGTAAGGGATGAGTCAGGGCCCTTCTGGGTAAGGGTGTTTCCTCTCCCCAACAGCTCTCCGCCGCCCTTTGTAATTCCAGAGCCTCATGGTTGCATAAATACAATGCCTCCAAAATGTGATAGTTCAACTGAATAAACCCTGTCAGGAGGAGCATTACAGGCTTTGCCACCCTGTCGCTGAGCCGCCACACAGGGCGCTCGGGCTCAGTGTGGTGGGGGAGTTTGTTTTGCTCAGGTCCCGGGTGGGAACTGCCCCAGCACTGCTCTGGGGATGCGCGGGATGACAGAGCGTGCACCAGACGGAGCCTGTGGGAAAGCTCGTGCTGCCCAGGTCCCCCTCCCTGGGGTGCAGATGCACCCAGATAACACCCCGAGATACACCCAGATGCACCCCAAGGAGCACTTGAGACCATATCCTGCCCCTCGTGGTGCAGCCTGTTCTCCAGGAATACCTGTGGATCCCGTGAAGATGCCGGGGCTGTAGGCACACAGGTCCCCCCAGCCCAGCCGGCAAGACCTGGGGCAAATGCAGCCCCCCTGGCAGAGCTCCCCCCGTGCTCTGAAGTGCCGGTTTCCAGTTACAAGAGAGAGGAAGACACCAGGCTGCTGAGTCACGAGCGGGAGCCCACGTCTGGCCCAGCTGCCGGAGCAGCTCCTTTGTCAAATGAACGTTTGGCCCCGACTCCCGCCCAGAGCAGGATCTCCGGGATCTCCTCCTCCCACAGAGTCCCCGTGGCTGGTGGAGCAGGGCAGTAACCACACACAGCTCCCCATGGGGACATCCAGGGAAGGGGAACTGGGCAGCCCCGTGAGCAGGTCCGAGGGAGCAGGACCCGGGATTTGATGGGGTGGAAGAGGAAGGCCAGGCCCTGCCTCCTCCCTGCTGGCCAGGGATCGAGGTCCCAGTGCAACTTGTGGGGGGCAGCCAGGCATGCTGGGAGATGTGCAGTGGCATTGGCTCATCCCTCCGCATCCGGACAGGCTGGGTGCTGGATCCTGCACAGCAGAAAGGCAGCGCCGTGGCTCGTGGAGGCTGCAGGCACCAGTCCCATGGCACTGCCACTGGGCACGGCCTCCAGCACCACCGTGCAGCCCTCCAGCTCCTGCTCCAACCCCTGAGGCTGCTGCAAGGAGAGACACTACGTCCTCCAGCACAGCCCAGCTGCTGGTCCTGGCTGGGGAGTTCAGTGGGGCAGGGAGGTGGATACACAACCGGTTAACATCCATCCATCCTTCCATCCGTCCATCCTTCTGTCCATCCGTCCATCCTTCTGTCCGTCCTTCTGTCCGTCCTTCTGTCCGTCCTTCTGTCCGTCCTTCCATCCATCCGTCCATCCTTCCGTCCATTCTTCCGTCCGTCCGTCCGTCCATCTGTCCATCCTTCTGTCCCATCCGTCCATCTGTCTGTCCATCCTTCCGTCCATCCCGCCCCGGGAGATGAGCCCGAAAGAGCCAGAGAAGGGTCTTCTGGGACACGGGGCCGAGCGAACTTATTTTGGGGCTGGAGCTCGGTGAAGGGCTTCTCCCTCCTCTCCCTCCCCTCCCCGCCCCGCCCCGCCCTCCCCGCTGCGGCCCCGGCGGTGGCAGCGAGCGGTGGTGAGTGCGCGGGACGGCGGGGCCGGGATACCCCTGCAGCGGCCCCGCTTCTCAGCGCTGCGCCCGGCCACTGCCGGCCCGGCGCGGGGGCTGCGCGGGGGGTGCTCGAGGGTTGCGCGGGGGCAGCGCGGGGCGGGGGTGCGCGGGGGCTGCGCCGGGCGGGGGGTGCGCGGGGCTGGGCGTGTGCGAGGGTTGCGCGGGGGCTGCGCGGGGCGGAGGGTGCGCGGGGCTGGAGGTGCGCGGGGGTTGCGCGGGAGGATGCGCGGAGCGGGGGGTGCGCGGGGGTTGCGCGAGGGGATGCGCGGGGCAGGGGTTGCGCGGGGGGATGCGCGGGGCGGGCGGTGCCGGGCAGATCCCGCTCCCGGCGGCCCGGACTGAGCCCCGAAGCCCCGCTGGGCCACTCCGCGAAGCCCCGCCGGCAGCCGGGCCGCCTCCCGGGGCGGGACGGAGGCTCGTCCCCGTCCCCCGTCCCCGTCCTTCCTCCCCTTGCAGCGGGGCCGGGGGTCGCCGCTGGGTCCCTGCCGCGCCGGGGGCATCGCGCCCCGCTCCTGCCCTGCCAGAATGTCCAGTTTGGGGCGGGGGGGGGTAGGGGGAGGACACGTGGTTTTTTTTTCCTGCTGTTTTCTCCACTTTTTGGTGGGTTTCCTCCTGTCCCTTGCTCAGGAGCTCCCCCGTGTGTTCCTCCTCCTTCCTCCTGCCTTCAACCGAAACGGGGGCAAACCGTGGAAATCGGGCGCCCTGCGGGGCCGGGTTTGGGCAGGGGAAGCCGGTGCAGTTTCTTTTTCTTTGGAGGCTGGGCAGGAGCAAGAGTTTGCCAGGTGTTGATAGTGATTTTGAGGATGAACTGGGCCTGAAAGGGAACAGAGAACTTTTGGGCTGGTGTCCGTCTAACAGAAGAGAGAGCAGCGCCGGGGCCGTGGGGTGGAGGCGTGAGGCGTGTGGGTTCCTCTCCGTCTCCTGGAGCCCCGCAGCAGATGAGCTTAAGGGCTGCCAGGGACAGCAAAAGGGGAAGGCGTCACACGGGGCGGAGTGGCTCAGGGTCCCCTCTCTGCCATCGGGGTCTGTTCTTTCACAGAATCGCCGCCAGCTTTCCCGCTCTGGTTATCGCAGCCTCCTCCCGTTTGTGAGGAGACGTCTTAAGCATCTTAAATTGTCGGTCCCTCCCCGCTGCTTGTTTGGCAGACTTACTCCGCGCTGGCCAGAGCTGCAGCAGGCCCGGTTGGTGCGGTGCTCAGCGGAGCCGCTCTGCTCCACGCGCAAGAACCCAGCCAAACCCATCCGTCCTCTCCTGCCCCACCCTCACCTTGATGGAGAAGATGGCTACTACCATCTTTAGTGCCATTTTATGTTAATTCCCATGGAATATAATTTAGATATGGGGAAATAACTGTTAACACAGACACTGTGCAACTTCCAGTGTTCACACAAGTCTCAGTTTCAAACGCTGCCAACCGCTGGCTGCGTCCCGTTGCAGTCGCTGTTGTACATCTTGAGAAACCGCTGAAGAAAGACAGGGAGGAAAAAAATTATGGGGCTGTTCAATGTCACTGGGGTGTTTCTGTGTTTCCTAACAAGATTCGTCTTTTCTCCCCCTCCCCGTCCCCCGCCCCAACTTTTAAAGGAGCTGAGCTGGGAAGTCTCTTCCTCAAGCCTTCTCGGTCCCATTTGCGGGGGGAATTGCTGCTTTGCTTTGCAAACCAGAGCTCCCCGAAGAAGTGTGCCTGCTTCTGCCAGTGCCTCCGCCAGTCGGCATCCGGGTTGGAGGCCTTGCGTTGCTGTCCTGCGACAGCCAAGTGGCGGCGGCTTCCTTCTCTGCTCTATTTGTGGCTATTTCTGTGTTCTGTTTGTGGAGGCTCAGATCTCTAGATTTGAACTGAAACAAAAATCCCGGCCATCATCATGGGAGGTATCTGGCTGGTTGGACTGATGGTACTTGTGCACGTCTGGTTTCCCAAGGTTGCTGCTCAGAATCTCATAAAAAACCCCAGGGACCAAAAAACAGAGCATACCCTCTTGATTAACGAAGTCAATGCTGACAGCCCGGGAGAGGACACTTCTGAGTTTGTGGAGCTCTATCACAGCAGCGGTCAAACAGCCCGCTTGGATGGCTACTATCTGGTCTTCTACAACGGCAACGGAAACCGAGCCTACAAAGTTTTCAACCTCCAGGGCAAAGTTACTAACAGCCAGGGACTCTTTCTCATTGGCTCCTCTTCCGTGAACCCGGCTATTGTTATTCCTAAGAACACTATCCAGAATGGCCCTGACGCCATTGCTCTCTACTATGGAAACGGGAACTACAAGGAGGGCATGGGTGTCACAAATTATGGACTAGTGGATGCCTTGGTCCATAAGACTAAGAAGACGGACAGAGCTGATACGCTGGTGAGGGTACTGACCCCGGGCAGAGATGCTTTCCTGGAGGACTCCACCTTCAGGACCACAGATGAGTCCATAGAAAGGTGCCGTGGGGCAGATTCCCAGTGGATCTTCCAAGTGGCCATGCCCACCCCAGGCACAGACAACCACTGCATCCTAACTCCTCAGCTGAACGCGTCTGCTGTCCTGATCAGTGAGGTCCTTCCTGCCTCTTCTTCCGAGGAGTTCGAGTTCGTAGAGCTCCAGGGTCCCCGCTCCACTATGCTGAGAGACATCGTTTTGGTGCTGATCGACGGTCGGACCAAAGACATTCATTTCACCATGGATATTTATGGCAAAACCTCACTGGATGGGCTACTTCTGATTGGGCCAGCACAAGGCAAAACCCCAGGTAAGCACTGCATTTTGATGACTACCTCAGAGCCGGGGGAGCCATCAGCCAAGTTTGGGGCTGGAGGATGCTGTCGGGTTTTATTGCCGTTGGGCATTCTGAGAGATCAGTGCCAATGTGGCTGAGAACTCAGTGGCAGATGGAAAAGCAAATCGCATGTTAGTAATTATTGGAAAAGGAATTATATACAGCATATTAAATATAAGGCATTATTGGGAGGAGAAGAAAGAATGGAGGCCAACTTTTATGCCACTGTTTAAATTCATGCTTTGCTTGCGTCTTTTATCTTATCTCGTGTGGGTCAGCGTGGATGGATAGTGCTCTGGAAATGTTTCTACAGAAGAAATAACTAAGTATGCCTAGAAAAGGGAAAGCTTGGTAGGGCCCTGACAGAGGATTCAGAAATGTGAGTAGCCTGAAGAAAGTGGAGCAGGATTGCTTGCTTACTCTTTCCACTGGTACGAGAACTAAAGGGCATCAAAAGAAAGTAGAAGGAGGTGGTTTGAAGACAAACAAGTGGAGGCCATATGTCTCGCAGCTGTGGTAGACCTGCAGAGCTCCAGGTGAGGGACCTCCTGGAGATGAGAAGCCCACATGTGCCTTTGCTCCTCCGGAGGCTGCGGTTCTGCTCCCGGCCCCGTGGCCAGCCTGCCGCGGGGCCCTGACTGCGCCACGTCTCCCTCGAGTGTCTCCCTTCTCGGTGTGTCACTCGGTGGTCATTCACAGCAGGTACATACCCTCTTCTCAAAAAAGCACAAGGGCTTTTCTTCCATCGGGCCACCTGCAAAGGTCAGTCACAGAGTGTCACGCACAGGCGGTGTGAAGCTGCGATCTAAACTTCCTCCCAACATTCACGATTTCTTCCAGGCCACTGGAGGAGGAAGAAATATCTTGTTCTTTTGGGCACCTCAAAAGAAGATTTTGGCAGCTGGAGACGCTGACCCTGCAGATGTCTTGTGTAATTCACTGACTCATGATTTCTGATTCGGGGAGTATGTTCATCCCCTACAAAGCTGGTTCCCATAAAAATGCAGAAAGACTTTTGCAACTAGAACTTTTTTTTTTTTATTATTATTATTATTTAAAAGCGGTTGAGCTGCTTTTCACAATTCAGGCTGCTCCAAATACTCTCTCTCACCTCAAGTAGGAGAGCTCCTTGTCCACTTGAGCTCTGCTTCTCTCACCAGGCAAGGTGCTCCGCTCTCACCTCGTGGGGGGCCGGGGCTGTTCGCAGCCAGTAAGCCGAGGGGGTTCGCAGAAAGCGGTGGGAAAGCACGAGCAGCTTCCAGGCTAAGCAGGACATTTCTAAGGATTACGTTTAACTGTTCCTCAAAGCTCACTCAAGCCAAGAAGTTGACTGGAGATAACGCTCTGGCATTTTGTTTCCAATGAGGCCTTGTCAAGATGTCCCAAGCGTACTGCGCACGCGTTTTTGCGGAAGGTTTTTCCCCCGCAAAAAACCAAATGACAGTGCGTGATTACGTTTTCATCATCTTAAAAGGATACTTTCATAGTGACTCCGTGCTGAGCACTGTGGGAGAATTTGACCGCTTGGTTTAACCCGACCACTTCAAATCTGGGACAGGAGCTCTTAAAATGGTCCTGTGCATTAGTCCTGTCTTTGTAAGGCTTGTCTGCCTATCACTGCAGAGAACTTAAAGCTGTGAGAGCGCTGGAGCAGAAGTCCTCCCTCGACAGATGCCAGTGTGAAAACTTTCAAATGAGTCATAGGGTGGTTTGGGTTGGAAGGGAACTTTAAAGATCATCTAGTTCCACCCCGCTTGCCATGAGCAGGGACATCTTTCACTAGACCAAGTTGCTCCAAGCCCCATCCAAGCTGACCTTGAACACCTCCAGGGATGGAGCATCCACCACTTCTATGGGCAACCTAGGCCAACATCTTGCCACCCTCATCGTAAATTTTTTCTTTCTACCCTGTTAGTTTAAAACCATTACCCCATATCCTATCCGTACAGACCTTGGTAAGAAGTCCCTCTCCGTCTTTCCTATAACCCTCCTTTAATTATTGAAGGGCCACAATAAAGTCTCCCTGGAGCCTTCTCTTCTCCAGGCTGAACCCCCCCAGCTCTCTCAGCCTGTCCTCACAGCAGAGGGGCTCCAGCCCTCCCAGCATCTCCGGGGCCTCCCCTGGCCCCGCTCCAACAGCTCCGTGTCCTTCTGCTGTTGGTGCCCCAGAGCTGGAGGCAGCACTGCAGGGGGGTCTCCCCAGAGCAGAGCGGAGCAGAGGGGCAGAATCCCCCCCTCGCCCTGCTGCCCACGCTGCTGGGGATGCAGCCCAGACTGCAGGGGGTTCTGTGCTGCCAGCACACATCGCCGGGTTGTATTGAGCTTCTCGTCCACCAACACCCCCAAGCCCTTCTCCTCAGGGCTGCTCTCCATCCCTTCATCCCCCAGTCTGTGCTGATAGTGATGATTGCCCTGACCCAGGTGTAGGGCCTTGCGCTTGGCCTTGTGGAACCTCATGATGTTCACATGGGCCCACTCCTCCAGCAAGTCAGAGTCCTTCTGGATAGCATCCCTTCCTTCAGGTGTATCAACTGCACCACTCAGCTTGGTGTCATCTGCAAATTTGTTGAGGGTGCAGTCAATCCCACTGCCTGTGTCATTAATGAAGATATTGAACCATACGGACCCCCGAGGGACACCTCTTGTTACTGATCTCCATTTGGGCATAGATCTGTTGGCTGCAACTCTGGATGCAGCCGTACAACCAGTTCCCAATCTATTGAATAGTCCATCCATCAAACCCCTGTCTCTTCAATTTAGAGGCAAAGATGTTGTGTGGAACAATGTCAAAGGCCTTGCAGAAGTCGAGATAGATGACAGCAGTTGCTCTTCCCTTATCCTCCAACATAGTCGCTCCATCATGGAAAGCCACCAGATTAGTCAGGCAGGGGAAAAACAGACTCCTGGGCAGGGATGCATCAGGGCTAAGGCACAGGACGTCCCCTTAGCATGCAGGTGGCCTGGTGGCACTTACTTCTCAAGGAGCAACCAATTCTTCTTACCCCTCTGCCTCTCATGTGGCTCCTCCTTTAATGTTTGTTCCCTGAAGCCATTTACACGGGGAGAAGTACTGAAATATCATCGATCTGCTGCTTTTAATAGCCTTAGCAGTTCCTACCAGGTGCTGGGGAAATAGCTCATGAAGGGAACAATAAATACGAGGAAGGAAATTGGGAAGCTCATGAGACTGGAAAGCTCCACCAAACCTCAGCCTTAATTTTGTGTGCTGGTATCTTGACCCTTTGCTGAATACGTGTGTGTATATATTGTGTGTGTATGTGGAGAGCGTGTTTGTAAAAACCATGGACTGTTAAATGCTGGAATAAAATGTAAATTCTTAAATATTTCTGTTTAAAGCAACTGCTACCTGAACAGTTAGTGGATTTTGCAGATCACTTTTAGAATTAAAAATTGACTTTACTGTCGGTGAAGTCCCATCAGCACTCACTTTCCAGTTCCTCTGTTTATGCATAAATCAGCTTCTCTGTTCGCGAAACCAAAACAGCAGGGCAAACTCTGCTCAGATTTCCCCCTCCGGCCTCTTCAACGCTGTGGATCTGGACAGAAATGGGGAAATTCAGGCTGAGCAAACGTGAGAAATGTTAGTGAGCAAAAAGATGGGGCAGCAGATGCCGAATTTGCGATAACCAGGCAACGTCAGCCACTTTCTGAGTTCCTGCGTCCTGCTCTCCGGGACTGAAGAGATGCTGGTTTCCTACATTGTGGCTATCTTTCATGTGTTGCTCATGTGCCACTGTTGTGACACTGTTGTTGTACCACTCATGTGCTGCTGTTGCTCCTTTCCTTGCTGGTGTGCAGTGGATCTGCCGTTCCCGGAGAACACCACCCGTCCTGTCCTCCGAGGTGGCCCCAATGCAATTGCCCTCTACAGAGGCAACAGCAGCAGTTTTGTCCCGGGGAGGGTGCTGCCGGTGACCAGCCTGTTGGATGCCTTCGTGTACACGAGCGACGAGGAACCAAACCCTGAGCTGCTGGAGACCCTCACCCCTGGCAGACCTGCCTACAAGGAAAAGCGGTGAGATGCTGGGCAGGGCTGGGAGGAGAATTTGGCACCAGAATCGCCCTTGCCTGCCGTCCCAAACCCTGGTCAGGACTGGTTGACAAGTGCCACCTCCAGACCAGGGTCTCCTCGTGGTGGCATTGAGTCCTGTCCTTTTTCCACCCCTTGGGCTGAGTTTGTAGGTGTCCCCCTCTCCTCAGCAGTCCTGGTGCAGCTGTACAGTTGTAGAATGAAGTACATGAGGAAGAATTTTCTGACCAAATGATGGCTGGTTAATATTTTATAATTTTAATAATTTATAATGTATTATTTATAAAAGTGTAATGGTCAATATAATGGATTTTCCAGTACCTCTTTCAACAAGAAAAGGTTTTTCTTAGGCTCAGGGTGGAATTTCAGGTCAAAATGAGGGCAAGGGAGGGACTTCAGTATCGTTCCCCTGACCCAGGAGGAAATCCCTGCCCTGCTTCGTCCAGACAAAGGACTGAAAGCGGGGTTACTGTGCATTCTGGGTTGAGCCCAGAATGGGGTTTCTTTTTGTCTTGGTGGGTTAATAACCTCAGACTTTTGTGAGACATGAGAACTGTTTCCTTCACTTTTTAGGCATGGTCTACTAACAGGAGAAAGAGGAGAACAGAGCGGGTAAAGGACAGTGGAGCGAGCGGAGGAGCGGGGGCAGCAGGTGCCATGCACGTGAAGACGGGGTGGGGTGTGTCGAACCAGGCAATAAGCAAAAAAAATCTGGGCAAGCTCTTGTCTGCGGTTTTGATGGCAAAGCAGCAGATTTGACCTCTGTGTGTAACTGTCGACTAAATACCAAGGTCCTGGCTGTGTAGCTGGAGGAAATTCAACCTTTCTGGACGGGCCTGTGAAAAGGCCATTTGAGACCACCATTGGAGTCAACTGCATCAAGAAAGGGTGTAGTTTACTCCCAAGACAGGGTCACCACTCGTTCACAGCATGCTCCTATTCCTTCCTTTGCTCATTTTCCTCCTTCTTGTGGAACAGAACCTGCACGTATCCCATAAGGAAGCGGTCTCCTTCCCCGAGGAGCTCTGAGCAGCTCTGCTCTGTACAGCTCCTCACAGTGGGGCTTCATGGAATCGTAGAATGGTTTGGGTTGGAAGGAACCTTTAAAAGTCATCTAATCCAACCCCTGGTCATACTCTTTGCCTTTGAGTTGAGGGCCCTTCCTCAAGCATTTTAACCTCAGGTGCTGCCTTTCAGTTTCCCTAGCTGCACCCCACCGTTCTTCCCACCGGTCCCAGGCTGAGTACGAGTGTATCTGTACTATCTTGCCTCCCTTCAAATCAGTCAGAAAAGCAGCCGGTGCTAGAACAGAAAGGGTTGGATGAAGCCTGTGCTCTTCTCTCTCAAGATTTGGTTAGCTCTTGGGCTTTTTTTTTGAGACAAGGAGGTACTGATGAGGATGGTATCTCTCCAAACCTTGTGAAGGGAGAAGACTGTAAGTGCATGGTTTCATCCTGTGGTGCAGGCAGGCGTGACTGGTGGGTGAAGAGCACTCGGATCTCTGGCTGGCAGGTCGTGTTTTCTTTCATTTACATGTCCGTCTCTCGCAGGCACCAGCTGGGAGATGTGTCCATGAGCCAGTGCAACTGCTGCTCTGTGACCCGGGACTCCTTGTCTTACGTCCTCAGCCGGCCCACCCCTGGCAAGTTTAATGATTGCCCCAGCAGACGCTTCAGCCAGACTCTTTCCTTCTGCCTCCATGTAGCAGGTGGGTATTCGTTATTTCTGCTTCTGTAGGCAGGACCTCCTAAGGACAAGAGCACTTGCACAAAGCCAGAGCTGTGCAGAAAGACTTCCCAGAGTCGTGCTGGGGCGTGTGAACGTAACACCAAAGGAAATGCAGCTAGGACATCTGCCAGTTTTTTGCAATATTTTTCCTCATGGCAACCCGCGGCTGAGCTTTTCCAGTTTTGATTCCTGCACCCAACTGCTCGGGGTGAAGTGAAGCCTTTTTTGGGCCCTCTGAGTGATAAGCAGGAGCTGAGCTGCGCCCATCCCAGAATGAGCTGGATCCCGTGACCGAGGTTGCACTGGCTGGGTAACAGTTAGGTTTTTGTTTCATAGATTGCCAGGAGTGGCTCCTGAAGTCAGAAGAGGTCCTGGTGACTCTGGTCCAGGCCCTTGATGAATCCTGCAGCTGTGGAGTCTCTGCTGCCTACTTCAAAGGTGAGCGGGGCAGGACCAGGGCAGCCCAGGGACCGCCAGTCACTAATGCCCGTTCACTTCTGATTTTCAGCCCCATGTTTCCTGTTGCGTTGCATCCTCCTGGCTTGCATGCCAGCCAATTTGAACTTGGCGCTGATGAGAGGAACGTCAGGTGTTAGGCAGAGCATGGTCCTGCTCTTGCATGTTTGGCAGGGCGCTTCCATCTGCGGCTCCGCCGGCACACATCGCTGCTCACCTGCGGACCACCAGCTGTTTTGGCCTTGAGACAGATGTGGCAACAAGGGTGACATCTCAGCTAGGAGTTTGTTGCCTACCTGACTTTATAATCCATATGAACTAAGCCAAGTTGCAGCAGAAATGCAAGGGGCCCTACTGGCCTGCGTTGCTTTTCTGATATCCCTACCAGGTTAGTGCGCAAGTGTGAGGAGCACGCACAGGCACGTGAAGGGGAGCTGTGACTTTGCAGCCTGCATTGTCAGCAGCGTTATATTTAGCTGATGTTTAGACACAGCCTGAAGAGACTGTTCTGTGCAATGTTGGGACTACGAGGCTTCAAAAGGATGAGCGCAGTATCTGGGCGTGCTGTGGGACTTGGTCCCAGGTTGTCCCCGGGCACGGGCAGCGCTCACGGCACTGTGCAGATGGTATGAACTGCCCTGAGTCAGTCTGACCAGGAGGGCAGCAGTGGTAGAGATGAGCCGGTGAGCTCTTGTCTCTTCCAGGAGAAAGTGCATCTTTGGCAGCATGGGGAAACTGAGGCAGTTCTCTGTTTGTCTCTGCAGAGCCAAAGGCAGCCTGCCAGGACCTGGGGCTTGTGTTCACCACTCTGCTAACTGCTAAGTCAGAGGACCAGTTGAGCAGCCTGCTGCTAGCCTTCAAGACCTTCCTAGAGACGCCCAGACTTGTTAGTTTTGGCAGAAGGAACATCACAGCAGAAAGCTCCTGCTTCAAGGATGTTAATGCGTCAGGCTTGCCTCCAGGTACCGATCATCATTCTTGCAGGTTGGGGGGTACGATGTGTTTGAGGGTGGACATGTGGGTCTAGCTCTCCTGCAGGAGGAGATGTCCCTCCCTCCATTTCCCCAACTCTGGCAAAAATCCCCTCCAATTCCATCGCATCCAGTTACCCATTTTGCTCATTCTCTGGAATAACAGCAAGCTCTGTTGCTACAGCTGGGATTAGAGTGTTGCCAGGGCTCTTCTAAGGCTTATGGAGCACACAGCTGATAAAAATCTGAGCCAGCATCCTCAGTCCTCTGCTGAATTTGTTGTCACCCCAGCAAAATAGCATTAAACGTCGTGTTGTTTCCCTGGGGTTCTGTGCTTAGGCCCATATTCGTGACGTTTTTGCTTTCCAAGGTGTCCCATCAGAGATACCAGAAGGGACTCGAGAGCCTCCTGCGCATGTGGCCAAGCTACTGATCAATGAGGTGAACCCAGACAACCCAGGGGGAGCAGAGGACACAGAGTACATTGAACTCTTCTACACTGGACGGACACGCTTTGACCTCCAGGGATACTGGTTGGTCCTCTACAACGGTAAAAATAGCCGGGCCTACCGGGTGTTGGACCTGTCGGGACACCACACAGATAAGCTGGGTTACTTCTTGGTGGGGAGCAGCGCCGTGCGCCCAGCACCCATGATCAGGCTGCCCCCCAACACCATCCAGAATGGGGCGGACGCTGTGGCTCTCTACTATAGCAACACCACCCCCTACGCGGTGAACATGGCTGTGACTGCAGAGGGGCTGGTGGACGCCGTGGTGTACACGTCCCGAATGCCAGAGAAGGCACACCAGCTGGTCAAAGTGCTGGTACCAGGGCAGAGCATCCTGTATGAAAACGATTCTCACAGCACTGAGGATGAGTCTCTGAGCCGCTGCTACAGCCTGACCGCAAAACTCCAGAGCAGCTTCCAGGTGGGTTGATGGCGGATGTCCTTTCTCCATCCGTAGTCACTGGGAGGGCAGCAGTCATGTTTCAGTATGTCCTTTATTTGGGAGAGTGGGGCATTCTGGTGAGCCACATCTACCTCCTGACATCTGCTGATGCTCTCAGCAGGCCTCACCTCCCTGCCCCCTTCACCTGCCTGTTGTTGGCCAGGTAACAGCTCCCCCTGCCCTGGGCAGCGTGGCTCCGAACCAGGAGATCTCTGAAGACAGCTCACATGCTGCCAACCCCAGAACGGGGGAGTCTGCTTTTGGGCAGCATCCTGGGCTGTCAAGTTACCCTGAGCCAGATGTGGAGCCACCTCTTCACCCCCATTTGTTTGGTGCCACTTTCAGGATGTGTGGTACAGCACATCACATCCGTGAAACCCAGCTTCCTGCAGGGCCAATGCGTGAAGGACATGCCTCCACCATTGGTGTGACTGATTTGTGGTAATTCGTCTGAAGTACGGAATTACGGAATTTTTTTTCAGAGTTGGAAGGGACCTCTAGAGATCATCTGGTCCAACTCCCCTGCTAAAGCAGGGTTGCCCAGAGCACATCACTCAGGACTGCATCCAGGCGGGTCTTGATGCAGCCAGAGACGGGGACTCCACAACCTCCCTGGGCAGCCTGTTCCAGTGCTCTGTCACCCTCACCGTAAAGAAGTTTTTTATCATATTTGATAGGAACTTCCTATGTTCCAGCTTGTGCCCATTACCCCTCATCCTGTTACTGGGAACCGCCGAAAAGAGTCTGGCTCCATCCTCCTTAAACCCACCCTTTAGATACTTGTCAACATTAATAAGGTCTCCCCTCGGCCTTCTCTTCTCCAGGCTAAAGAGTCCCAGCTCTCTCAGCCTTTCCTCATACGGGAGATGCTCCAGTCCCTCCATCATCTTTGTTGCCCTCCGCTGGACTCTCTCCAGTAGTTCCCTGTCTCTCTTGAACTGGGCAGCCCAGAACTGGACACAGTATTCCAGTTGTGGCCTCACCAGTGCAGAGTAGAGGGGGAGGATGACCTCCCTTGCCCTGCTGGCCACACTCTTCCCTGTGTAGCCCAGAATTCCGTTGGCCTTCTTGACGACAAGGGCACATTGCTTGCTCGTGGATAATTTACTGTCTACCAAGACCCCCAGATCCTTTTCTTCAGAGCTGCTTTCCAGCAGGTCCACCCCTAACCTATACTGGTGCTTAGCATTCTTCCTCCCCAGGCACAGGACCCTACACTTGTCCTTGTTGAACCTCATGAGGTTCTTCTCTGCCCAGCTCTCCAGCCTGTCCAGGTCACGCTGGATGGCAGCACGGCCCTCTGGGGTGTCGGCCACCCCACCCAGTTTGGTATCATCAGTGAACTTGCTGAGCATACACTCTGTCCCCTCGTCCAGGTCGTTGACGAATACGTTAAACGATACTGGTCCAAGTATTGACCCCTGGGGGACACCACTGGTTACAGGCCTCCAACTTGACCCTGCTCCATTAATCACAACCTTCTGAGTCCTGTCGCACAGCCAGCTCTCAATCCACCTTGCTGATCCCCTTGTCTAGTCCATGCTTCCTCAGTTTCCTAAGGAGGATGTTATAAGAGACAGTGTCAAAAGCCTTGCTGAAGTCAAGGTAGAGGACATCTGCTGCTCTGCCCTCATCCAGCCAACCAGTTATAACATCATAGAAGGCCATGAGATTGGTCAAGCATGATTTACCCTTGGTAAATCTATGTTTGACCACTTCCAATAACTTCCTGCTCTTGAATGTGCTTGGGTATGACATCCAGAACAAGTCGCTCCATTACCTTCCCAGGGACGGAGGTGAGACTAACCGGTCTGTAGTTCCCTGTGTCCACCTTCTTGCCCATTTTGAAGACTGGAGTGATATTGGCCTTCCTCCAGTCCTCAGGCACCTCTCCTGTTCACCATGACCTTTCAAAGATGATGGAGAGTGGCCAAAGATGATGGAGGGTGTTCCTTTTTATTTCGAAACCTGTAGTTTCAGGTGGTCCCCCTGAAGGAACATGACAGAGTCTGTATGCTTGTCCTGCATAGGGCTGGGTAAGGGAGGACTTTGCTGCTCCACTGCTGATGCCTGCTGGGATTGGACCTCAGGTCCAAAACTGGGGCAATAAAACGGCTCTAGAAGCAGAAGAGGTCTGCTGGCAGGAGGGAGGTGCTGAGTGGCCGCCACAGCCACATTTGAAGGGAGGTTTGCAGTGGGAGAGGACCGCAAGGAAGCGATGCCACAGACGGGAGACACAAGTGTAGAATTGCTCCCGAGAGCAGGGAAAGAGAATTGTTACTAGGCCTGAGAGTGGGAGCAAAGGCAGTGATGGGGATGTGTGGTGACGGGCGACCCTTGCAGCCAGGACAACCCTGAGAGCAGCTGGTGTGAGGCAGAACCACCACGTCCTCTTCGGGCCTCAGCGGGGAGCCGTGGGAGGCACCAACAAGAGGTAACACCATGAGCAGCTATCGCTCCACCTGAAAAAACGGGAGCAGCAGCAGTGGCAGCAGCTTTTGTGTCTCACTGCAGGTGACCATGGTGACGCCGCTGGGGGAGAACTTCTGCAGCAGCTCCTCGGCGCTGGTCCCTCCTGCCGTCCACATCAGCGAGCTGTGCCTGGCTGGGAGCACTGCGCCCTACCGCTTCGTTGAGCTGGAGGGGAAGCCTGGTGCCAGCCTGGGAGGGCTCAGCCTCATCTTCTTCTCAGGAAAGAAGGGCAAGGCGCATGTCAGCGTCCCACTGAGGGGCACCATTGGAGCCACGGGGCTGTTCGTGTTTGCATTGGATGGAGGCCAGGGGCATGGTGAGGCTGATGGCACGGACCTGGCGTGTGGTTTGTCTTCAAACAAATGGGCAGGTGGTTGAGCAGATTTGAGGAAAGGGATGAAGGAGGGTGCGTGACATGGGGAACACCTCTTCCTTGCCTTTCCTGTCCTTTATTGCTGTTTTTTCTCTCTTTGTTCTGCCTGGGCTGTTTCGTCACGCTCCAGCTGAGAAGGTGCTTAATCCTCCTGCCCGCCCTCGCTGAGCTCCCCATGCAGGGCAGAGGGACCAGGAGCACTGAAAGCTCCTCCTGCCAGGACCAAGACAAGGGGGCTCTCAGGAGAAGTAGGGTCCACTAGGACCGTCCAGTCATTCACTGATGCCACGGTCACTGATGCTCACTGAGCCCCACAGTGCTGCTGCCTCCTCCTGGTCCTGAGGTGGTGTTTCCTTTGTTTATCTTGATTTGTTTTTTGTTCACCTTTAAGTTCTGGCTGGGCTGCTTGGAGAGGACTCTGCATCTCAGAGAAACCTTGATCTTTTTGGAAACCTGTGTTCACAGCAAGCAGTTGCTTCTTTACAGCTTTACTTGGCCTCAGTCACCACCATTATTTTGTCTTCCGTTTCTGTTCTTGGAGTCCTCCTTGTTACCAGCTTGTCCTGTCAGGCTCAAGACTCAGCCTAACGCTATCTAGATGTTCACCCCACTTATTCCCCTGGCATTTCCAGATGGGACAAACCTGACTTTCAAGGACATCTCTGCTGCTAGTGAAGGCACCAGCGCTATTGCTGTGTACAGCACCAGCTTGATTCCTGCTGGCACAAAGGCAACATCAGAGAACTTGGTGGATGCCTTGGTTTACACGTGTGAGCCCAGCACAGCTGGAGGACACTTGGACTTCCTTGGACCGTCTTACGCTGTGCCCTGCAAGGATGGCAGGTGAGGTTGCTTCTCTGTGAAAATGCCTTTGGGTTCCCTGTCCCCAGCGCCTCCGGCTGGCACGTCCTGCACGGCTGAATGTATTCACCCGCACTGTGGTGAAAAACAGAGAGGTGGGTAGCACGTTGCCATGGAAAAGGTTTCCCCACCCTTGGCGTAGGGAATTGAACTTTGTTCCTCCACTGCCCAAGGGACGAGTATGGCCTCACATGAAGGAGCGCAGCCTTTACAGATAGCAGCTGCACATGCCTCTTTGCCAAACTTTTTCTTTAAAAAAAACACAGCCAAACAAAGGAAGCAAAAAAGAATATCCCTGTGAGCAGCACAACAAAACACAACCCAACATGGCTTTTGTTCCTAGGCGGACTCAATAGATTGGACCGATGGGCCAACGCGAATGGAATGTGCTTCAACAAGGCCAAGCGCCAGGTCCTGCACTTGGGCCACAACAAGCCCATGCATCGCTACAGGCTTGGGGAAGTGTGGCTGGAGAGCTGCCTGGCAGAAAAGGACCTGGGGGTTCTAATTGACAGGCAGCTGAACATGAGCCAGCAGTGTGCCCAGGTGGCCAAGAAAGCCAATGCCATCCTGGATTGTATTAGGAATAGTGTGACCAGCAGAAGTAGGGAGGTGATTGTCCCCCTGTACTCAGCACTGGTGAGGCCACACCTTGAATATTGTGTCCAGTTTTGGGCACCTCAATACGAGAGAGATATCGAGGTGCTGGAGCAAGTGCAGAGGAGGGCAACGAAGCTGGTGAAGGGCCTGGAGAATAAATCTTATGAGGAACAATTGAAGGAGCTAGGACTGTTTAGTTTGAGGAAGAGGAGGCTGAGGGGAGACCTCATTACTCTCTACAACTACTTGAAAGGACATTGTAGAGAGGTTGGTGCTGGTCTCTTCTC
Organism: Larus michahellis; assembly: GCF_964199755.1. NCBI lineage: Eukaryota > Metazoa > Chordata > Aves > Charadriiformes > Laridae > Larus > Larus michahellis. The sequence continues at coordinate 19,058,332 of NC_133903.1, read as the reverse complement.
ACAGGTAATTGGTGATAGAACAAGAGGGAACAGCTTCAAGCTGCAGCAAGGTAGGTTTAGACTGGACATTAGGAAAAAATTCTTCACAGAAAGAGTGGTCAGACACTGGAATAGGCTGCCCAGGGAGGTGGTGGAGTCACCATCCCTGGATGTGTTTAAGAGTCGTTTAGATGTGGTGTTGTGGGATATGGTGCAGGGGAGAACTTTGTAGAGTGGAGTTGATGGTTGGACTCAATGATCCCAAGGGTCTTTTCCAACCTAAATGATTCTGATTCCATGATTCTATAATAATGGAGAGCTAAGCCTTTCTCTTGGTGGGAATACTAGCAGAGTTCCTCCGGTCCACCACATCACCACTGTTAATTAAATCTGTCCCCCTCAAGTCCTCTGCTCCCCTGTCCCACCTGGTGTGACAGGAGGTTCTGCCTTTGTAGCCTCCCCTACGAGCACCCATGCACAGAGTGCGGCCCCACGTGCACGGTTTTCCTGGGAAACAGGTCTCCGGCTTCTGTCTGGCTGAAAAGCTATGCTGAACCCTCGGCAGGGTGGTTATTCCCAAGGTCAGGGCAGCGGTTTGGTGGGAGAGCTCCCGTGGGTTGACACCACTCTGCCCCTGTCTGGACCCTCTGTCTGGGTCCAGCCCTGAACAACTGCATCCAGAAAGCTGGTTCCTCACACCATGACCAAGTTTCTAAGCCCTGGTGTGGGGAGGGAAGCAGTAGGTTAGTGAAATGCAGGGGCAGATATTGTGTAGCTTGGAAAACTCCTTATCCTGGAGGACAAACTCTTAATTTTGGGAGGCTGGCTGTAATGAGGCAGCAATCTTACTCCTACAGAAGCCAGTCAGACCAAACAGGTTTGCTCTGGCCAAGCCCCAGTCTTCTCCAGCTGGTGCAGTTGGCTGGACCCATCTCTGTGATGGCTCTGTGAGTTGGTTTCAGCTCCAGCTCCAGCAAACTCTCCATCATCCCCAACAGCATTGGGAACTGAGGCCCGGGAGGGATTTGTGGTTGGAGGTGGGAAGAAATGTGTGTGAGGTGTTGGTGAGCTCTGACTCCTCTTCTGGGGACAGGCCCGTGTCCCTGAGCCGTTGCGCTGGTGGCAATGCCAGCGCAGAGCTGCAGTTTGCCGTCTCGGAGCCTACCCCTGGTCTGCAGAACAGCTGTCCCCAGGACGCCTTCGCGGTGGATCTCCACCTCTGCTTCCTGACACCCAGTGAGTGGAGCTGGGTGCCCCCTCTGGTGGGAGGCAGGAGGGCTGGGCTGGGGGCGATGGGAGGCTGACCCCGACATCCCATGGCATGGGAGGGGGATGCTGGCGGGGACCCTGCTGCCTCCCAGTCATGGAAGGGGACATGCTGGGGGAGGGCTGGTGCAGACACCCATCTGTTGATGTGATGCCACCATCCCAAGAGGGCAGCTTCGCTCACAGCTTCAGCATCTGCTTGTATGAAGGTGGCCACACATTTAATTTGAGATGTGTCTGCTGAGGCGGGGCTGGGCCCTGCTCTCGGGATTTTTCTGCAGTGTTAGATTTGCAGCAACGGCAGGAGAGCCCCCCCAGACCTCTCATGGTGGCAGGGGCATGGTGAGGGACACTGCCAGCAAACTCTCCCATCTCAGCCTGTCACAGGAACAAAGCGGCGTGGCTCAGTCCTGACCCCGGAGCCAGCAAGCAAAAGTAGAGGGGGTTCTCCAGCCCCTGCAAAGGCCATGCTTGGATCAGCTCGGGGCGGTCAACATCTGGGTTAAATGAAATGGATGTTCCTCCTCCTCCTTCTCCAGCCTCCTGAGAGGGGCAGGCAGCGGACATCTTCCTGCTCTCCCAGCACGAGGGACCTTTCTGTACTGGCCCACATGGTGGGACACATGGGGCATGGCTCTTCCCCACTCCCCTGGGAGGTTGGTGCAGGAGTGAAGCTGGTGTAAGAAGGCCAGAAGTGCAGACCCACCCTGCAGGAGGGGGACAGAGGAGGGTGGGATGCAGAGGAGGGTGGGATGCAAGCTCTGGAGGAGCTTTGCTCCTGAGCTCAGGAGTGAAGCCAAGTGTTTTAGAAGGGGCACGCAGCTGGGAGCTTATTAACAACCCCAAGCTGCACCCAGAAAAACACATCTCCTTTTCCTCTAGACTGTTCCATGTGGACCCTGCACCACAGGAGGATGCTGGAAAGCTTGGGAAGGGTCTTGTTGAGCTCCCTGGAGGAGAAGTGCTCCTGCGGTGTCTCTGAGCTCTACCTGCAAGGTTGGTGCCCTGCTCCGCTCTTCTGGTTCACAGTGCCCTCCTCCCTCACCCGTCCACAGCTCCTTGTCATCAGGATGGTCCCTTCTCAAGCCAAACTTGCAGGCTTGCACTCGAGTGAGGGGAACTGGAGGAGCAGTGGTGGGTACATGGGATTTCAGTGAGGAGAGCAGGAGAGAGCCTGACATGAGCTGCTTGCTAGAGGAAGGGCAGATGAGAGGGACCGTGAGCAATGGGAGTCTCTGATGATGCCTTGAGATGTCTGCCAGATAAACTGAGTATCCTAAACCCACAAAGCAAAGAGCCATTTGCGCTCTAGAGGACTCTGGTTCTCAACTCTTTCTCTGTCAGACTCCTTCAGTGTCCTATACTTATTCAAAGTACTTGGACCAAAAAGTCACTTCTGGAAGTCTTACAGACTTACAGGTCTTAAGAGATGGGAAGAAATGTTTCCTATTTTTTGGCTGGTGAAGGAATCGAAGACTTCGCAGCCATGCTTTGTCTGCCTCGCCCAAACACCTTTTTGACCCTGTAAACAATTTCAGGCAACTGTCACCAATGGGTAGAGATCGTGAAGTTACAAAGTGCAGTACAAAGTATTCTGCTGGGTTGGGAGAACAACTCCAAGTCCCTTTTGCAACTGAAAGAAAGGTGGAGCATATGCTCAGGTTACTTGTGAAACAGCATGGCAGGGTGATTTCAGAGCGGTGGGGAGAAGAGGGTGAAGAGCATGGAAGCAGGAGGGTGTTGCTGGAGCAGGGCATGAAGTCATGGGAGCAATGTGTCAGCCGAGGGGTGTCTGACCACCCAAGACGCGCTGTTGTTTCTCCGCAGATCTGAACCTGACGTGCACGGGCTCCCTGGTGAAGGTCTGGGGCCGGGTGCGGGCCCGGCAGCCGGAGCAGCAGCAGTCCATCGAGACCTGGCGCCAGGGCTTCCTGGCCAGCCCTCACCCCTTCTCTGTGGATGGGAGAGTGCTGAAAACCAGTCCCGAGTGTGTCGCCCCCAAAAATACACTGTCCGTGTCTCACAGCAGTGGTGAGTAGGAGGTGAAGCTAAGCATAGTGGTCTGCTTCCATCACAGTGGGGCTGGGGACAGGGTCAAGCCGTGTCTTTGTGAGGTGGGCAAGGCAGGGCAAGCCACCAGGGACCTCTGGTGATGCTTCCCAAACACAGCTGCCTTCTAGAAACTGGAAGGTCATTATGAGAGAGGTAATGACGGTTGGTTCCTCCGGTGTGCTGGGGTAGTCAGCCCTGTCACGCCAATACCACTGTCAGTTGGGGTGTCTAAATCTTCTCGTGAGGCTGAGCTTCACCAGGGAGCCCCTTTGCTTTCGGAGCTGTTGGACACACAGCCCAGAAGGCCAGTTGCTCGGAGCAGCAGGTGGCAGCCAGGCTGGAGCCGGCCAGAGCTGGCACGCCATGGCGGGGGCAGCCGGGAGGTGGAAGGGTGGCTCTCCAGATCAGGAGGCTGAGACAGCCCAATCCGTTGTTTCCCAGAGAAGTTGTCAGTCTCCCATCATTGGAAGTGTTCAAGGTCAGGTTGGATGGGGCTTTGAGCAACCTCATCTAGTGAAAGATGTCCCTGTGCATGGCAGGGGGTTGGACTAAATGGACTTTAAAGGTCCCTTCCAACCCAGCCCAGCCCAACCCACCTGTGACTCTGTGACCTCCTGGTGGCACCCTGTGCTGGGAAAGGTCATGGCTATAGTGGTCCATCTCTACCTTTGTACCCTCAGCTTCCTTCCAGGGCTGGGAAATTGCCCTGTTCATCTTGGGATGTCTCCTGCTCGTGTTCTTGTTGGTCAGCCTGGCACTTTACTTCATCAAAAGGTGAGAAACCCCCTTCCCATCTGCCTTGCATCTCTCACCCTCTCCTGCCCCAGCGCTTCCTCTCTCATTGCTGCACGGGGACCTGCTCCTTCACTCGGGTGAACACCTACATTCAGCTGCCGCATCCAAAGCCCCTTTGCTTTCGATGTGGCGGATTCCAGGTTCTGCAGGAGGTTCAGATAACCACCAATAAAAACCACAGATACTGCTAGGCATGGCAGTGGGCACAGTGTAAAGGCCATCAGTCTCGCTTACAACGCGCTGTGGTGGGAGAGCGGAAAGCTGAAGGCTTGTGCTACCCAAGGGGCAGTGAGATGATGCTTTGGCCACAGGGAAGAGCTCTTCCTTAGTGTGGGGTGGAAGCAACAGACCGTTTAGGATTACCTTGATGGAAACAGCTTCCATGTTATAAAATGACACCACTTTAAATAATTACGAAGGCGAAGAGCAGCTTAACAGTCGGGCTGCGTGTTTGTCTGAAATAAATGTTACAGTGGATGGGTTATTTAACCAGCCCAGGGGATTTATTTCCATGAATTTTTTACTGATTTTACTGACTGGTGTGCAAGTGTTAGAAATGAGGAAAATTCTTAAAATACATTTGGGCAATAGGAAACTCAGTATGTATTTTTTTTATAGGCATTTAAAAAATACCTTAAGTCGGGTTTAGGCAATCTCTTTCAGAAAGCAGGGTGGTTTTAAGTTGATGAACATGTGCCAGGTGACAGCAGGTGTCCTGCTCCTGTTTTTCCTCAAAACACTGAGACCTCAGTAAACTCTGTGCCTGCTGAAGGCGGGCCGTCCAGCCTCTTCGTTTTAAGTGCAAAGATGAGATGCAGATTAGTTGCCTCGTGCAAAAGAGCAGAGCGACTGATCTTCCGTTTTTTTCCTTTGTTTGTTGCTTTTCAGACGTCCGCAAAATTACACCAACATCGAAATGAACGACCGCAGGGAGATTGCAGCAGACTTCTAACGCTCCCGAGCACGGCAGCGGCGGCGACAGGCTCTAACAGCACTGGGGCCAGGCCTGTGTCGCGGCGCGGGGGGCAGACTGGTTGTCCAGCTCCCCCGTCTACCGGGGTTGCTGCAAGGACCTGCAAAATGTGTATATATACACGTATAATGTGTGTGTGTGTATACAGATCTGTGTGTGTGTGCGCGTGTATACAAATACCTGAGTTATTTTTACACTACTGAATTTTGCCCTCAGACTAAAGGAGTTCAAAGGAACAGGCCGGGGACGACTTCTTCTAGGCAAAGTTTGTGCTAAGCGTGGTGGCCAGAAAGCAAGCAGCCTGTTTGGCTGATGCAGGGGAAGGACACGTACTCCTGTCCCCTCTGGAGATTCACTGCTGGGTGATGAACCGGGGCCACCTTTCCACCCAGCAGGCGACTCCGGTTTCCAGTGCCTCTGGACTCCGGAGCTGCAGTGAGGGTACATCAGCCTCCCTTGAGCCCTTCTTGTCCGCGCAAGGGCGTTCTGCACATGGTGCCCCTCTCTGCTTGAGCAGCTGTGCCCCACCAGCAGCCTGCACCAGGGAGAGCCCCTGCTGCTAGGGACCATGACCAGGAGGACGTCCTGCCCAGAAAAAGGGGTTAGAAGAGAGACAAATACCCAGCTTGTGCCCAGGTGCAGCCCTTTCTCCTATGGTCCTGCCTGTATCCTGGCCAGGCAGCAGGCAGGAGCAGTGCCAGACTCTAGATCTCTTGAGAATTTGGGGTGAGGAGGGTGACCTAGGTGGGACCTTGCTCAGTAAAAGCTTGTTTCCTACACCAGGGTGATATATCCCTAATGGTGTGGCGGCAGATGCCAGGCCTCCAGTGGCACCCTTTGTGCGTGGAGCGGTGGTCTCACCTCATGGGCTTGAGCACCCTGCACAGCTCCACACCTGGTGGCAGCACCCAAGACGGATCCAACCTGTTCGCTGGTGGGTCGAGGGGTAGGTAAAATGAAGAAAGAGATCCCACAATGTTTCTGAACCAGGGTGTATGGAGATTTTTACTGAACGAGGCTCTGCAGAGAGAGAGCGCAAAGCCTTTCTGTGATTGATTGTCACGGCACTGACCCTCAGGAGAGGAAGCCCCGCTTTTTCTTTGAGACCCGCCTCCCAGCTATGTCTCTCTTAGTTGTAGCCTTTGCTTGCAGGCAGCCTGTCTGCACTGCTGAAGTCCGTGGGCCACCAGCCAGCTCCAGTGTCACCCAGGATGGGCAGCACAGGAGAAGCAAGGCCTCAGCTCTCCATTGCCCTGCCCCTTGTGCCAGGCAGCCCCTTTCAGTCAACAGGGCTGAAAACGTGAGGCACTGGTGATCTCCTCTGCCGGGTGCTCCACATAATCCTTAGGCAGCTGCCCACAGCCTCTGAGAGGCGGTTCTTCTTCACGGCTTCATCCTGCCATCAGCGCAGCGCTGCTAGAGCACGCTGGCGTCACGTGAGGTCAGATGAGCTCCATCTTGAACTGGCTGAAGTTTGGCACGGTGGGCGAGGGCTCGGCCACACTGCTGAAGGGGACGCAGGGCTGGTTCGCTGGCACCGTGCCATGACTCACGGTGGAGCTGAGCTGCTGCAGCGTCATCAGCACCTCCTGCTGCAGCCGCTGCTGGTGCTCCTGCTGGCGCTCCAGGCGGCATTGCCGCTCCAGCACGGCGTGCAGGGCCTGGCTCAGCTTCTGGATCTCTGTCTGTACAGTATCCAGCTTTTCGGCAATGGCATGGGAGCTGGGAGTGGGGGGAAGCACTGGTCCGCCCCAAGCAAGGCTTTGGTTTCCAGGACTTGCAGGGTTCGGCAGGGCAGTCTGAGTGCTGACATCTTTGACCTGGAGTGGTGGGAGGCAGGAGAGAAGGGAAGGTGAAACATTATCAGATGCTCCTTTAATGGCGATTAGCAGGAGAAGGATTTATTCTGCACCTAGCTACAAGAAAGGCTGAGAGAATTGTGTTTGTTCAGCTTTGAGAAAAGGAGGCCTGGGGGAGACCTTATCACCATGTCCCAGTATTTAAAGGGTGGCTACAAAAAAGATGGAGACTCCCTTTTTACAAGGAGTCACATGGAAAAGACAAGGGGCAATGGGTACAAGTTATTCCTGGGAAGATTCCTATTGGAAACAAGAGGACAATTTTTCACAATGAGAACAATCAGCCATTGGAATGGTCTCCCCAGGGAAATGGTGGCTTTCCCATCATTGGACACTTTTAAGATGCAGCTGGACAGGGCGCTGGGCCATCTTGTCTAGACCTTGCTTTTGCCAAGAAAGGTTGGACCAGATGATCCTTGAGGTCCCTTCCAATCCGGGATTCCATGATTCTATGATTCTACAAGGCATGAGAGAAAGCCATCACCTTGTTGTGGACCTCTAGACCTCACCACACTCTGAGTTGCACTTCTGAGCTGCACTCAGCAAGTTTGCCGATGACACAAAGCTGGGAGGGGTGGCTGACACACCAGAAGGTCGTGCCGCCATACAGAGAGACCTGGACAGGCTGGAGATTTGGGCAAAGAGGAACCTTATGAAATTCAAGAAGGGCAAGTGTAGGGTGCTGCACCTGGGGAGGAATAACCCCCTGCACCAGGACAGGTTGGGGGTGACCTGCTGGAGAGCAGCTCTGTGGAAAGAGACCTGGGAGTCTTGGGGGACAACAGGATGCCCATGAGCCAGCAATGGGCCCTGGTGGCCAAGAAGGCCAATGGCATCCTGGGGGGCATCAAGAAGAGTGTAGCCAGCAGGTGGAGGGAGGTCATCCTGCCCCTCTGCTCTGCCCTGGGGAGGCCACACCTGGAGCACTGTGTCCAGTTCTGGGCTCCCCGGTTCAAGAAGGACAGGGAACTGCTGGAGAGGGGACAGCAAAGGGCTACCAAGATGATGAGGGGACTGGAACATCTCTCTTATGAAGAAAGGCTGAGGGATTTGGGTCTCTTCAGTCTGGAAAAAAGACAGCTGAGGGGGGACCTTATCAACACTTATAAATACTGAAAGGGTGGGTGTCAGGAGGATGGGGCCAGGCTCTTTTCAGTGGTGCCCGGGGACAGGACAAGGGGTAACGGGCACAAACTTGAGCATAGGAAGTTCCACCTAACCATGAGGAGGAACTTCTTTGCTGTGAGGGTGGCAGAGCCCTGGCACAGGCTGCCCAGAGAGATGGTGGAGTCTCCGTCTCTGGAGACATTCCAAACCCGCCTGGCCGCGTTCCTGTGCCACCTGCTCTGGGTGACCCTGCTCTGGCAGGGGGTTGGAGGAGATGATCTCTAGAGGTGCCTTCCAACCCTGCCATTCTGTGATTCTGTGATCCCCCCAGCCCCTATGCACTGCTGCAGGGTCACCATGCCGCCCTGCTGCTCTCAGCATGTGCTTAGCCGCCCAGTGGGGGATGCTGCTGGATGGCAGCCAGGCTGCCCGTGCTGATGCGAGGCCTGTGTTTGCTCTCTGCAGGGACAGAAATAGCGTATCCTGGGTTTTTCTTTCCAGCCTCGCCATTTCTTTTATTGCACCCTGAAGCAAAGGGCCGTTCTGCTCCCTGAGAGGGATCACATACTGGTTTTGAACCTCAGAGGAGCCTTTCTCCTGGAAAGGGTGTTGAACAACCTGTGCCCTCTCAAGCAAGGGCTCTTAAGAAACACCTGAGTGGGCTGGAGAAGGTGTTTGCTGTGTCTGAGCAAAGAGAGGGCCGTGGAAGAAGGCTCAGCCTGACTCGTGGCTGCATTGCATACCCAGGACGCCATGGTGAGGAAGGCAAGTGTCCTACTATCCTCCATGGGGGAAACGGCATCTCCCAGCAGTGAAGTCTCTGGAGGTTGAAGCCTGCTCTGAAGGGGTAAACCTTGGGCACTGGGGCAGCCCCATAGCCGTGCCACCCTGCTGGCAGCCTACCCAGGGCTGGTCCTGGGACTGCTGGGTCACTTATGTTTGCCCCATGGCTCGCTGCAGCAGCCAGCAGAGCTGGGCTTGGCCGTGGAGCCGGCCAGCTGGCTGTGTGCCCACCGTGGTGGGTGGGATGGCCACAGCGATGTGGACCTGCTGGGACAACACATGCATGGCCATGGCCTGGGTGTCTCGTGGCACAGCAAGGCGAGGGTGTACTTAGGGATTCCGGCAGCTGGACGTGTTCCAGACCGTGGCCATCCTGGCTGCGTCACCCCATCCTGGCCTGCTACAGCCTGTCATCTCCTGCCGCAGCACCAAGCTGCTGGTGTCCTTGTGGTGGCTTGAGGAACCTCCTGAGCCTGTGCTGAAACCAAGCCTTAAAGAGGGGGTCTGTGAGCTGCAGGTTGGAGGCCAGCGCTGGCAGAAATGGGTGTCACTGTGGCTAACATTGCCCAAGGGCAGCAGTGGGTGCTGCCTGCAGCAGGTGGGCAGCAAACAGAGGGGCTTCCCAGACGAGCTTGCCAAGTGCTGTGGCCAAGCGTCCCTGGAGAGTGCAGCTAGCAGAGGTCTGGGGGGCATTTCAGGAGTCTTTCATCCCCAATGGCCTGTCCCATCTGCACGGGTTGGATGCAGCAGGGCGCTGTGCGGGGCCATCCCAGTGGGTAGTGCCGCACCAGCTCCCGGCCGGAGCAGACGGGCTCTCCTATACCACCGTGCAGCCTGGCTTCCTACCTTTTTCTGCAGGAGGATGGCCCTGTCCACGATCATCTTCTTCATCATCAGGGCTGGGTTCCTGGTGGGGGGTGCAACCAGCCGCCCTGGGCTGGGCAGGGGCTCCGGGAGGGTGGCTGGCACCCCCGGAGGGGGGCAGCTCCCTGGAGCCAAGGGGACACTTGTGGAGCCATCATCGCCTGCAAGGGACAGAGAGAGAAACGCCTTGAAAGGAGGCCCTTGGAGGCTCCCAGCAGGGGACGGGGAGCCCTTTCCCTGGCCCAGCGCTGCCATGGGGTGGCCATGGTGGCGACCCCCCACATGGGGAGCCAGGCCTTACCGTTCCCAGGGGTCAGTCCCATGGGCAGGTTCTCCCCGAGCTGCTCGCTGTCCTTGCAGAGCGAGGCCACGCTGACAATCCGGATGCCTTCCTTGGTGTCCTGGCTGCCAGCGGGGCAGGGCGCCTGGCTGCCTGCAGGGACCCCGCCAGGCATTGCGGGGGGCTGGGCACCCGGCGGCTCAGCCTCATGCCCCCGCAGCGGGGGCCAGGGCTGGTCCCCGTCCCAGCCAGCTGCCGCTGGCCCCGGCTCCACGCTCTTCCGCTTGAGGAAGAGGTACACGGCCTGTGGTGTCACCCGGATGTCGTCCAGCTCCAGCACCTTCTTGATCTTGCGGAAGCTCAGCCCAGCCCTGCGCAGCTCCACGATCCTCCTCTTGGCGTGGTCATCCAGCCGGCCCATCGCTCCCGGCACCTCTCCTGCGCCCGGCACCTACATCCCCGGAGCGCGGCCGCTGCGGGGATGCCGGCAGCCCCCCAGGGCAGCACTAAGCCCAGCGATGGTGCTCGGGCTCGGCTACTGCTCTGCCGCCAGGCTGCTGGCCCCGGCCGTGGGTCCATGTGGCACCATCTCCAGCTTCCAGCAGTGACCTGGTTCCCAGCCTGAGAGGAGGAGGGAGGCAGCTCTTCCCACCAGAGTGACTAGGGACAGCCTAAACTCTGTCCCTTGTTCATGTGGATCCTCCTCAGAGCAGGGGGTCCAGCCCAGTGCCCCAGTCCACCAAGGGCACAGAGGATGGTAACGGGCTTGGCTCTGCCCAATGTCCCAAACTGGACGTCGATTCCCCTCTGCCAGCAGCACAGTGAGGAATCAGGAGTGGTCAGGAGCTCAGCATCCCGGGGAGCTCAGTGCAAGTTCTGGCAAGCGGCGGTTCATCACACAAGGCTGGCAGGTCTCTGCTGGAGCTTTGCGTCTCCTTGGTGGCCTGGAAGGTTATGGCGAGCAGGACCAGGGATGCCTACGTAGACAGCTACTGCATGGAAACTTGGTGTCACAGAGCCTTGCCCTTTGGGTCTGGAGATGACACTGTCCCCCATACCTTTGGGAGAAGAAAAAGCAACCATTTATATATCAGTTGTAAAGAAGGCACGTGTATAAATGTCACGGCTGTGCCTCCCATGCTTCCCCTTTCTCCCCACATGTACAGCCTTGGCTGGTGGTGTCAGTCAGGGGACAGTGGCTCAGGACGCGGTCACACTCGCTGCGCGTGCATGGGTGGCGTAAGCAGGGACCGCGCTGCCAGTACGGCCTCTGCAGGTCCCTCTCTGCCAGGTCGCACCCTGGTGCAAAGCAACATGGCGGGACCAGCCCCTTGCCTTGCTGCAGGCATCACAGCGGGACGGACGCTGCCTGGAGTGGTGCATACGTGTTTATATGCACCCACACAGGGATATACCCATACGTGTATATACATACACGTGTATGTGTGTATACAACTATGGTGGAGGGGTTTTTCCACTTCCTATCAGCTTCCCTCATCTGCAGGCATTTCTTGGACACTCGGTGCTGCAACTGCTGCCTAAAGGACATACTTTTGGGTTTCACCTCACCAAAATAAATAGCCTCCAAGAACTCCCATAAGAGAGCAAAACACTTTTCAGATTAGCAATGTACAAGAGAGGCTACCTCAAGTGGTCGCTGCCAAGCAGATGTGATATAGGAAACTGTTCCAAATCCCACTTCCCCAGGCACACGTGGATCTAAAAAAGGACGATTAAGTGTTTTGTTGGCCAAGGAGGCGCAGAGACTATCGTACATCAGCCATAGAAAGCCAGAGGGAGAAATGGAGCCACTTAATTCAACACAAGAGTTGGGCCCCCCTCTGCGTTTTACTTCTTCCGCGGCAAGAGACATTGACACCAGAGATGTAGACTGTACTTTGATCCAGATCTGTTTACATCCAAAGGCCTCCCCATGCCCTGTTATGTGTTTTAGGGACCTTTTAGATAAGAGCTGGTGGAGTGGATGTAGGAAAACAGACATCCCTGGCCACAGGGACTGCAATTGCAGAGCAAGAGGAAAACGTCAGAAAGGCCCAACCTTCTCCATGCCAAGGGGAGATGCTACAAGGCAACCACCACCTTGAGCTGTGACTGCAGGTACAGGGAGCTCAGGCCCTGGCAAGAAGCTTTGCCCTCCTCCCAGAGCATTTCCAGGCATGGCCAGAGGACTCTAGAACCGCTGGTGACAGAAACGTAAAGTTTGCGTAAATGCCAGGAAAGCTAGTGTCCCACGCCTGCACCCTTCATCCAGCCTCCGCATGGGAGGAGAGATGATGAGCGCCTTGGAGATGCACTGATTCCATGCAGCATCTCCCCCACCTCCCTCTTCACTGAAGACGTGACTCGTCTTGTAACATCACCAGGTCCCCGCTCCTTCCTTCCTCACCTGCTCATCTCCTCCAGATGCTCCCCAGCGCCCTGCACATCTCCTGCTTCCCTGCCTTCCCAGGCCTGGGGACGGCGCGTGGGAGGTACAGACCATCCCTGCCCCACTAACCCCACATCAGCTCAGCATTCCCAGTGCCGGGTGTTCCCCCGCAGCCCCCCAGTTGCTGGAGGGGCGTGTGGAGTTCGGCCAGGATGGCTCCTTGCCGCAGCGTGGCTCCGAACCAGCAGCACATGGCTGCGAGCAACAGCTCCACGGGGCTATCATCAACGCCCCCGGGGCTCAAGGCTACCTTCATCCAGGCTCCTTAGGCTTCAAGAACAGTACTTGTCTCTGCAGCGGGGCTTTTTAAAAATAGGTATTTTCTGAACAGAGGTAGACCAAGACCTGGAAGCCCATTTCAGAGAAGCAGTCTGTGGGTCAGAGTCCAGCTGGCGAGCAGGAGGTGAGTGCGGGCAGAAGGGCAGAGTGAAATCCAGCTCAAATCCTCCTCACCTACACCGAGAGCGCACAGCAGCTACCTTCTACCCTGTCGGGTAGGAGAAATGGGTTGCCAGTGAAAGGAACAGGTCGCCCCTCCAGGCAGTACAGTATTCCAGCAATTTCCTCCAAGATCACAGCAGTCAGCCTCTCTGGCAACTCGGGGCTGGCTCCATCTCTAGTTATGCCTTTGTTTATCCAGGGCCTGCTGTGAACTTGCAGTTTCCCTCATTGCTCCTCATTTCCCCAGCTGAGTCCATCACCTTCTCCTCTTTCTCCCTCTCCAAAGGGGATTTTCCCAACGGAGCCGCAGCCTGTGTCATGCACGCAGCTCATGCAACACAGCTGCCCGAGTTACACATTCACGGAGATGAGACCTTTACACTCACCTGGCCTACAAGATGTTTGTTACTCTCCAATAAGTTTTGCAGAAGGAAAATAAAAAAAAAAATAAATAAATGAAAGGGAAAGATTCAGGGATTTTCCTAGACCTGTGATTTTCCATCAGGGACGGAGTTCCCTTCATTTCTCAGGGCCAGGCTGGGGGTGCTGTGTTTCCTTTGAAGGTTTCTTACACCAGTCGAGAAGTTAATTCAAGTGGTGCCTTTGCAGGGGGACAGGGAGAGTGAGCACATCAGGGGAAGCAAATTCAGAGCACTGCAATCATGTGAGCTTAATCTCTGCCTTCACCCCTTTGAATTTCTGCAGATATCGGGAAAACAGAAAGGTTTCATCTCCTCCAGAAAGTGCCTGGAACAATCTCATCTGGGCTGACTCAGCCGTTGCTATTTCTAAAACAGAGCAGCACCACAGAGTCTTGTTTGGTTTGGAGGTTTCCATACAAAGCCCAGGCGCTGTGAGCGGCGTGTGGGCACAAGAAGCCCCTGTTCGGAAATCACAAGCCTCCCTCCACCTACCTGGCTATCACGTGGTGCACCAGCCACAGCCGCAAGTCATATTGCAAGCCCTGATTTCTGCAGTCATGCCTGTCTGGACGCAACATCCTTCCCCCGCGAGCTACGATAGCTTCAGTGTGATCCCTCAGGGGTCTGCAAGCGTCCTTCCCCCACCCACAGCCCGCAGCGGGATGCGGACTCGCAGGGTTGAGATGCAGAGACTGGAACATTCGGCTTACGGCTGCAACCAGAGAGGGCTTGTCACGCAGCACCACGGGCTCCAAGTATCACCCTTCGGCGGGTTGCCTTCGAGACCTCACCCAGCCAGCTGGACACACACATTTCTGTGAGCAGCTGCGTGCTTTGTTAGAGAGCCAGGCCTGCGAAAGGAATTTTGCTTCAGCCTGCCAATTTAGGCGTCTGTCGAAATTTCAGATCAGCCACCCTTTCTTCAGCTGCTGCTGAATCCTTGCAGTGCCTGAAGTCTTTTAAGTACTTAGTTGTAGCTGGGAAAGCTCCTTTAACCGGGCATCACTGCTGGTAACGCTTCTATTCCATAACCGTTCCGATACTGCATGCAGTATTATCCACAGAAACACAGCCCAGAGCCTGGAGCAACCTTCTCATCACCAGGACTATTTCCTTAGCTCTCCCACTCTCTGGCCAAGAAAATATTATATACAAAATGGAATAGCCTCAAGAGAGGAGTAAGAAGGCAGCACTCCTGCACGCCCCAGGGTTCACTTCCACGCAGAGAGGATTTAAGGTCTGAGAAGGAGGAAGAGCATGAATCCAAGTTTCCTACAACCCAGGTGAAGTTACCTAACCATTAGCCTTAGGGCAAGCAGCAGGCTTGTTTCTGCGCCAGCGCAAGCCCCAGCTCTGGGAGGCGAACCCAAAGAAGAGGAGCTCCCCAGCATCCATCCTGCAAGTCCCATGGGCAGAGGTCCCCCGCTTGCCTGCACACACCTACACCCACCGGCCGGCACGGCCGCTGGTCCCTCCCCCAGTCTTCCTGCAGCCCTGAGTACCAGGGTTGGAACACCAGATTCCCCAAGAGTTCAACATTAGTTGTGTGACCACAGAGCTGGCTCGTGTGTGGGAAAATTCACTTCTCCCTTCTCTCACCACTGCGAGCCTGCTCTTGGACCCAAGCAGGTTTGGCCCTGGGGAGGTGCAAGCAAATCTGCTTCCGAAATTCATCCTGAAGTGAAGCAGGGAAGAATCAGATCCCTGCAGAGTCTTCAACGGACGGTGAAGCCGTGCCACAATCATGCAACCGCTTTACCCTGGAGTTGTGCTTTCTCAATGGCTATTTAAGTCATCTGGGTGAGCTGCACGACAGCACGCCTGCAGCCAGCCTGGCCCTCAGGGACAGAACAGCCTTGGAGAGAGGCAGGCATTTAGCCATGGATGGACTTAACCAGAGCAACACGCTTCAATCTGTCATTTCAGAAGCGGCACGGCCACAAGGGCAGCAGATGCCAAGGTGGAGCAACGTGTCTCACCAGTGAGACAAACTGCTGATGCTGAG